>NC_064631.1:510857436-511166186 GCF_023864275.1 Schistocerca cancellata
AAATGTGATGAACAAATGTCATTGAAAAACTGATGTGCTTCATTTTTAAGTCTTTGTCGCAGGTGGTTCTGTTGTTACGTATACGCCTATAAAACACATCATTCCTTAAAACCAGGTATTTAGTTGGAAATAAATGTTGTCAATCAACGTGTAAAAAGTGTTACTTTGTCTAGTCACAGACCAGCCTTTCATCCTTGTGAAGTTCGTCGAAGTGTTTCTCTAACGTTCTGATTCGTGTGTTAGGAATTTACACTTAATGGCCCGTCTTTCTCAGAAGTCGAAAGTCTGTAGCAAGATCCTCTCATGCTAGCTATTTGTGACAGCAGCCGAGCTATACGTCGCAACATTAAGATGGACACTGGATTCGCATTCTAGAGAACGGCAAGTCAACTGCCCGTCTGCTGATGCAGATTGAGGTTTTCCGCAAGCGCCCCCCCCCCCCCCCCCCTCCCCATAGCTTGACACAAATGCCGTCGTGGTTCCCTTGAAAAGGATGCAGTTGATTTCCTTACTCACCCTGTCCTTAACAAAGTTTGCTCACCGCCTCTAATGACTTCGTCCTCGACGGGACGTTTAATCTCCTGTCTTTATGCTGATAGCGACGTTGCTATGTCATATTCAGCCGCAACGCCCGTAGCATCAAAACATAAAACCTTACAGACTGTATTAATTATTTCTAGCGGTTTATATCCTATTTGAAAAGGGCAAGATTATTCTACAGTTCCGTTCGTTATATTTCTTACTCTTACGAATTATGTCTGTCAGAGCCTTACGGACGTCAATGGATGTCTGTTCAAGCCTATAGATGGTTTCTTATCTGTCAGCCCAACGCATTAGATTTGGAGTCTTTAGCATTACCTTGGAATTATTCACGGAATAAATTTTTAATCCTACTACCCTTGCCCAAAAAAACTGCTGATATTCTCAAATGTTTCGAAATACAGGACTGTCTCTTGACTAACCTCTTCTCCTCTACAGCCTTCAAGAACTAAATCTAAGTTGTGACTTGAGTCTTTCGTAACAGAACATTGTGAAAGAGAATCCACAGATTCTCAGGATCTGACATGATGATAAAATTCTGTAAACTTATCGGTCTATTTGTGTTTTAAAACATTTGCTGGGGCTAGCTAAGTTTTCTTGTCCTCTTATTTCTTGGCGCCTCTTCCGTCTGCAACAAAAGCAGAAAGTGATGTTGTACAACTTTGATTATTCCGTGCGATTCAGAACTGCATTACTTCTGCTTATTATTACTAATAATTACTATCCTAACATTGTATTTCATTTTTTTTAAACTTTATCGGAGAGCGCCAAATTGAGTGTTCCTAATACGATGATGGTATTGATCGGCCGCCATTGCTACAGCCTTAAATGCATATTGCATGATAAATAAAAGAACCTGCGTTTATTCAAAACTTGTTTCAAGAAGTCCGATCCTTTTAAGATACGACACAAGTACTGGTGTTGAAACACTTATATTTCTTTCTACGGTCACGCATCACTCTGTTAGTAACGGACCAACAATCACAGATTGTACCGATTTTTAACGCTGCTCCCATCTTTTAAGATAATTCCGCTATCTTTTCTTGCTAATCACATAAAACAAATAACATTCTAATATTAACTAAAGAGAAGGAGGAATTATACTTTCTTGCACAACATGCCACTAATGACGGATACTCCATCACAGCCTTAGCCGAAGCACTTGCTCACATTTTGTCCGTTTCCTTATATTATATGATCAATTAAAAGTCCGCGTGCTTATCTGGGTGGTAACGTGCTCGCCTCCCATGCAAGCGGGTCCGGGTCGGATTCCCGGCCGGGTTGGAGATTTTCTCCGCTCGGGGACTGGGTGTTGTGTTGTCCTCATCATCGCTTCAAACTCATCTCCGGCGCAAAAGTCGCCCAATGTGGCGTCGAATGAAATAAGACTTGCACTTGGCGTCCGAACTTAGTTGCATATGGACCTCCAGCCAACGGTGCCACACGCTATTTCCATCAATTAATATAGGAGTTCACAAGAGGTGGCACTGCCACCATCCCCTCTCCCCCCCCCCCCCCTATCCCAAGCATTGGAATAGAAAGTTTTAATTCATTGTGGAATTTCCATTTATTTCTAGAAGCGACTTCCCTTGATTCTACTAAACCCCACTTATAAAATTTATTTCTTCTGATATGACGCACCTCGAAACTGACCATCTCATTTGTGTATTTTTGGAGCAATGAGCACTAAGTGGAACATACTTTGTAAGCCAGTAGAAACTTCAGCAGAATTTGACGGCGATATTGTGAAAAAGTACGTGTTCTTCTCAACACTGGCATTTCCTATAAGGATCCCTGAGTGGCAACGAGTAACACACGGAAAAGTCGGGCGTTCTATGTAGTGCACTTATCAGAAAGGACAGAGCTTCAAAACCAGCTATCCGAATGAAACAGTTTCGAAAACTTTTTCCCATACGATAAAACATAATTTTCTTGTGTTTGTCAGCTGTACTACTTCAACCTTATTACCTCCTCTCGTTTTAAGGCAACGAAAAGAAAAGAGACAAAGGAAACGTATTTCTTATTGTTCCAAAAGACATGTCCGCCATTTCACTGCATATAATGTTTTTATTTCACTATCTAGATTTTCGCCTTGGATCACTTTCAAGTGTTACAACGTCGAAGATCGTCAGAGTTGTGTCATCGAAAATACATATCAGGTTACATGTATAAACCAGTTGTCTCATAAGTACAAGAACATACCTGGGAAACATATAGGGACTGGAAACTTGCATGTTGAGCAAATATAGTGAAGCATATTAGACATCCAAAACAAGGGTGTAAGATTCTTTCATCTGTTCTGGTGTTCAGATATAGTGAAATGAAAGTTACACCCATATTTTAAATTTGTAATTTACATCACAGTTACACTACATTTGCCAGATACGCAAGTTGCCAGCGTTTTTATGTATTTCAGGTATGTTCACACACTTACGAAATAACTGATTTTTATAACATGTTATGTATTTTTCGACTATAACTTACGTTTCACATTAAGCCGGACGATTTCTGACGTTGTAACTCCTGAAAACGGCATAATACCATAATCTCGATATTGAAACAAATGCAGTATGCGTATGCAGTCAAATGGCGGAAATACTTTATCGAAAATTTTACTTGACTGTGGCTCCAGATAAAGAAAATAAATTACCTGTTCTGTACTTGTTTATAATTCCGCTGCCACCTCAACAGATAACTTATCCAAAATTAATCAACTGTCTTGACAGTTGTTTCGTTGGTCCCATACAGGGTACTGAGTAAAAACAGCAGCTATTGAGGCTTCCGCTCCAGCTGATGCCATTTACCCAACAGTACAACAAAAGAGACACAAGCACCAAGCCAAGAGTACTGATGCTGCAACAGCCGAATGCTTCTTTAGCTGTCGTAAGTGTTAGTTACCTCTGCGATTGGGCGTGGCGAGTTGACGCTGGTCAATAATGCCTTTAAGGCGACAATGACGTCACTATCAACACCTCACTCAGTTTGAACGAGATCATGTAATAGGGCTACGAGGAGGAATACTGCAGGTACACTTGGCAGGAACGTAGCCACTGTACATGATTGCTGAAAAAGGCCGGCCGGAGTGGCCAGCGGTTCTAGGCGCTACAGCAGTCTGAAACCGCGCGACCGCTACGGTCGCATATTCGAATCCTGCCTCGGGTATGGATGTGTGTGATGTCCTTAGGTTAGTTAGGTTTAAGTAGTTCTTAGTTCTAGGGGACTGATGACCTCAGAAGTTAAGTCCCATAGTGCTCAGAGCCATTTGAACCTTTTTTTTTTTTTTTTTTTTTTTTTTTTTTTTTTTTTTTTTTTTTTTTTTTTTTTTTTGCTGACAACGGTGGTCACGAAAGAGCACGGTTGGAAGAAGACCTGGCTACAGATGGTCACGTGGCACTAGCGAGACGGAAGACCACCGTATTCAGGATATGGCTCTGGCGCATCGTACTGAATCTGCAGCAACACTTTGAGCAGCAGTTGGCACTAGTGACACAACGAGCAGTTACAAATCAGTTACTTCAAGAACAGCTCCGAACCAGATGCCCCGCATCGTCCCCAAAACATCGCCATTTGTAGCCTCAGAGATGACAGGTGAGAGCACATTGGTGGACAGGATGGAGGTCTATTGTGTTTTCTGATAAAAGCTGGTTCTGCCTTGGTGCCAGTGATGGCCATGTATGTATTGGTTTAGAATATGAACAGTTGAGGACCTCTATCCAACCTGTCTGCGTACAAGACACACTGGACCTACATCTGGAGTTATAATGTGGAGGTGCGATTTTGTGTGACAGCAGGAGCACTCGTGTGGTTCTCCCACATATCCTGACAGCTGTTGTAAGTCAACATGCTGTACAGAATGTCGATGTGTTGTCTTGGCCTGCTCGGTCACCAAATCTGTCTCCAATCGAGCACAATTGGGAGATCATCGGACGACAACTCCAGCATCGTCCACACACAGCATTAACCGCCCCTGTATAGACAGACCAAGTGCAACAGGCATGGACTTCCATTCCACAAACTGACATCCGTCACCTCTGCAACACAATGCATCCACGTTTGCTTGCTTGCATTCAACATTCAGGTGGTTACATTGGTTATTAATGTACCAGCATTTCACATTTGCAAAGGCTTATCTCGCGCTTACTTTAACCCGTGATCTTGCAGTGTTAAGAACTTAAATATGTTACCTAGACAAATGTACTCCCGAAATTACATTGCTCTACATTATTTATTTTTTTATTGCTGTGATTAATTTCCCATCAATGTATGTTGATTCTTCTCGCTGCCAACTTTGGATATCCAATGATACTGTTTGCAATAGGCCTGACACTGTAGCAGTTATTTTTTAATGCTGTGTTCCATTTTAGTGACAAGTGATCTGCAGCAATATCGTTTGTACACGACCTCTTACGCAATTGTGCAACCTCTCATCAGAGAGTATTAACTGTTAGCTCTTAACAAGTGTAGCAATGATTGAAGGGAGTAACTCTTTCAGTAAAGTCGCTAGACTGTATGATTTTGGACTGATACTGACCCTACGACTTATCTTTGAAGATAGATTAAATAAAGGAAAACCTACGTTTCTAGCATTTGTAGACTCTGGAGAAACCTTTCGACGATGTTGACTGGAATACTCTCTTTAAAATGCTGAAGGTAGCGGGGGTAAAATACAGGGAGCGACATGCTATTTCCAATTTGTACAGAAACAAGATGGCAGTTATAAGAGTAGAGGGGCATGAAAGGGAAGCAGTAGTTGAGAAGGGAGTGAGGCAGGGTTGTAGCCTATCCCCGATGTTATTCGGTCTGTATATTGAGCAAGCAGTAAAGGAAACAAAAGAAAAATTTGGAGTAGGAATTAAAATCCATGGAGAAGAAATAAAAACGTTGAGGTTTACCGATGACATTGTAATTCTGTCAGAGATAGCAGAGGACCTGGAAGAGCAGTTGAACAGAATGGACAGTGTCTTGAAAGGAGGATATAAGATGAACATCAATAAAAGCAAAACGAGGATAATGGAATGTAGTTGAATGAAGTCAGGTGATGCTGAGGGAATTAGATTAGGAAATGAGACACTTAGAGCAGTGGATGCATTTTTGCTATTTAGGGAGCAAAATAACTGATGATGGTCGAAAGTAGAGAGGATATAAAATGTAGACTGGCTATGGCAAGGAAAGCGTTTCTGAAGGAGAAAAAATTGTTAACATAGAGTATAGATTTAAGTGTCAGGAAGTATTTTCTGAAAGTATTGTATGGAGTGTAGTCATGTATGGAAGTGAAACATGGACGATATATTGTTTAGACAAGAAGAAATGTGGTGCTACAGAAGAATGCTGAAGATTAGATGGGTAGATCACGTAACTAATGAGGCGGTACTCAAAAAAAAAAAAAAAAAAATGTTCAAGTGTGTGTGAAATCTTGTGGGACTTAACTGCTAAGGTCATCAGTCCCTAAGCTTACACACTACTTAACCTAAATTATCCGAAGGACAAACACACACACCCATGCCCGAGGGAGGACTCGAACCTCCGCCGGGACCAGCCGCACAGTCCACGACTGCAGCGCCTTAGATACTTTTTTTTTTCAATTTTTTCGTTGTTGATCGATGTGTTTGGTCGTTGCGGACGTCACATGACATCCGTTCAAGTTCGTTTTGTTCCTCCTTCCACTCAGTTTTTTTTATTACAGAGGCCTACCAGCTCTCTGACAAAACACAATGAGCTACCGTGCCGGCTGACCGCTCGGCTAATCCCGCGCTGCTGAGGCGGTACTGAATAGAATTGGGGAGAAGAGAAAATTGTGGCACAACCTGACTAAAAGATGGGACTGGGTAGTAAGACACGTTCTGAGGCACCAAGGGATCACCACTTTAGTATTGAGGGGATCGTGGAAGGTAAAAATCGTAAAGTTAGACCAAGAGATGAATACACTAACCAGATTCAGAAGGATGTAGGTTGTAGTAGCTGAGTGTGTCAAATTTTTAATTTAAAGTGTTCAAAATGTAGGTTGGCAAAATTGTGATATTCTCTGCTCCCTGATGTCGATGGTTTCCGGCTAGGATTCTATCTGCGTTTGACTTTGTGAACGTCGCTTCCCTTAGGCTGATAGAATCTGTAATGATCCGGAGTTCCTGCGGTGTGGCAGGCACCAGCCTTCCACTGCAGGTTTCCTCCTGGTTGGCTGTCATCAAGTCAGAATATACTTTAATCTTCACGTAAGAAGCTCACAACGGTTATAAGGCAGACAGAACATTGTGGAAGAGAATAATGAAGTGAGAATACGTATGGAGAGAACATGCAGGTCCGCAGCTCGTGATCGCGCGGTAGCGTTCTCGCTTCCCGCGCCCGGGTTCCCGGGTTCGATTCCCGGCGGGGTTAGGGATTTTCTCTGCCTCGTGATGACTGGGTGTTGAGTGATGTCCTTACGTTAGTTAAGTTTAAGTAGTTCTACGTTCTAGGAGACTGATGACCATAGATGTTAAGTCCCATAGTGCTCAGAGCCATTTGAACCATTTTTGAGAACATGCAGATGCACAGAACTGAATATTTGCCTTTTTTATGATTTGCTGTTAATGCTCTTAAATTTACTGGCAATTACAAGGAATTAGCAGTAAAAATGCTGACGGAATCCACGGCGTGGAAATTAGGAAAGGAAGAGCACAATACCGAGCGTAGTGGTTCAAAAATGGTTCCAATGGCTCTAAGCACTATGGGACTTAACATCTGAGGTCATCAGTCCCCTAGAGTTAGAACTACTTAAACCTAACTAACCTAAGGACATCACACACATCCATACCCGAGGCAGGATTCAAACCTGCGACTGTAGCAGCAGCGCGGTTCAGCGGAATGGTAGTCAAATATCTACCACAAATGAGAAGTGCACACAAGAAATTTTCCTTCGGGGACTTAGATAAAAAATGTATTGTTAGACAGTAGTTTCTGCGGTATTATGAATGAGGCCAGTAAATACCGACTCTGCGAAAACTTAACAGCACTGGACTTCAAGAGAACCCAGGAAACCCTCTGGGAAAAATTGTTCTCTATATCGCTCTTGGTTTTAAGAGAAGCTATAATTCGTTCATTAGAAGAATAAACCTGATGTAAACAAACACAAACGCGATGATCGGTCAGCAGCCGTAGACTCACACTCTGGTCCAACTTACGAAGTACGAGGTGCATTCAAGTTCTAAGGCCTCCGATTTTTTTTCTAATTAACTACTCACCCAAAATCGATGAAACTGGCGTTGCTTCTCGACGTAATCGCCCTGCAGACGTACACATTTTTCACAACGCTGACGCCATGATTCCATGGCAGCGGCGAAGGCTTCTTTAGGAGTCTGTTTTGACCACTGGAAAATCGCTGAGGCAATAGCAGCACGGTTGGTGAATGTGTGGCAACGGAGAGTGTCCTTCATTGTTGGAAAAAGCCAAAAGTCACTATGAGCCAGGTCAGGTGAGTAGGGAGCATGAGGAATCACTTCAAAGTTGTTATCACGAAGAAACTGTTGCGTAACGTTAGCTCGATGTGCGGGTGCGTTGTCTTGGTGAAACAGCACACGCGCAGCCCTTCCCGGACGTTTTTGTTGCAGTGTAGGAAGGAATTTGTTCTTCAAAACATTTTCGTAGGATGCACCTGTTACCGTTGTGCCCTTTGGAACGCAATGGGTAAGGATTACGCCCTCGTTGTCCCAGAACATGGACACCATCATTTTTTCAGCACTGGCGGTTACCCGAAATTTTTTTGGTGGCGGTGAATCTGTGTGCTTCCATTGAGCTGACTGGCGCTTTGTTTCTGGATTGAAAAATGGCATCCACGTCTCATCCATTGTCACAACCGACGAAAAGAAAGTCCCATTCATGCTGTCGATGAATTTCAATTGGTTTCACACCACGCAAATTCAGAAAACGAATGATTGCACACAGTTCAAGTAAGGAAAACGTCGCCATTTTAAGTATTTAAAACAGTTCTCATTCTCGCTGTTGGCAGTAAAATTCCATCTGCCGTACGGTGCTGCCATCTCTGGGACGTATTGACAATGAACGCGGCCTCAATTTAAAACAATGCGCATGTTTCTATCTCTTTCCAGTCCAGAGGAAAAAAATCGGAGGCCTTAGATATCTTGTTACTATGAAACTATGAAACTTTACCCCCCCCCCCCCCCCCCCCCCCATGAACCATAGACCTTGCTGTTGGCGGGGAAGCTTGCGTGCCTCAGCAATACAGATGGCTGTACCGTAGGTGCAACCACAATGGAGGGGTATCTGTTGTGAGGCCAAACAAACGTGTGGTTCCTGAAGAGGGGCAGCAGCCTTTTCAGTAGTTGCAAGGCAACAGTCTGGATGATTGACTGATCTGGCCTTGTAACACTAACCAAAACAGCCTTGCTGTGCTGGTACTGCGAACGGCTGAAAGCAAGGGGAAACTACAGCCGTAATTTTTCCCGAGGGCATGCAGCTTTACTGTATGGTTAAATGATGATGGCGTCCTATGGGTAAAACATTTCGGAGGTAAAATAGTCCCCCATTTGGATCTCCGGGCGGGGACTACTCAAGAGGAAGTCGTTATCAGGAGAAAGAAAACTGGCGTTCTACGGATTGGGGTGTGGAATGTCAGAGCCCTTAATCGGGCAGGTAGGTTAGAAAATTTAAAAAGGGAAATGGATAGGTTAAAGTTAGATATAGTGGGAATTAGTGAATTTTGGTGGCGGGAGGAACAAGACATCTGGTCAGGTGAATACAGGGTTATAAATACAAAATCAAATAAGGGTAATGCAGGAGTAGGTTTAATAATGGATAAAAAAAATAGGAGTGCGGGTAAGCTACTACGAACAGCATAGTGAACGCATTATTGTGGCCAAGATAGACACAAAGCCCATGACTACTACAGTAGTACAAGTTTATATGCCAACTAGCTCTGCAGATGATGAAGAAATTGCTGAAATGTATGATGAGATAAAAGAAATTGTTCAGGTAGCGAAGGGAGACGAACATTTAATAGTCATGGGTGACTGAAATTCGAGAGTAGGAAAAGGGAGAGAAGGAAACATAGTAGGTGAATATGGATTGGGGGTAAGAAATGAAAGAGGAAGCCGTCTGGTAGAATTTTGCACAGAGCATAACTTAATCATAGCTAACACTTGGTTCAAGAATCATGAAAGAAGGTTGTATACATGGAAGAATCCTGGAGATACTAGAAGGTTTCAGATAGATTATATAATGGTAAGACAGAGATTTAGAAATCAGGTTTTAAATTGTAAGACATTTCCAGGGGCAGATGTGGACTCTGACCACAATTTATTGGTTATGAACTGTAGATTAAAACTAAAGAAACTGCAAAAAGGTGGGAATGTAAGGAGATGGGACCTGGATAAACTGACTAAACCAGATGTTGTACAGAGTTTCAGGGAGACCATAAGGGAACAATTGACAGGAATAGGGGAAAGAAACTGCAAAAAGGTGGGAATATAATGAGATGGGACCTGGATAAACTGACTAAACCAGATGTTGTACAGAGTTTCAGGGAGAGCATAAGGTTACAATTGACAGGAATAGGGGAAAGAAATACAGTAGAAGTAGAATAGTTAGCTTTGAGGTATAAGGTAGTCAAGGCAGCAGAGGATCAAGTAGGTAAAAAGACGAGGGCTAGTAGAAATCCTTGGGTAACAGAAGAAATATTTAATGTAATTGATGAAAGGAGAAAATATAAAATGTAGTAAATGAAGCAGGCAAAAAGGAATACAAAAGTCTCAAAAATGAGATCGACAGGAAGTGCAAAATGGTTAAGCAGGGATGGCTAAAGGACAAATGTAAGGATGAAAGAAGAATATAATAATTCCAATCCCAAAGAAAGCAGGTGTCGACAGATGTGAAAATTACCGAACTATCAGTTTAACAAGTCACAGCTGCAAAATACTAACGCGAATTCTTTACAGACGAATGGAAAAACTGGTAGAAGCCGACCTTGGGGAATATCAGTTTGGATTCGGTAGAAATGTTGGAACACGTGAAGCAATACTGACCTTACGAAATATCTTAGAAGAAAGATTAAGGAAAGGTAAACCTACGTTTCTAGCATTTGTAGACTTGAGAAAGCTTCTGACAATGCTGACTGGAATACTTCCTTTAAAATTCTAAAGGTGGCAGGGGTAAAATACAGGGAGCGAAAGACTATTTACAATTTGTACAGAAACCAGATGGCTGGTATAAGAGTCGAGGCGCATGAAAGGGAAACAGCAGTTGGGAAGGGAGTGAGACTGGGTTGTAGCCTCTCCCCGATGTTATTCAGTCTGTATATTGAGCAAGCAGTAAAGGAAACAAAAGAAGAATTCGGGGTAGGTATTAAAATCCATGGAGAAGAAATAAAAACTTTGAGGTTCGCCGATGATAGTGTAATTCTGTCAGAGACAGCAAAGGACCTGGAAGAGCAGTTGAACGGAATGGACAGTGTCTTGAAAGGGGGATATAAGATGATAGTGAGAGACGCGCGAAACACCGTTGATGGCTAGTTAACAAGTTGTGCATAATGTTTTTCCACAAGGTTACGGAGAAAAATAAGCTACGACGTTTTTCGAGGAACACTATGAAATAAATATAGGAAACCATAATTTAATTGTATGCGTCGCGTAATCGTTAGCGACATAGATTGATAAATGTCTGCTGTCGAACGGCGGTTCGAAACTCCTTGTGGTCCGCAATTTTTTTTTCGGTTTGAATACCTAAATCATTTAAATATGAAATTCATCAAATACATGGTAGTTAACTCATACTTAACCATCAAAAGTCACGTCTTCTAGTTTCTAGTTAGTATTGCACGCAAAATTCTGGTTTTCATTGCAAATACACGTTTTTAATTACTGATATTGTATAAAAGATTGTTAAATTAATAAAACATACACAATTAAATTTTTTTAAGAAAAATGAAAAATCAAATACTCTTTGTTTGAATATGCCAACTGTACAAATGCTGCACTTTTACAGTTGTCACTTTAACACTGCGTTGTGATCCCAGTATAACTGATCTGGAACCAAGTTAAGAGATTTGTCGCGATGGACTTTTTGGTCGCTTGAGATTCTGTTGCTGGTCGCCTCGCTATCAGCGTAGCAGTACTAAAATGTATTCCTAGGAGTCCGATATGGAAGGAGTTCAGAGATTACCAGACAACTGTCTGTAATACCTTCAGTGGCTTCAATATTCAACTACATGGT
The DNA here is from genome assembly GCF_023864275.1 of Schistocerca cancellata. Classification (NCBI taxonomy): domain Eukaryota; kingdom Metazoa; phylum Arthropoda; class Insecta; order Orthoptera; family Acrididae; genus Schistocerca; species Schistocerca cancellata. Next base: position 510,869,176 of record NC_064631.1, read on the forward strand.
GAAACCTCAGCAGTGCACTTTTACATGCAGAAAAATTACCCTTGTTAAAGTCAGGAATTTTCATCACTCTTGTTTTTAATTACAATATGTTAGTTAAGATCGATAGCATATTATGTTTTCCATCTAAGAAACGTATCACTTGAGCTTTACCATTATTTCCTTTTGTTTGCAAATTAAATGGGATCCAAAGCTGTGTTCTTCTCTGCTCGTCTCTTTTTACGTCTTTATTGCAGCTATTCACATTGCTGCAGGTTAGTTGCACTAGGTGGCTGTCCAGTACTGTCGACGTGAAATGCGCCGTTTTAACTGTTGTCCCGTATTATCGCTGAGTCGATGTACGCATAACGCACAGAGTAAAACGTATCCTCATTATCCTACTTGACTGTACTCGAGGCAGCTTGGCTTCTGCTCCATATGAAATGAAATCCAATAAGATTCCGGCAAACGCAGAAGAATACTTAGTGTAATATTTACATGATGTTTATTCTTATGATGAACGGAGTTTTTTTTTATAGAATAAATACCAAGGGAATTCATTAAAAGCCGCTCAACAGCCGAATAGATCTACAACCTCAAAACAATAATCAGATATTACAGTCTAAGATCCAAACACTACGTGTCAGTCTTTGTGGACTTCAAGAAGGTGTACGGCTCCATAGACCGGAAGGTCCTGTTGAACATCCTATGTGAGTTCGAAGTTGACCGTAAGCTGCAGGCATTAGTTAGAGCTACCCTAACAGATATAAAATCCAAAGCAAAATTCCTCAGGTGTCTCTCGGATTCCTTTGATGTCAAAACAGAGGTCAGGCGAGGTGATGGCCTGTCTCCAATGCTTTTCAACTGCGTCCTTGAAAAGATCATCAGAACCTGGCGCGAAAGATTAATGGAAACCAACTGAAGCCCTTGCGAATTGGAACCAAATCGAAGGGGATCGAGGTAGACTGCTTGGCTTTTGCCGATGACATTACCATTCTGTCAAACGACGTAGACACTGCTAGAGGTCAAATCGAACTATTAAAAGAAATCGCTGAACAAACTGGTCTGCAAATATCATTTGAGAAAACAGAAATCATGACTAACATTAAAGACGTCCCACCAAAACTCCGTAAGAAATATAGGGTTATTGCTGGGTAGACAAATTCAAGTACCTGGGTGAATCATCATGAAAAATGGACTGGACAAGGAAGCGCTCAGGGAACGGATACGCAAACTTTACCAAACATCCCGCACGATCCACAACAAGAAATGCCATTCCCAGAACACTAAGATACATCACTACGAAACAGTTTTGAAGCCAGTAGTTTTGTACGCAGCCGAAACCTTATACCTAAACGCTGATAAAAGACTTCTCGAAGAACTGGAGAAAAAAGAGCGCAAAATCATTAGAAGAATCCTAGGATCCAAGTACAAAGATGGCATCCATCAAAACAGATCCAACAAGGAAGTCTACAGTAAAATAGAAAAATTACAGACACAATCCGTAAAAGACGGGCACGATTTTATGGTCACCTCAAACGAATGGACGGAAACAGGTTAACCAAAAATATATTTCTCTTTTTTGATTCAAAACCAAAAACCTACGATGCCGTGATTTAAAAACTCCAAAGAAGACCTCCAGATGCCACATATCAAACCCGAAGATGCTTTTGACAGAGTTCTTTTCCGAAACAAGATATTTACAAACGGAATAACCCGAGATGTGCAACCGAAAAGAGGGCACGGTGTCCTTTGGACAGAAGAGCGCAAGGAAGACCACTCACAACGAATAAGGGAAATCTGGGCTCAGAAAAAAGCCAGGCTCAGTGCTAAGTGCAACAAGACTTATGTGGTCCTAGGTGGCCCCAACAAATAAATAAATAATAAACAACAATAAATGACTCATCACGTATGAACAAGATGCAGGATGATCAATTCTTATCGAAACTGTCTGGAGTGGAGTTTGTTCTCCTGCTGGCAGGGAGTATATTCCCCCGCCGCTGCGAGGCCTTTGCATAGAAATCTTGTGCAGGTAGCAGGTGTTTGTTAGGCGACACAGCACAGTGTATTGAGTGAAAGTATTTTAAGTGAAATGGCGGAATACTACTATTGTATTCACCAAAGAGTATTCATATATGATTTACAAGTGAGTACAGAATCAGCGCGTGCAGCAAGGACATTATTTTGAGAGGAATTTCCTGGCATTCAAGTTCCTAATATGAGTATGATTCATCGATTGATAAATAAATTTAATGAAAGGGTATGTGTTCTTGACAGAAAACATAGACAATTACGTACAGTACTCACAAAGAAACTCTGAATAACACTGGCATGCTCAGGAAAGGTCTTCTAGAAAATCAGTTCAATGTCTTTATCAGCAAATGGGAATTGCTTATAGTTCCGTTCGAACGACTAGAAATTTACTGGAGTTACAGCCCTATAAAATAAATGCTTGCAAGAACTTGAACCAGGTGACTATGCTAAAAGCCGGCCGGAGTGGCCGAGCAGTTAAAGGCGCTACAGTCTGAAACCGCACGACCGCTACGGTCGCAGGTTCGAATCCTGCCTCGGGCATGGATGTGTGTGATGTCCTTAGGTTAGTTAGGTTTAAGTAGTTCTAAGTTCTAGGGGACTTATGACCACAGCAGTTGAGTCCCATAGTGCTCAGAGCCATTTGAACCTTTTTTTTTTTTTTGACTATGCTAAAAGTTGTGGTTTTGTGTATGAATTTGATAGGATGCATGACGGAGAAACTGACCATCACCTAAGTTTCTTTTTGGACGAATCATGGCTCCACCTAAGTGGATACATTAATTCACAAAATACTGGAGTTCAGAAAAGCCTAATGTAATACACGAGGTATCCTTGCACGATCAAAAAATAGGTGTGCGTTGCGCTATTAGTGGTGAGAGAATAAGAACCCCTGTTTTTTCATTAACAATTTTAATAGCGAGAGACATGTGGAAAACATTTTGCCGCCTGAGATAGAATGTACTTTCGTGACCTTTCAGCAGGCCTCTGTGATGGCACAAACAACCAACTTCCCATTACAGGAAATTCATGAAGTATTTCAAGACAGAGTTGTCATTGACAACTTATGGCCTCTTATTCATCTGATTTAATCCTCTGCTATTTTGAACTCGGGGGGGGGGGGGGGGGGGGACATCAAAAGAGAAAGTGTGCAAAACATATCCACATACTTTAGATGAACTTAAAACTGACATGCGTAAGAAATTGCTGCCGTTTCTCAGAGGGAACTGCTGATTGTAATGAGCAAGTGCCAGAAATGCTTGGACAACGGATGGAGGCAGTTCCAGCATCTCTTGCTTAATATAGGCGAGTAATTTAATTTTCTTTTCAAGTATTTACGTTATATAGCGTAAAAATGACTTACAGTATACCACAAACCATACTATATTTACTGCGAACGTACTGCCACCCTCGCTGCCCGACCGCATCCTGCGAAAGTGGTTGTCTTAACGATTAATGTCCCTGTAGTTGCAAAAAAGGCATACTACATTATATTTTTTACGAAAAATGAAGAAGATGAGAGGATTCATAAATGGTAATGGATAACAAAAAATTCAAAAAAAAAAAAACCAGTGTGGCTAGACCTAGCTTATTCCAGAATTAACTTCAAGAAATATAGTCGTTTTTAATAATCGCAATAACCAGGTGAAAAACCATCTTTCCCTGAAACACATCTGACTGGCTAATTCCAGCGTACATCAAGGCCAGAAACCAAACTTTTTGCATTAGTTAAGGGCTTCCAACCTTCTGCTGTTCATGCCATCACCAAAATGTTGTAAGGAGATGTATATGTCTCATTCCAACTGTAGCCGTATCATCCACAGTTAAATCCCATACAATTAATACGCAATTTTTCAAAGATCAAGATCCGTTGTTGTTGTTGTGGTCTTCACTCCTGAGACTGGTTTGATGCAGCTCTCCATACTACTCTGTCCTGTGCAACCTTCTTCATCTCCCAGTACTTACTGCAACCTACATCCTTCTGAACGTGCTTAGTGTATTCATCTCTTGGTCTCCCTCTACAATTTTTACCCTCCACGCTGCCCTCCAATACTAAATTGGTGATCCCTTGATGCCTTAGAACATGTCCTACCAACCGATTCCTTCTTCTAGTCAAGTTGTGCCACAAACTCCTCTTCTCCCCAACTCTATTCAATACATCCACATTAGTTATGTGATCTACCCATCTAATCTTCAGCATTCTTCTGTAGCACCACATTTCAAAAGCTTCTATTCTCTTCTTGTCCAAACTATTTACCGTCCATGTTTCACTTCCATACATGGCTACACTCCATACAAATACTTTCAGAAATGACTTTCTGACACTTAAATCTATACTCGATGTTAACAAATTTCTCTTCTTCAGAAACGCTTTCCTTTCCATTGCCAGTCTACATTTTATATCCTCTCTACTTCGCCCATCACCAACTATTTTGCTCCCCAAATAGCCAAACTCGTTTACTACTTTAAGTGTCTCATTTCCTAATCTAATTCCCTCAGCATCACCCGACTTCATTCGACTACATTCCATTATCCTCGTCTTGCTTTTGTTGATGTTCATCTTATATCCTCCTTTCAAGACACTGTCCATTCGGTCCAACTGCTCTTCCAAGTCCTCTGCTATCTCTGACAGAATTGCAATGTCATCGGCGAAACTCAAAGTTTTTATTTATTCTCCATGGATTTTAATACCTACTCCGAATTTTTCTTTTGTTTCCTTTACTGCTTGCTCAATATACAGATTAAATAACATCGGAGAGCGGCTACAACCCTGTCTCACTCCCTTCCCAGCCACTTCCTCCCTTTCATATCCCTCGACTCTTATAACCGCCATCTGGTTTCTGTACAAATTGTAAATAGCCTTTCGCTCCCTGTATTTTACCCCTGCCACCTTTAGAATTTAAAAGAGAGTATTCCAGTCAACATTGCCAAATCTTTCTCTAAGTCTACAAATGCTAGAAACGTAGGTTTGCCTTTTCTTAATCTAAGATAAGTCGTAGGGTCAGTATTCCCTCACGTGTTCCAATATTTCTACGGAATTCAAACTCATATTCCCCGAGATTGGCTTCTACCAGTTTTTCCATTCATCTGTAAAGAATTCGCGTTAGTATTTTGCAGCCATGACTTATTAAACTGATAGTTCGGTAATTTTCACATCTATTGACACCTGCTTTCTTTGGGATTGGAATTATTATATTCTTCTTGAAGTCTGAGGGTATTTTGCTTGTCTCAGACATCTTGCTCACCAGATGGTAGAGTTTTGTCAGGACTGGCTCTCCCAAAGCTGTCAGTAGTTCTAATGGAATGTTGTCTACTCCCGGGGCCTTGTTTCGACTCAGGTAACCGTGATAGCGTTACGGAGATGTTTAGTAAACTCAAGTGGCAGACTCTGCAAGAGAGGCGCTCTGCATCGTGGTGTAGCTTGCTCACCAGGTTTCGAGAGGATGCGTTTCTGGATGAGGTATTGAATATATTGCTTCCCCCTACTTATACCTCCCGAGGAGATCACGAATGTAAAATTAGAGAGATTCGAGCGCGCACGGAGGCTTTCAGACAGTCGTTCTTCCTGTGAACCACACGAGACTGGAACAGAAAAGGGAGGTAATGACAGTGGCACGTAAAGTGCCCTCCGCCACACACTGTTGGGTGGCTTGCGGAGTATAAATGTAGATGTAGATGTCTTTCAGTGCTCTGTCAAACTCTTCACGCAGTATCATATCTCCCAGTTCATCTTCATCTACATCATCTTCCATTTCCATAATCCATAATTTCCATTTCCATAGTCCTCTGGGTTGGATGATGTACCTGTATCAATAATTAAGAAAATTGCTCCATGTGGTCTCAGACCTATAGTACACATAGCAAACTTGTCCCTTAGTGAAGGGATATTTCTGGATAAACTTAAAATCTATAAAGTGATACCTCTACACAAAAGTGGTGACAGACATAAAATAGAAAATTACTGACCTATATCTCTCCTCCCAGCCTTCTGCAAAATACTTGAGGAATTAATGAAAATCAGGATTACAAAATATCTAGAAAAACATAAACTAATAAATAGCAGCCAACATGGCTTTCGAGCAGGGCACAGTGCAGAAACAGCCATATTGGACTACACAACAGAAATAGTAAGAAATTTGGAGTCAAATAAACAGGTTGTTGGAATTAATCTAGATTTATCCAAAGCCTTTGATACTGTGAACCATGTAATATTACTAGAGAAACTTGAAGCAAAAGGCATCAGGGGTACTGTTAACAAATTGTTTGAATCTTATCTCCAAAACAGGTCACAAGTTGTTGAGTTGAGGTCATCCAACAATCTTCACAATTTTAAACTCATATCTGAACCGAAACAGATTGAAATAGGTGTTCCACAGGGCAACATTCTGGGCCCATTGTTATTTCTAATTTATATCAATGATATACAGGCTCCAGACAGCTCAGCCAAAATTCTACTATTTGCAGATGACACGAGTATCATAATTAGTGATATAAAAGAATCATTGTGTACTACAGCAGAAAAAATGCTCTCATACATACAGTCATGGTTTTACTCAAATAAGCTGACATTAAATACAAAGAAAATAAACTTTATACAGTATGGAAGCAAGTCTCACGGGGAAAATATGTGCCTTATGCTGGACAGCAAACAAATAGAAAAAGTGTGCACCACAAAGTTTCTGGGAACGCAAATTGACCAAGATTTAAACTGGAATGAACACAGTGTATATCTTACTCAGAAACTTAGCTCAGCATGTTTCGCCTTAAGAATAATATCCAAGGTATGTAGCAAAGAATGTATTAGAGTGATGTACTTTAGTTATTTCCAATCAGTTGCAAGCTATGGCATACGGTTTTGGGGAAAAACCAGGTCAAGTCTAAATGATATTTTTATTATGCAAAAACGAGCTATTCGTATCATGACATACAGCCCACCACAAATTCACTGTAGACCCTTATTCAAACAACTAAAGATACTTACAAACCATCAATATATACACTCCTGGAAATTGAAATAAGAACACCGTGAATTCATTGTCCAAGGAAGGGGAAACTTTATTGACACATTCCTGGGGTCAGATACATCACATGATCACACTGACAGAACCACAGGCACATAGACACAGGCAACAGAGCATGCACAATGTCGGCACTAGTACAGTGTATATCCACCTTTCGCAGCAATGCAGGCTGCTATTCTCCCATGGAGACGATCGTAGAGATGCTGGATGTAGTCCTGTGGAATGGCTTGCCATGCCATTTCCACCTGGTGCCTCAGTTGGACCAGCGTTCATGCTGGACGTGCAGACCGCGTGAGACAACACTTCTTCCAGTCCCAAACATGCTCAATGGGGGACAGATCCGGAGATCTTGCTGGCCAGGGTAGTTGACTTACACCTTCTAGAGCACGTTGGGTGGCACGGGATACATCCGGAAGTGCACTGTCCTGTTGGAACAGCAAGTTCCCTTGCCGGTCTAGGAATGGTAGAACGATGGGTTCGATGACGGTTTGGATGTACCGTGCACTATTCAGTGTCCCCTCGACGATCACCAGTGGTGTACGGCCAGTGTAGGAGATCGCTCCCCACACCATGATGCCGGGTGTTGGCCCTGTGTGCCTCGGTCGTATGCAGTCCTGATTGTGGCGCTCACCTGCACGGCGCCAAACATGCATACAACCATCATTGGCACCAAGGCAGAAGCGACTCTCATCGCTGAAGACGACACGTCTCCATTCGTCCCTCCATTCACGCCTGTCGCGACACCACTGGAGGCGGGCTGCACGATGCTGGGGCGTGAGCGGAAGACGGCCTAACGGTGTGCGGGACCGTAGCCCAGCTTCATGGAGACGGTTGCGAATGGTCCTCGCCAATACCCCAGGAGCAACAGTGTCCCTAATTTGCTGGGAAGTGGCAATGCGTAGGATCCTACGGTCTTGGCATGCATCTGTGCGTCGCTGTGGTCCGGTCCCAGGTCGACGGGCACGTGCACCTTCCGCCGACCACTGGCGACAACATCGATGTACTGTGGAGACCTCACGCCCCACGTGTTGAGCAATTCGGCGGTACGTCCACCCGGCCTCCCACATGCCCACTATACGCCCTTGCTCAAAGTCCGTCAACTGCAGATACGGTTCACGTCCACGCTGTCACGGCATGCTACCAGTGTTAAAGACTGCGATGGAGCTCCATATGCCACGGCAAACTGGCTGACACTGACAGCGGCGGTGCACAAATGCTGCGCAGCTAGCGCCATTCGACGGCCAACACCGCGGTTCCTGGTGTGTCCGCTGTGCCGTGCGTGTGATCATTGCTTGTACAGCCCTCTCGCAGTGTCCAGAGCAAGTATGGTGGGTCTGACACACCGGTGTCAATGTGTTCTTTTTTGCATTTCCAGGAGTGTATTTTTTAATGCCTGGAAACGATCAGTAAAAGTAACTGCGATCTCCAAACCAACTCAAGCTACCATGATCACAATACAAGGCATTGTAAAGACTTCCACATTTCCTATGTAGCAAAAACTAGAAGTCATAAACATGTTAGCCATTTAAGAATAAAGCTTTTAAATGGACTTCCATCTCAAATTAAAGAATTGAAAGGCAAAAATAATATCAAGTGTGAAGTAAAAAATTACTTGATGGAAAAATGCTACTACAGTGTAAATGAATACGTGTCTCAGAGTGTGGATTGAAACCTGTACTTACTTTTTTTAAAAATTCAAACTAATTTAATTATGTTTTCAACTTCATAATTATGGTACTTAGGAAAAATCTGTTAAATATCAGTAATATGTTTTGTGTATAAGCCGTAGTTCATGATCTATAATTGTTTATCATAAGCACATATTTTTGTTTTTCGGTAATAAGTTCTTGTACAATACTTATGTACTATGTGTATGTAATTTGTTTGCTGTTTGTATATGTTTGTCTATTTATTATGTGTATGTGTTGTTATGTGTCACGTGTAATCAAATGACAAATCCTATATCACATGTGTGATCTATTGGATGCTAAATAAATAAATAAATAATATTGTCCTCCAGTACATCACCCTTGTATAGACCCTCTATATACTCCTTCCACCTTTCTGCTTTCCCTTAGAACTGGGGTTTTATCTGAGCTCTTGATATTCATACAAGTGGTTCTCTTTTCTCAAAAGGTCTCTTTAATTTTCCTGTAGGCAGTATCTATGTTGCCCCTAGTGAGATAAGCCTCTACATCCTTACATTTGTCCTCTATCCATCCCTGCTTAGCCATTTTGCACTTCCTGTCGATATCATTTTTGAGACGTTTGTATTCCTTTTTGCCTGCTTCATTTACTGCATTTTTATATTTTCTCCTTTCATCAATTAAATACAATATTTCTTCTGTTACCCAAGGATTTCTATTAGCCCTCGCCTTTTTACCTACTTGATCCTCTGCTGCCTTCACTACCTTATACCTCAAAGCTAACTATTCTACTTCTACTGTATTTTGTTCCCCTATTCCTGTCAATTGTTCCCTTATGCTCTCCCTGAAACTCTGTACAACATCTGGTTTAGTCAGTTTATCCAGGTCCCATCTCCTTTTTGCAGTTTCTTTAGTTTTAATCTACAGTTATAACCAATAAATTGTGGTCAGAGTCCACATCTGCCCCTGGAAATGTCTTACAATTTAAAACCTGATTTCTAGATCTCTGTCTTACCATTACATAATCTATCTGAAACCTTCTAGTATCTCCAGGATTCTTCCATGTATACATCCTTTTTTCATGATTCTTGAACCAAGTGTTAGCTATGATTAAGTTCTGCTCTGTGCAAAATTCTACCAGACGGCTTCCTCTTTCATTTCTTACCCCCAATCCATATTCACCTACTATGTTTCCTTCTCTTCCTTTTCCTACTCTCGAATTCCAGTCACCCATGACTATTAAATTTTCGTCTCCCTTCGCTACCTGAACAATTTCTTTTATCTCATCATACATTTCATCAATTTCTTCGTCATCTGCAGAGCTAGTTGGCATATAAACTTGTACTACTGTAGTAGGCGTGGGTTTCGTGTCTATCATGGCCACAATAATGCGTTCACTATGCTGTTTGTAGTAGCTTACCCGTACTCCTATTTTTTTATTCATTATTAAACATACTCCTGCATTACCCCTATCTGATTTTGTATTTATAACCCTGTATTCACCTGACCAGAAGTCTTGTTCCTCCTGCCACTGAACTTCACTAATTCCCACTATATCTAACATTAACCTATCCATTTCCCTTTTTAAATTTTCTAACCTACCTGCCTGATTAAGGAATCTGACATTCCATGCTCCGACCCATAGAACGCCAGTTTTCTTTCTCCTGATAACGACTTCCTCTTGAGTAGTCCCCACCCGGAGATCTCAATGGGGACTATTTTACCTCCGGAATATTTTGCCCAAGAGGACGCCATCATCATCTAACCATACAGTAAAGCTGCATGCCCTCGGGAAAAATTACGGCTGTAGTTTCCCCTTGCTTTCAGCTGTTCGCTGTACCAGCACAGCAAGGCCGTTTCGGTTAGTGTTACAAGGCCAGATCAGTCAACCATCCAGACTGCTGCCCCTGCAATTACTGAAAAGGCTGCTGCCCCTCTTCAGGAGCCACACGTTTGTCTGGCCTCTCAACAGATATCCCTCCGTTGTGCGTGACACTGTATAGATGTGTATAGATGAGGCACGCATGCCTCCCCACCAACGGCAAGTCCATGGTTCATTGGGAGGGGGGGGGGGGGGGGTAGTCATAGTATATCAAGCATCTTAATTCTCGAGTTAAAAAAAAATACGATTGAGCTTTTGCTATTGCTATATTTTAAGACTGGAGAAAGGCAGACGTTCCATTAAAAAAGTATAAGGTAACTACTAGACCAGAGATACCGCGAATTACTTGATTTTCAATAACCACTACATCAGCAACAAATAAGAATAAAAGTAAGTAGTTTTCTGATAAGTTTATTTTAATCATGTGTAATTATAAATTGGATTAAAATTTTAGATCCCTTGTTGAGCATAGTTCTAAAGAAGGTCTGTGACGTTCGCGAAAGTTGCCTCAGTCCCATCCTGGTGACTGCAGTCCAAGCCACCAATTATTTCACGTGTCTCAAATGTATGTGTTATACGCAGTGCTATGCACTGCTGTAAATGAAGCACTGTTCCTAGTGCAAAATCGCTGGATCCATGGTGACTGCTAATGTTCAATGTAGATGTTGTAGAATAAAAAATATCTGTATGCTGTTGGGTAGTTGCATCATATCTTCTGTAATTCCAATCTAATGATGCATATACACAGTCAACTTCTCCTTTTCTATTTCTGTTACCTGAATGCCAACTGGATCTACAGGTCATGGGTCTTTCCCTGCAGCCTAACAGTTCAGCTGCTGTCGAAGAACATGTTGTCTCCAGAGCGATCAGACGACAGTGGAGAAGATGGTGAAGATAAAGATGCTGTCAGATGGCTGTGAAGTCCACCAGAATCAGAATTGTACTCACTGATTTGTTCAGAGTTACCACTGGATTCCACCAGATTTAAGTTCCCACTGGTTTTTCTAGGTTCACAATTATCTCGTAGGAAAACAGAGAATCTAAATACGGCGAGTGTGCTGGATCTGTGTGAGTAACATCGCCTGAAGCGTATATGGGAAGCTTGTTCAACTTTTCTTTGAACTTTTCCATTTTTCCTTAATGTTGCAGGTTGCTGGAATAAGCGGAAAAATATCTTTGTAGAAACACTGCATAAAAACCAAATCTATTGAGTAGACGAGGTATTTACATAGTGAGAGGGTATGAGATTTTCGGCTGTTTTATCGGCAATAATTGTGGTTAAAGTTAGTAGGTTGATCAGAAACTCCCGTACTGAAGCTGTTTAAACATGAAAAAGCATGGCGAATTTTGTGCTAGTAGAAAGTTGACTGGAAGTTAGATAACATTCTCTTATCCAGAATTAAAGTTGTCCTTATTTGGTATGAGTGTTGCTTTAGATCAAGTTCTGTTGTTGTTTTGTTTATCTGAGGTATTCGGTTTGGGCTTCGTGTGATGAGGACAATAGTCCAGCTGTGCCTGATACCATCAAAATTGACATTACAGCAGAGACTTCCACGCCAAACGCTGATCCAAGAAATACCAACAACTCTAAAGTCAGGCGGACAGTAATGTCAATGAAACTGACGTTATTTATAACCTCAATTAAATGTTAGATGCAGCCGAGCCATGGTCACTCTACGTTAAAAGAAGAATAAATTGTGGGCTTATGATCAAGTTGTTGGAGCACCGCTACTCCTTTCGTAGGTTTGCAAATTAATGAATAAGAAGTATCTGTCGCGAGTTTGACGACTTTTACTCGACACAGAAGTGTTTGACAGTAGCAGAATCTCGCAACAGATAAACATTAGAAAGCAATAACGTTATTTTAATTTCAAATTCTTGGCAACAGGGAACTCATATGCAAACCTATCAGGAAAATTTAGAGTAGGAATAACTACTGATTCTGTAACACATAAGCTAGAACAAGTTTTGGTGGTAAAAATGCAAAGGATCTGAAATCATTCAAACTACCACTTTCCCAAATTTCTTCATTTAAGCATACGTCAGTCACTTTTTGCACTGTATACAGATTACTTTCTGCATTAAAGAATATCCCGGCAGATAAAAGCATAAGCCTAAATGAGGAAAATTTGCATTATTATTTATTTAACGTACGGTTTTTAGTGCTGGGAGACATTGAAGAGGTTTTTGATTCGCCCGCCTTCGATGCAGCTCTTTTTATTCAAGCTGCATCTTTTAGGGAATTGGAATCTGTCAGGGAAGAAAGGAATTGGCCATAGCCTATAGTGAGGGACCAACCCGACATTTTCCTAGATTGAAAATGTGAAACCACAGAAAACAGTTTTCAGAGTTTCCAGCAGATGGATTTGAATCACCTCGCCTCCTGATCCACCTATTGCTGGCTCAGCACCTCAATACACAGAACCTCCCCCCCCCCCCCCCCCCCCCCCCTCCCATCGTCAGTCGATGGAGAGTTTCGAAAATTATATTACATATGAAATAATCATTTATGTGTTAGAATGGATGAGCAGCTAGCCATTAATACAGTTTTTGAAACTTCGTGGCAGATTAAAACTGTGTGCCCGACCGAGACTCGAGCTCGGGACCTTTGCCTTTCGCGGGCAAGTGCTCTACCATCTGAGCTACCGAAGCATGACTCACGCCCGGTCCTCACAGCTTTACTTCTGCCAGTATCTCGTCTCCTATCTTCCAAACTTTACAGAAGCTCTCCTGCGAACCTTGCAGAACTAGCACTCCTGAAAGAAAGGATACTGCGGAGACATGGCTTAGCCACAGCCTGGGGGATGTTTCCAGAATGAGATTTTCACTCTGCAGCGGAGTGTGCACTGATATGAAACTTCCTGGCAGATTAAAACTGTGTGCCCGACCGAGACTCAAACTCGGGACCTTTGCCTTTCGCGGGCAAGTGCTCTACCATCTGAGCTACCGAAGCACAACTCACGCCCGGTCCTCACAGCTTTACTTCTGCCAGTATCTTGTCTCCTACCTTCCAAACTTTACAGAAGCTCTCCTGCAAACCTTGCAGAACTAGCACTCCTGAAAGAAAGGATAACGTATTTACTCGAATCCAAGCCGCACTTTTTTTCCGGTTTTTGTAATCCAAAAAACCGCCTGCGGCTTAGAATCGAGTGCAAAGCAAGCGGAAGTTCTGAAAAATGTTGGTGGGTGGCCGCCATAACTAACTTCTGCCGTCGAATATATGTAGCGCTACACAGGCATGCTTTGTAGGCACAAAGATAAATACTGGCACCAAATCCTCTGCGTCACTATATAAATTTTAAAAAAAAAAGTGGAAGACGAGCTTTTTTTTCTCCGCCCCCAGTTCCGACCACTGCATTTTCATACATTATCCAACGAAGTAAATACAAATTCCATATTGTTCATCTTTGAATGTAGCAGCATTTCAATGTACTACGAAAATCCGACTGGCAAGACTGTTTGGGATGTTTGTCAATATGATCAACTCTACGTTCTGAATTTTTTCCTACCTGTGAGAAGAGAGGGTTGCTAATAGGAACTTCTATGAATTGTGAATCACATGCAGTATTCTCTTCACCATAAGAATAATACGAATATAAACATTTTGCCATGTATTGTTTCGTGTTTGCTGCCATCTCATTTAAATCCTGTCTGCCTAATAAACTACGAAACTAGAGTGAGACAACAGCAAACGTGGAAGAATATACATATCATGTCATGTTATTATTCGTATGGCTAATAGTGATACAGTTAGAAATGAAGCACAGCAATTGGCTAGGTCTTTAAATCTAAGATGACTCTAATTTCTGTGCAGAATGTAATGTACTAAAGAGGCGCCTGCAAAGATTTTCAAACGGAGAAAACATTTAGCTAAAATCTTGTTCAGAACATCTGCTGTCATACGCAGTATATTATTTGGTTCTTGTTGATCATTATCAAAGAAAGCAGCAGTGTAAGTAACAACAAATAGCAGTATCTTGCCATTGTTTTGCTAATGAGACGATTCCTCTCTCTTTTATTTTTTTAATTGTAAGTGGCGGTAGTGCGCACTAAAGCAAGCCATGCCGCGAGCAGCGACAGGCCGTAAACACGCACTATCAGAATGCAACAAACAATGCATGACACAGTACAGTAATGCATTTTCAGCTTAGAGTGACGTAAACACCTATAACAAAGAAAACGGCGCTTTTCAGATCAAAGAAAAATAAGCAATCAATTCAAAGCAGACGAAGCACATGAAAAAGGAAGGGTACCCGTATAAATACGGACGGAGCGCCTGACGCATAGCAACGGCTACCTGGTAAAGCTTAACTGCTAAGGTTACGACTCGAACCAAACTACTGTAGATGTATTGTCATTCATTCGACCTAAATTGTGTCTTCTATTACAATGGACCAACTTTGTTTCGATTTGGAGATGCGGCCTAAAACTTTTCTCTCCCCTTGAATTTCGAGTCTCAAATTTCAGATGCGGCTTAGATTCGGGAAAAATTTTTTTCCTTGATTTTGAGTCTCATTTTTCAGGTGCGGCTTAGATTCGAGTGCGGCTTAGATTCGAGTAAATACGGTACTGCGGTGACGGAGCACTTGCCCGCTGCAGAGTGAAAATCTCATTCTGGAAACATCCCCCAGGCTGTGGCTAAGCCATGTCTCCGCAGTATCCTTTCTTTCAGGAGTGCTAGTTCTGCAAGGTTCGCAGGAGAGCTTCTGTAAAGTTTGGGAGGTAGGAGACGCAATACTGGCAGAAGTAAAGCTGTGAGGACCGGGCGTGAGTCATGCTTTGGTAGCTCAGATGGTAGAGCACTTGCCCGCGAAAGGCAAAGGTCCCGAGTTCGAGTCTCGGTCGGGCACACAGTTTTAATCTGCCAGGAAGTTTCATATCAGCGCACACTCTGCTGCAGAGCGAAAATCTCATTCTGGAATACAGTTTTTGTTTGATTGTTTGTTCTTACATAATTTTGAGGTGCATAGTCCATAAGTCGCTGTAGCAAAGATATCACTCTAGACCAGGGATCCCCAAACTATTTTGGACAAGTAACCCCTTTTCCAAAATGAACTGTTACCTCAGACCCCCATGGCCAAATTACCTACTTTTAAGATCAATCCCTTTATTCATAATGGTCCACTAACTTAAAACAGCTGCTACAGAGTGTTATTTTTCATTCTGACTTAGGTCAATAGAAGAAGACAGAGTGAGAATTAGCAATGCTTTAAGTTAGCAGACTATTATGAATAAGGGGGCCTATCTTTAGTTTTTTCCTATTGATACAAAATACCTAGGTACTAAGGTACCAATTGGAAAACTTTGCACTTGGTTAAGTGAGTAAAGTTGACTTCATTTTCTCATCAAAATTTAACAAAATAAAAAGACATACAATTCAGTAAATATCAAGTTTAATTTATAATGATTATTACAAATTAAGTACTTAAAGAACCTTTAGTAGGTAGGAAATTATATTTACAAAAGTATTAATTCTCAAAGAGAAAATAAAACATTCAGTGTGATGGATGAACCTGGTGGCTATCTACCAATCTAGCTACATCCGGTTCAATATTGGTGAGTTGCAGCCTTAAATCTCCTTGTTCGTTGATTTTCAAACGGTTTCTTTGTTTCGTCAAAATGTTTGCTACCACACTGAAGCTTTTTTCAACTAGGTATGATGGACACTTGACTAGAAGAAGGGATCGGTTGGTAGGACATGTTTTGAGGCATCAAGGGATCACAAATTTAGCATTGGAGGGCAGTGTGGAGGGTAAAAATCGTAGAGGGAGACCAAGAGATGAATACACTAAGCAGATTCAGAAGGATGTAGGTTGAAGTAGATACTGGGAGATGAAGAAGCTTGCACAGGATAGAGTAGCATGGAGAGCTGCATCAAACCAGTCTCAGGACTGAAGACCACAACAACAACAATGATGATGGAAAAGCAAATTTCAAAACGCAAATGAACTTTCAACCTATGCTCAAGCTCGTTAAATAGTAAAATATCAGGAACATGTTTGGACTAGATCATGAATTCATTCATGTTAAATCGCGTAAGCGTCAAATAGAGAGCAAATCAAAACGCGCCAGAAAGACATACGCTTGAACTCATTATCTTGCACAAACTTGTCCACACAGACTTGTTGAGTTTTTCATCTTGTACGAACTTGAGACTTTACATTACTATAACAATGCTATTTCCTACAAAAATATTAATTATTCTTAGTACATGTAACATAACATAAACAAGACAGTACCTACCTATCTTGAAAATTTTAAATAAGAACTTGTGTTAATTTAATAGGGGTCGATTTTTAGACCTCATCGACCCCCCAAAACCAGTTTTCATTTATGTCGACCCCTAGGAAACCGATATCGATCCCAAGGGGTCGATCCCTGCTCTGGACAATTTACCACTAATATATTGTAATTGTTGCCCCAGGATAATTTTTAATCTATATATACCTCTAAAAACTTAACACAACAATGATCATCTGATGGGGGATTGTCTTTTAGACAAAAAACCATCTGCCGCATTTTGTTATCATTCAGTAGGAAGCCATTTGCTTTAAACCAATAGGATGCTTGAGCCATTGTCTCTGCAACACAAACTTTGAGGTTTCTGAAATCATTACTACAATGAAGGAAAGTTGTATCATCTGCATATAGTACTGTCATGGACTTGATGAATGATGGCAGATCATTAATCATTATTAGAATAATTAAAGGTCCCAGTACAGATCCCTGTGGTACACCTATTTTAACTAATTCAATACTGGACTTTTCTTTACCTACACAAACAGCTTGCTTGTGATTCTGTAGGTATGATTTTAATAGTTTAAGGCTGTTACCTCGAATGCCATAGTACTCCATTTTTTCTAGGAGTATTTTATGCTCTACACACACTCTCAGATGATTTCAGATGTTCAACTATTTTTAGGACGAGACTTGGTGGGACTTCAGAGAAGATAAACATACTTGTATTTACTAGTGGTTTACAGACATTTTTTGAAATGTCTCCCCCCCAGGAATGTCTCACACCAGACGAGTGTAACTGCAGTGTTTGCGTGGTAGAGTAATTATGGTGTACGCGTACGTGGAGAAAGTGTTTGCGCAGAAATTGCCAACATAGTGTAACTGAGGTGGAATAATGGGAACCAGCCCGCATTTGCCGAGGCAGATGGAAAACCACCTTAAAAACCATCCACAGATTGGCCGGCACACTGGACCTTGACACTAATCTACCAGGTGAATTTGAGCTGGGGACCGCATGCCTTCCCGACCAGAGAGCAGTGCATTAGATCACATGGATAACCAGGTGGGCCTCTTTCATCTTTAGTAACACTATTTATTAGTTTCCATGAAGCCTTGCATTTATTCATGGAATTCTCAATACTGCTGAAGTTGTGTGCTCTTTTGGCTTCCACAATGGCTTTTTTTTTGTACTTATTCCTACATTGAACATAGGGTAATCTGGCATGGTTGGTCTTCAGATTTTTATGTATACTGTGCAACAACATAACTTGGTTTTTCAGATTTGTTAGTTGTGCCGTATACCATGGGTTTTGTTTGTTTATACCCTTGCCTTTGGAGCCTTTGTCGATTATTTTGCATTTCTTTATTGGAATGCAGTCATTAAATTTTGTCAAAATCTTTCAAATATTAGGTTTGCTGACAGATGTTTACATAGACTATAATTTGTGTCATCAGACCATTGGCCAAAAGAGTCTCTGTTCATAAGGGACTTACAAAACCTGCCAATTTTACAATTTTGTGGCCAATCTAGTGATTAACATTTTTGGGACAGACTTATCAATGTTTCTCTTATCAGCACAGAACCTACTTATGTAATTTAATGATACAGAATCATGATCTGAGAATGGGAATACTCTCACATCACATAATTCTTCTGTAGAATTGAAACTGACAAAGATATTGTCAAGACATGCTTCATCTCTTGTGGGTCTATTATTGATATAATGCAGATTGTACTATCTTAGAAGATTTTTGAGCTCAGTGACACTATGTTCTTACATCAAAATCTGCGTTCAAATCTCCACCTATTACAATGTCATAATGTAACCATTTTGTCTTTCTAAATACATCTAAGAGCATGTCCAGTTTTTCTAAAAATACACTAATGTTACCCTTAGGTGATCTGTATAAGGCTATTATCACTAACTTAAAATTGTCACAAACTATACTAGTGGCTTTAATATTCTGTTCATCACGCAGATAGTCTAGATCCAACCTAGTGATGGAGTGGCTGAGTAACTGGTTAGTATACAATGCCACACCACCCCTTTTATGATGCATTTTTCTACAGCAACCATTTGCTATTTTATAGTTATCAAATTTGATAGCTGTAAGTTCACGCTCTGTCACTCGATGTTCACCCAGACAAAAAATATCAAATTTGTTCTCTAGTCCAAAATTATTTACAATAAATTCTTTGTCTTTTACTCCTTGAATATTCAGGTAGCAAATTTTAAGATCAAAATTGTTATTGTCTTTAGAATGTACAGTTGGGTTAGGAGATATAATATCTTTTACACTACGTATTTTATCGGCTTCTTCGTCTTGCTGTGTTCCACTAAAAAATCATGTAGACGGAGGGGAGGCACTGTTTTCCGCTTACCCACAACACTTGATACTGCTTCTTCTGCTGTAGTTCTCTTCCTGCCTTTTGGCGTGGATGTAGTTATTGTTGCTGGTGTAACTTCTGCTGCGGTTTGTGGAGGTGCTTCCATAGCTGATGCATTTTCTACTACTGCTATTTACTGAGTGATTTATCAGTACATCCATATGAGCCACCATCTTGCAAATCACAGAAGTGTAAATAGATTTTGGAATCAAAGGGGAAGGGGCAGGATGGGGGCTGGCGATTTCAGAGCAGTCTCAGTTCCAACGAATTAGAGCAGCCCGCTTACAAAATCTTTTAGAAACGATTAAAATATAGAGTGTATTGTCATCACCTCATCACATAGCCTTTCTGCTCTCCACAAACCCCTCCCCACTGCTCCTCACCGGAACCAGTTTTCATAATGGAGTGCCCCCCAGGTGATAATATTGGGTAATATTTTCCCATTTGGGCTACTAATGATAGAATGTTTAGCAAATTTTATGCGACCATTGCCTTTTGAGTGATATTTTTCTCGATTAATGTGATTTCTGGGCAACACAGGCAAATCTATTTTTTTTTTTTACATGGATTTTTAATTTAATTTTATTTCTAATGATGTTTACCAATCTGCTGCCTTGTGAAATACTAAAATATTGCAACTCCAAAGTAGTTTTCATGTAATGACACCGTTGCTAACATGAAACTGCCATAGACAGGTAACTAGGCTGTTATATTAGTGTGTGCATATTTTTAACTTACCATAACTCTGATGAATTCTTCTCTGGTTATCAGCCGAGTGGTGGCAAAATAACTGCAAAGGAGACTATTTATGAAGTAGTTGTGTGTCCCACGTTAGAATATTGCTCAAGTCAGTGGGATGCATACCAGACAGGACTAATTGGGAGTATTGAAGGTACACAAAGAAGGCCAGTATGAACTGTCACAGGTTTTGTTTGACTGATGGAAGAGCATCACAGGAATGTTGAAATACCTCAGCCATGTACGTGATAGTGGTTTGCAGAATATATATGTGCATGTAGATGTTGACAGAGCCTATGTCATCTTTCCATTTCATCCCCTCACAAATTATGTCAAGGTGTTATACTGGATTTAGTGATTCTTTTTGTGGCTCATTGATGTTGTAGTTCGGGAATATTACTTTCTGCATATTGTGAAGTTCAAAATTGTACATATCTGAATATCTGTAACAAGTCATCAGTCTGTGATCCATTTTGAAATCTTGTAAAGATCTGACTGGATATTTGTGCTGCTTTTCTTCAGACAGTGCTTCAGTACAGGTAACAGAGTCATCTGCAAAAAGTCTGAGATTGCTATTAAGCGGCTACCAGAACACTGATATGACTGACTTGCTGGGTATAAGTGTCATCTACAGAAAATAATTCAGAGTAAACGTCTTTATGAAATATTGACTTTGGAGATTGTAGCTGGAATAAATGTTCTTGAAATTTGGTGGGTATAACTCAGTTTGTTCAAAATAATAAGCATTGACCTGAACTTATCGTCCTTTCATTGCTTTGCTGCAGTTGAAGTTTTGTGTAAGTTTCTTAAGTGAAAATGAGCCTGAGAACACCAAAGTACTCAAAAGACATGAAAAGTCAGCTACTTTTCAGATATACAATTTATTAGACCACATAGTGCTGCTCAAGGTATTACATCATACTGGTTTTCCACACGAACTCATGTGGGTCTTACTTATTCTTGTTAACAAATGGTGTATTGAATAGTTTTCGAGTATTGAGATGGTTGAATACTTGAGTACTATTCAAGATTTTCCTACACCAGGAAAACCCAAAAACACATAATTGATGTATTTTTGCTTATAGTAAATATGTTAATTACAATTACAGAAGTTGTTCATGACTACAAAAGCAGTATCATCCAGTGATTACAATTGAAATGTATGGTATGTGGTACAATAATGACAACATATCTCTTGTTTTCATGGAAAAATAAGTGAAATAGTGTGCATAAACAATATTGATTACATTGTTGTTAATGCTGAAACTACATCATTCCAAGTATTCCTATCGTGTTCCCTGTTTGAAATATGAGTACATTATTTTCTAGTGTGAACAGAATTTCAACATATAATGCAACAGCTGTAATAAACACTTCTTTTACATTGTTAATCTGCTTTTGTTTTGTGAATTACAGTAACTAGGAGGTAACTGGATGTTGTTATGTTAGCCAACAGCATACCAAGCTGACAGTATGATAAACAGAGTTGTTACAAGTTTCAGATATTGTAATTGCAGTACATTGGGTATCCTCTTGTTATTCTATTGTTTGTAAATGAAAAGCCCTAATTGCAACCAAACGAACTGACAATACATGTTTCTACCAATGGATGGACGTGAGATTAGTAAGTACTTTGACATGAAGTTGTTGACGATTATGTTACAGAATTCAAAATGTGAAATTAATTATATGGGACCTACCTAATGACACAACAGTTAATTATGCAATCCAAATTAGTTTTGAAATCATATGAAATATGAGATGTTACATTTCAAGTCTTAACAAACTTCCCTGGGGTACATCTGAAGGTACTTCTAAATCTGTTGACTCTCTGTCCAAGATAACATGCTGTGTCCTGTCTAACAATAAACTTCAGTCCAGTTATAAATATATTGACAAAATTATTTAATTTGATAGATAAAAAGTCTACTCAGGAAGTGGTGGCAGAACACACACATAAAAGACAGTTGTAATTGGCAAGCTTTTAGAGTCTCTTTCCTTCTCATCCCGTATGGTAAGTCTCCCATGACCTGCGGCTCTGGATGACTTTCCCACAATTTACCCCTTTTCCTAGAGCTCTCCAGTCCTTTTCCTTCACCCTTCTTCCTTCTCATTCAACCCTTCTGCCTGAAGAAGGAGCTACTGGCTCCGAAAGCTTGCCAATTAAAACCGTCTTTTACATGTGTTTTGCCGCCACTTTGTGAGTAAATTTTTTATCCATCCAGTTAAATAATTTTGTTAATAATCGATTGCTTTCACAGTCATAAATGTAGTTTGATATCCCACATGATATTACTTTTGTTCATAACAATTATAGTAGTGAGAGATATATGAGGGTCGGAACTTAAATAGTGGCAACTATTTATTCACAACAGATACAAAAGAGTCACATGTTTGTACCTGTTACTGTTATCCAAAGTAGTCACCAGTGTTGAGTAGAACCCATTGCCAGTGATGTGGAAGGCATAGTATATTGTTAGCAGAGCCTGTTCTGTTGATGGTGCAAATGGAGTGATCTACTGCCTGTTGAATCTCTGGAACAGTTCTGAAACGAATGCCACAAAGTGGTTCCTTTTTGTTCATAATCAAATCAAAGTCAGAAGGATTTAAGTCAGGGGAGTATCGACCAAACAGAGCAGCCACAGCTTGTGCACTATGCGCCCGCACATTGTCGGGCAAAATGATGGGTGGGTTGCCGTCGAAAGTGACGCGGCTTCATTCGCAAAGCTGGTTGCAGGTGATGCTCGAAAAAACAACAGTAATACTGTGCATTGACAGTTTGCAGTGGAGGAACGTAATGCATTAGCATAACACCATCACAGTCGTACATGAGAATCACCATAACTTTCACCATACTAGTACTCTGAAGCACTTTTGACTTTCACGACGATCCATAATGACGCCATTCATTGGATTGGCGTTTCAGTTTTGGTTCATATGATGTGGACCATGTCTCATCCAGTGTTACAATACAGCATAAGAAACCCTCTCCTTCACACTCATAGTGCTCCAATTGCATCTGAGTAGACTCATAATGCATCCATTTATGCATTTCTGTCAAGTCATGTGGAACCCATCGTGATGCAATTTTTCACATGCCCAGCTGTTCCTTCAGGATGTGAAGCACAGTCGTATGCACTAATCCAGTTTTGTGGGCGAGCTCATGAATCGTATGTCACCGATCACTGTCCACTAACATGGCAACAGCATGCACTTCTTCTTCAGAGACACTAGGACTACCTGCCCGTTGTATGTCTGCCACAGTTTGCCAACCTTCGTTGAAGGCTTTTACCCAACGTGCCACTGTTCTGTACGGCAATGCCCATTCCCCACACACATCCTGCTGGAGACCTTGAGGACACTGTCGTGCTGTATGACCTCTGGCACATTCAATCTTGGTCCAGCTCCATCGTTTCTGTTTCGAAAATATAGTAACACCGTTACGTTAGACCGCTTGCTCACAAGTGACTGTATTTCCCTCGATTGTGTGCATGCCGGTGACGTGGGATGGGCAAGTCCATTTGCTCAGAGGTAAGGTAGGTATGTCAACGAAGTGTGCTATCAGTGACAATAATGGATTCCATTCCATATTGTCTCCACAGCCGTGTTGCCACTATTTAAGTTCTAACCTACATATTATTTGGAAGTCAAGAATACTGCAGCCACCTGACTGCCATTATCTATGGCTTGCAACAAGTCACATGAGAATAGTGTAAAATTTGTTTTTCATGACTGTTGTTTTAGGAATTTGTTCTCATTGACAAGAGGTAGATCATTCTGTTTGAGATATCTCAGCACTTTCTAGCTCAAATTGTGTTCTAAGATGCTACAACAGATGGATGTGAAAAATACTAGGTTGTAGATTTGTAGATTACCCCTGATATCCTTCTTGTGAGTGAGTGTGACTTATGCTTTTATCCAATTACTGTGTGCAGTGTTTTGTTTGAGGCATCTATGGTACTTTATGCTTAAGAGTGGGTAATTCGGACACAGAATCTGAATCCCATCAGGACCCACGAGCCTGTTCAGTCTTAACTCATTCCAGCTGTTTCTAACTACACTGACACTAATACCATTATCACTCATACCTGCAGCTCTGCATCAAATAAATAACAGCAAGGACATTTGAAATGGTGTTAAGTTACAACTGAACTATGTCATCCATAAGTAGGATACTAGCTTTGGTGCCACTAACCGCCTTTACGTACAATCAGAATTTCCGCATGTTTTGCGAGAGGTCTTCATAGAAACAGTATGCTACAGTTGTCAGTGAGGACTTCATGCATTGCAGCTTTGACAGGCAAATGTGTTTCATTTGGAACATCTCTCTCTGTCCTTGTATTCTTTGTTTTACATGTATTGTGAAGTAGTTACTGTTTCATTATAAGTTTCTTTACAGAGACTTTCCGCATTGGAGATTCTTTTCCATAATGAACAATTCTGCTTGGTAAATGTCTGCTAGGGATCAGAAATGAGCTCTGTTTACTCACCTTAGACTCACCAGCAGGTCCTATTACATCATCTCTGAACTCTCTAGCCTTGTACACTCAAAGACTCAACTCCAGAGTCTCCGAAGTACAATATCACTTCTGCACAATTTCAGTGTGGTAATGTGTTCATTTTAAATATATACATGTGTGTGTGTGTGTGTGTGTGTGTGTGTGTGTGTGTGTGTGTAAGTACAATCTAACTTCTGCACCATTTCAGTGCAGTAATGTGTTCAAATAAGTATTATAGTAGTTGTATTACATGTTTATTACCTTATAAATATATAAAAAAAACTTTTTTATTTTAAATTCAGAGCATTAGTATTTGTAAAATGATGATCATTTCACTTGGGACCTGTGGAATGGTACATTAGCTTATTTGTTTCAGTTGTAAATATTTGTCATGTATTGTTGTTTTTCTGACATGTTCCACATCCTGGAGGACCTCCTCACTACGGATCAATTGGAATACAAGTAAATCTAATCTATAGCAGCACAGAAGGGAGAGTAAGTGTGGGATTGCACAAGTACAGACACGATCTTCTGGCATTGCTGCTATATACGCAACTGCTGGGATTGACAATTATTATATATCAATACAGTGACTGATTGGTTAGCTATGAAGACTGCTGTAAACTTATTTTAACATTTCAGTTCTTTGCAGAGAATATCTAAAAAATCACACTGACACAGCCAGACAAATGTTCAACATCTCACCGAGTCTATGACGACAGTACAGGAAAATGGGATACAAGGATGAAGTGTATTCTCTAATTTGTGATCGATTATTACAATAAATTTAGAGCAATATTCAAAAAAGTTGCAGAAATGGGTGATAAGCTGTATAATTGCACTGGCGTATGCCTTCACCAGCACACCAGTTGGCACTAGGAAACATTGTATATCAGGCACTGAGCTAGGTGCACCTATGACAAGAGAAGACCAAGACACACCCTCAGGTGATGCGCTGATAACGCCCTCTGGGCAGCATGCATATAGGCCACTGCTGCCGACCAAGCTGTCTCGATCTCTCAGTCTCAGTCCCTCAGTACGTCACATCAGGACTCAGTTCACATTGCAGCTCAATACATCACACCGTGCTCTGGTCTTCTACAGTGATAGTCGTCGCCTCGCACCTTAGCTAGCTGTAAGGGAATGTTAGTCATTCTATATAGTTGTGATATGGACGTGGACAAGATTCAAGAATTAGTACATGTTATTTGATTGATGTTAACCACAGAACTTCAGATTGGACATCATTGAAGTTAAGTACTCAGTTGGTTCCTGTAATAAAGCATATTTTAACCATGTGTGCATTTTGTGTTATAGTGATAGGAAAGCAGCCACCCACCTATCATACCACCCTCTCCTCATCCAGCCAGGAGTCGCAAAACAATACAAGAAGGGGCAGCCACAACAAGTGGCGATGAGCCTGTTCAACAAGTTTTGTTTGCTTTTCATGTGTTCTAGGTTGCTGCCGGGGAGCTCTCATTATAGTGCTTCTATTCGCTAGTTTGTTCTTGTTGTTGCCTGTATTACAGACGGGGAGCTGCAGAACTCTTTTCAGAGGCTTTGCAAATTGCTTTTCTATTCATCTTTTCAAATTCTGCTGTAATTTGTTAGCATTAGAATGGCTACCCCGACTCCTCCACCCCCTTCCCCTGTGCCTCAGCCATAGGTTACTCCTGCTCTGGAACTGAATCAGATTTTTCTGGTTTAGACCCAGCAAATCACCAAATTGCTGTCTACTGTACAGCTGCATTGGGTGCTCAACCAACCAACCAACTAATCCAACAACTGCCATCAAACAATAATCCACCATTTTGGCACTTCGATGAAAAAGAAGAGGAATGGCTCGGATATCTCACTCAGTTCCAGGCCCACTGTCAAGTCCATTGAATTCAATGTACTGTGGAATCTCATTATTTCCTGTCCATTGCTGGGAGCCCTGTGTTTTGCTTAATTCAAAAACTCTTCCCTATGTTGTCTCTCAGTGCACTCTCCTATGAAGAAGTAGTAGGTGCATTAAGTCAGTATTACGAACAGTGGATTCAGGTCATGGCAGCCAGGTTTCAGTTCATTCACTTTAAGAAACAGCTGAAACAGATGTACTGTCAGTGGTATACCGGCTTACAGGGTCTCACTAGGAAGTGTAAATTCAAGTGTAGTTGTGGCAGCTTTTATAGTGACATGATGATTGATGATACTATCACATACAATGACGTTGATAGCAGAATAAGAGAACAGATCCTCAAGTACTCAGATCCTTCATTCCATCAAGTGTTGCAAATATTAGAACAACTCAATTCCAGTGCCATAGTCACCAATAAATTTGATCAGGTTCAAATTTGTTGGGTCGAGTGCCTCTTGACTGCGACCGCCCGACTCGAGACCACAACGAGCGAGCACACAGATGTGCAGACAGCCTAATAAACAAGTAGCCAGGCTTGTAAATCTAGTGAAGTCTTGCCTTCACTGTTTTGCTTGCCATAAGTGGCAAGGTTGCTTGTCCCGCAACATGACATATTACTCTTGTGGAAAGAAAGGTCATTTCTGGGCAGTTTGCTTGCAATGGCAAAAGAATGCCAATCCTATCCACTTTCACAACAACAGGTCTCATGCACATTCTGTGAATGCAGTGTTTTCAAACCCAATTACAGGTTCTAGCAGGATCTCAAGTAAGGTTGTGCCCTCAGCTCGCCCCAGTGCAGTGCAACGTCATTCCAACCAACTTTTTATAACACTACAAATTGCTGGCCATCGTGTTGACTTTCTATTGGACTCAGGTGCTTCTGTAATTTTGCTCAATCGTGCCATATATGAACAGTGAGGCTCGCCACGCCAGTCAAAATCTAGCACACATCTCACTGCATACAATGGACATCAAATCCCAGTACTTGGACGTTATAGTTTGCCTGCCACTAACAAATTTCACACTAGGACAATGAAATTTACTGTGCTGCAATCAAGAGGTAGTGAAAATATTTTTGGCTTAGATTTGTTTGACTTTTTTGGCCTTAGCATCCAAGAAAATGTACTTTCAGGGACTGCTTTTATTCCAAAAGACAGTGTCGCTAGCTTGCTTACAGAATTTCCTGAACTCTTTTCTGATGAACTTGGAAAAGCTAATAATTTTGTAGTGCACATTACCCTGAAAGAAAATGCACAGCCTAAGTTTTTCTGGGCACAGCCCATTCCCATTGCTTTACGAGACAAAGTAGCTAGTGAATTAAAAGAATTGCAAGACAGTGGTGTAATTGCTCCAGTACAAACGAGTCAAGGGAGAAGTCGGATGGTTTTGATGTCCAAGCCTTCTGGTCATGTTTGCGTTTGTGTTGGCTTCAAAACTACTGTCAGTCCACAGACAATAATTGACTCTTATCCATTGCCTCGCCCTGAGGAATTAAGGCCATTACTTTTCTAAGATAGATTTGTATGATGTTTATTTGCAAATACCACTAGATGAAGAATCACAGAGAGTGTTTGTCCACCATATTTCAACGTTACTTGGAACAGCTCACTGCTCATGTGCCATTCTGTTCAAACTCCCTGGACAATATTGTCATCTCAGGTCGTACACCAAAGGAACACATTGACAATTTGTGTACTATTTTTGAGTGTTGTCAGATGGAGGACTCAAGTGTCATCTCGAGAAGTGTCATGTGATAAAGGTCATGTTATAAACAGTCAGGGTATGGACTCCCTCCAATCTCATTTGCTTGCAATCCATGACTGCCTTTTCCTTGCAATGTATATAAACTGCAGTTGACATACTACATTCGTTTAGTTCTGAACGCTTCACAGATTGCAGCTCCATTGCATTGCTTGCATTGGGAAAATGGCCTTTTGTGGGACCAAAGAGTGTCACGATGCATTTCAGAAACTCAAAAATGCCTTGCTTAGTGACAGATGTTTAGTACATTTTGATCCTGCCAAACCAGTGATATTGCAGACAGACACTTCCTCTTATGGAATTGGCACTCTGCTTGCACAGGACTGGTGCACAAGACTTCTTTTGCTTTGAAGTTGTTAACTCAAACTCGGTACTATTACTCACAAATCAAAAAAGAAGCTCCTGCTAAAGTGTATGGTGTGACAAAATTCCATCACTATCTGCTTGGTTGCAAGTTCTATTTAGTGACAGATCATATGCCTTTGCAGTTCTTGTTCCATCCGTCAAAGCTGATTCCTATGCATATTGCTCAAAAATTGCAACTTTGGGCTTTGCTTCTATCCCAGTACCAGTATGAAATTGTGTACAGAGCAATGGCAAAGCATGGCAATGCTGACGCCCTTTCTCGCCTTCCGATTGGCCCCAACTCTGATTTTAATTACTCTGATGCATCTTGTTGCCCGATCGATGTGCAGGACTCTGAATTGTTGCAATCTTTTCCATTGAATTACAAAAAAATTGCACAGGCCATGGAAGTGGACCCTGATCTGAAGATTTTGTTGCCTTACATTTGCATGTCCTTTGCCCTTGCTCATTGAACTGCATTCAGAACTCGGTAGTGCACCAATACTTTGCTGATCGGCGTAACCTTTCAGTACAACAAGGTGTGATGTTAGTACAGTCTGACAATGGACAGTTGTGTCTGCTCATTCCTGCTGTGTTGCAAAAGGATGTGTTACAACTACTTCACCAAGGACATTGGGGAATTGTTCACACTAAACAGTTAGCACGTCAGCACTGTACTTGGCAGAGCATGGACGCCCACATTGGAGAGATGATGTCACAGTGTCACACATGCACAGAAAACCAATTTGCTCCACCACAGACTTTCTCAGCTTGGCCTAAGACTCATTCCCCATGGCAACGAGTACATGTAGACTTTGCAGGACCATTTTGGAACACTCATTGACTCATAGTGGTAGACTCTTTCAGCAAGTTTCCATTTGTGGTGCCTATGAACTCTACCATGTCATGTAGCACCATTCAAGTGTTAGCCTCAATTTTTTGCATAGAAGGATTGCCTGAAGTCATTGTTATAGACAGTGGACCTCAGTTCACGTCACATGACTTTGAACTTTGAACAGTTTTATGAATGAAATGGCATTTGTCATCTCACAAGTGCTCCGTTTCACCTGCAGTCCAACAGAGAAGAGGAATGTTTTGTTTGCATCTTCAAACAACAAACGGTCAAGCTTTCGACTTCCCACACATGGGAACAGGCGCTGAAACTCTTCCCCGCCTCCTATTGCTCTTACCCAGGTGACGGACCATCAACGGCAGACCTTTCGCATGGCTGCTGCTTCATTTGCTCCACTCACTGCTGTATCTGATGCTGTCAGTGGTCCACAAGTATCGCTTTGCACTGTGTGATCCTGTTCTTTACAGGATTTTTGGCCAATGTCAGCGCTGGCAGTGAGGTGAGATCCAGAAAAGCATTGGCACATATATGTATCTAAATGCAGGTCCTGGTGGTTTCCAGAACCATCACCATAATTAAATTAGCATTTGTCATTTACCCTGTGATTTTGTTGCTTTTATTCCCCCAGATTCACAGGACCATGTGGCCTTCACAGCTGCCATGCCACCCCAGGACAAGCCATGGATGCACGCCCTCGCCTCTGCTGTCACCGCTGACTGACTCGGTGGACTTGGACCTGCCATCACCATCATCTTCACTATCATCACCTCAGGAGATGCCCTCAGGACTGGACGTGTTTCTCGAGCAGTGTTTTCAGGAGGACATCCGTCTGCTGTCTCAAGCCAGATGGCAGGGTACAACCGGGAGTACGCCGTCCTCCACATTTACAGCTCCTGGCTCCTCTCTATGTCCAATTTCCTGCCTCCTCGCTCCGCTGTCATTTGCATCTCCAGTACACGACAACAGTGCAGCATTTGGGGGGGGGGGGGGGGGGGGGGGGGGGGGGGGACTGTGTTGGCGTATGCCTTCACCAGCACAAAACTTTGTATAGCAGGTGCTGAACTAGGCACACCTATGACAAGAGATGACAAAAGCACGCCCACAGGTGATGCACTGATAAGGCCCCCCAGGGCAGCATGCATATAGGCTGCCACCACAGACCAAGCTTTCTCAATCTCAGTCCCTCAGTATGGTGCATGGGAACTCAGTTCGTACTGGACCTCAATATGTTGCACTGTGCTCTAGTCTTTCACAGTGATAGTCATTGCCTCACACCTTACCTAGCTGTGAGGGAATGTTAGTCATTGTATATAGTTGTGATATGGACACAGACAAGATTAAAGAGTTTGGACATGTTATTTGACTGTTGTTAACCACAGAACTTCAGATCGGGCATAACTGAAATTAAGTAATCAATTGGTTCCTGTAGTAAAGTGTATTTTAACCACGTGTGCATTTTGTGTTGTAGCGAGAGGAACCTGGCCCCCCCCCATCTGTTATACTAACCTCTCCTCACCCAGCCAGGAAACGCAACACTTTACAAGAGGGCACTACCACAACAACAACCTGCTATTAGACCATACACATAGATTCCCATGGCCAAAGGAGTACACAAATTGCATGCTTCTTGTGTCAGGGACAGAACAGTGGCATTGCTGTATGCCCAGTTTTCGTTTGACAGAGTATGTATGTTTTCTGATGGAATAAGTCTTTTGTTTGTATTGAAAAAACTTTGTACATTTTTCATCTGAAGTGTGGACTATAGCATCAAACTTTTTTAACACATCAGTCTTCCTCTAATGGAGGACATTTCCAATTGTATATGCTGCATCACTTACTTTTTGTCTTACACTCTCCACAGCCTCACAAAACACAGTGTTGTCAGAGGCTATCTGATCCAGACAATCGGTCATTCCCCCTTTCATTGCTACCTGTACTTTACAAGAGCAAAATTGTGCACTGAACTTTCATACTAACTTGTGACTAGCATCTCTCCAGCATGCTTCATTAAGAGAGAATGAGTCAATGTGTAGGAAAAGATTGCAGTGCCACTGTTCTCAGTCACAATTGCCGAACTATGGCGGGAAGGGAGGAAGCTGGTATAGCACTAACATAACAGTGTTGTCTGAATTTCTAATGTGTGTAGCCCTCAACATTAGACTTGTACTCACTATGTTTCTGACCTTTAATGTCCACAGAATGCCTGGTCAGCTAGTCATTTAAACTGGAGTCACACCTTCTCTGCCCAGAGCTAAAAGTTATCAGTTACTTCTTGAGACATGGCATTACTGCTTGTTTATCTACTTACTGAGCATGTAAATCTTTCTTCTACTTTTATTGCCATTTATACTGTGGAAATCATTATGGTACAAAAACAGGGATGAACTAAATATTTACGTCTATGGAACCCTTTTAGTGATAATTCTGATTTGGAAACATGCTATTTCATTGTATACACTCCTTGGGTTTTGTTATGCAGAATGCTGCACCCTTATAGCTATTGATGAAAAGCTGTTATCAGCAAGATCTGCATACCATAATATTTGATATTCTGCATAACCAAATGCTTTTGACAAGTCACAGAAAATGCCACTGGCAATATTTTCTCACTGAGCATGTGAAACGCAACTCTCACTTTTCTCACATGGCCTCTTGAAAGCCATGTATTAAGACAGTAAGGTAGATGTGGTCTTTCTCATTTTCCAAAAAGGACTTGGCTCAGTATCATACCCACACTTATTATCAAAAATATGATCATGTGGGGTATTTCACAATATCTGTGATTGGATGGTGGATTTCATGGTAAGGAGGATGCAACATGTTATCTTGGATAAAGAGTCATCCGCAGATGTAGAAGTAACTTTGGGTGTGCACCAGGGAATTGTGTTGGGACTCTTTCTGTTCATATTGTATATTAATGATCTGGCTGACAGTATTATACTAACCTCAGACTTTTTGCACGTAATGCAATGATCTATAATAAAGCATTTTCTAAAAGGAGCAGCACAAATATTCAGGCAGATTTTGATTATATTTTGAAGCACTGCATAGATTAGTAACTTGCTTTAAATGTTCAAAAATGTAAAATTGTAAATTTCACAAAACAAAATAATGTAGTGTCGTATGGCTACAGTATAAACACATCACTACTGGAATCGATCAACTCATACATATACTTGGGTGTTACACTCTATAGGCATATGAAGTGGAACAAACACATAGGCTTGGTTTTTGGTAAAGCAGGTGGTAGTATTTTGTTCATTGGTAGAATACTAGGGAAATGCAATGAGTCTGTAATGGAGACTGTTTACAAACCACTCATGCAACCCATCCTACAGTATTGCTCAAGTGTGTGGGGCCTGTAACAAGTAGGACTGATAATGAGGTATTGAATGTATACAGAGAATGGGGCCATGAATAATCACAGGTATGTTTGACTCATGGTAGAATGTCACAGAAGTGATGAAAAAACTGACCTGGCATGCACTTGAAGATGTGATTCAGAGAAAGCCTTATCACAAAATTTCAAGAACTAGCATTAAAAGATAAATCCAGGAATATACTACAATCCCCAACATATTACTTCCATAGGGATAATGTGGACAAGATTAGATTAATTACAGCACACACAGAGACATTTAAACAGTCATTCTTCCTGCACTCCATAAGTGGGAAGAAGACCTCATACCTGGTACAGTGGGAAGTACCCTCTGCCAATACACCTCACAGTGGTTTGCAGAGTGTAGATGTGGATGTAGATTTAAATTACGTATATCTTATATGTGAACCAAAAAAGGATTTTCTGTGGATAGATCCTTTCGAAGTATAAATTAACACTGATTCACAAGGAGAGGCCATGGAGTTCAGATCACAGATTTGCATCCAACTATGTACACTTTTAGCAGTCCATTAGTACAACATAATGTGCAAGTAGTAAGATGCACTACTTAGGGAAAAATCGCAAGAGAAATTTTATGCGTTGAATATGTACCTGTGTGTAACAACTGTGAGCATGGGATAGCAGTGGTCAAGCGGTTAGCGTTCAAATTTCATAACTGGTGGATTGCTGAACTGAGTCCTGTTAATCTTCTTTTTATGTTTATTTTTTCAACTATGGGCATTTTATTTCATACATATGACATCTGAAAGGTAACAGAATAAAAAACACATATATTTACATGAACTGTTATTGACTTTCCAATGGTATTTGGCTGTTTACTAATTTTAATTATGATTTGTAAAATCCACTATACCTGCAATCAGGTAAGGTACCCAGAACTCCTTTGCACTTGGATGCTTCAACCTGCAGACACACAGACCTGCCCTCTCTTTTAGTTTGCACAATGGTAAGACCTGGTTACTGTAGCAAGCATGAAGAACAGTGAATGTGAAAATTTTTTAGAAATCACAAAATTTACATTTTTTACAAAAATGGAGGGAATTCCTGATTCTTTGACAACTGCAGATGATGAATGCTATGAAAATTCAATGCAAAGCCTAATGCAGTTGACAAATGTCACTTTTTTATTTTTTATTTCACACTTCTAGTTCTGCAGGACCAAATTGTGGAACAAGTCTCCAAGCTCATGGAACATGTCAGTACATGAAATGACAACAAAAATTAATAACAGATAAAATAAAATGTTTATGAATCCAAAAAATATGAGTCATAAGTTTATGTAAATGCAATCAGCAATAAACACAGAAATCAGCTTAATTTTTCAAGGAACTCCTCAACAAAATAGAATGAGTGACTCATGAGAAAACTCTTCAGTTTAGATTTGAAAGCACATCGATTACTGCTAAGATTTTCGAATTCTTGCGGTAGCTTATTGAAAATGGCTGCAGCAATATATTGCACACCTTTCAGCATAAGAGTCAAAGGAAGTGCGATCCAAATGTAGATTGTATTTCTGCCTAGTATTAACTGAGTGAAAGCTGCTAATTCTTGGGAATAAGCTGATATTGTTAACACGAAATGACAGTAAAGAATATATATATTGAGAGGCTAATGTCAGAATATCCTGACTAATGAATAGCGATCAACAAGAGGTTCATGAACTTACACAACTTATTGCCCAAACTGCCCATTTCTGAGTCAAAAATACCCTTTGAGAATGGGAAAAATTATCCCAAAATATAATACCATACATCAAAAGCAAATGAAAATAAGCAAAGTTGACTATTTTTCATGTCAAACTATCACTTACTTCAGATACCATTCTAATAATAAAAATAGCAGCATTAAGTCTTTGAAAAAGATCCTGAATGTGCGCTTTCCATGACAATTTGCTATCTATCTGAAACCTAGAAATTTGAACTGTTCAGTTTTACTACTCATATGCTGTTTCTGTGAAATTAAAATGTCTGGCTTTGTTGAATTGTGTGTTAGGAACTGTAAAAACTGAGTCTTACTGTGATTTAGCATTAGTTTAATTTTTGCAAGCCATGAGCTTATGTCTTAAACTCCATTATTTCAAACAACACCAGCATTGCACACGGCATCCTTCAGTACCAAGCTAGTGTCATCAGCAAACAGAAAAATTTTAGAATCACCTGTAATACCTGAGGACACATCATTTATATAAATAAGGAACAGGAGTGGCCCCTGCACTGACCCCTGGAGCTCCACCCCATTTACTGTGCCCCACTCAGACCCCAAATCATAGCCATTCTCAATACTGTGGAGAATGACCTTTTGTTATCTGTTATTAAGGTAAGAGATGAACCAATTGTGAGCTGCTCCCTGTATTCCATAATAGTCCAACTTCTGAAGCAATATTTTGTTTAATCCATCCAGTACCTCACAGAGGAGAGAATACAGCATTTTCAGTTGTTAAAGCATTTCTAAAACCAAACTGTACATTTGATAGCAAATTATGTGAAGTAAAATTGTGGTGTCACCGCCAGACACCACACTTGCTAGGTGGTAGCTTTTAAATCGACCGTGGTCCGCTAGTATACGACGGACCCGCGTGTCGCCACTGTCAGTAATTGCAGACTGAGCGCCACCACACGGCAGGTCTAGAGAGACGTACGAGCACTCCCCCAGTTGTACAGTCGACGTTGCTAGCCATGGTTCACTGAGAATTACGCTCTCATTTGCCGAGACGATAGTTAGCATAGCATTCATGCACTATCAAACAGTGGAAAATCCATGATGGAATATAACAGTATTGTGAAAAGGGAAGTTGCTACTCACTATATAGTGGAGATGCCGAGTTGCAGATAGGCACAACAAAAAGACTGTCACAAATAATAGCTTTTGGCCAGTAAGGCCTTCATCAGAATTAGATGGCAAACACACACATACACACTCATGCAAAGGCAACTCACACGCACAACTGCAGTCTCAGTCTTTTTGTGTGACAGTCTTTTTGTTGTGCCTATCTGCAACTCAGGATCTCCACTATATAGTGAGTAGCAACTTTCCTTTCACAATATTGTTAACTTTAATGCACTATGATAGTCTTCTGCAAAAAGCAGACCTAACTGACTGAGAATCATCAGCAATGATATCTGCAGATGCAGTGGCGATCGGAGAAGAACTTTATCAGTTAACAATCAAAATGTAGGGCAAAACATACATATTTATTGATGACAGGCTCATTCAGTCCATCAAAGTAGATGATGATCTATTCCATATAATTGAAGACATTTAAAATAATGGGAATAATGAGGTAGCTGAAAAGGAGACAAAAGCCAGCTACATTCCATCTGAGACAAAAATAAAAGAAATAACACTGATGAAAGAACACATCATGTGCTGTATACAAACTCCACAACTTTATACCTTTTAAATGTCATATATGTTAAATAATATGAGCAGCGTTGAAGAAAACATGCATTTAAAAAAAAAAAAAAAACTGAGCAGGACTCAATCCAGCAATCCATGAATTACAGAGTTCAAGTGCTAACCCTTTGACTAACACCAGCTTGTGATCAGAGTCACAGTGGTCCTGCACATACTCAATGTGTCAAACTTCCCTTCCGATTTTTTTCAAAATTGCCTAAGTAGTATGCCTTACTACTTACACTTCCAGTTGGCCTAGTGGACTGCTAAAAGCACACACAGTTTGAAGTAAATCCATGATCCAAATGTCATGGCTCTTGCATACATAATTTTTTCCAGTAACTTTGAGGAGGAGGAAAGCTGTGAAATTGGTTTCTGTAACTTACCAAACGAAAGCGTTGGTACGTTGATAGAAACAATAACAAACACAAACACACACACAAATTTCAAGCTTTTGCAACCCACGGCTGCTTCATCAGGAAAAAGGGAAGGAGAGGGAAAGATGAAAGGATGTGGGTTTTAAGGGAGAGGATAAGGAGTCATTCCAATCCCAGGAATGGAAAGACTTACCTTGGGGGGGAAAAGGGACAGGTATACACTCGCATACAAACACACATATCCATCCGCACATAACAGACACAAGCAGACATATGCAAAGGCAAAGAGTTTGGGTAGAGGTGTCAGTCGAGGCAGAAGTACAGAAGCAAAGATGTTATTGAATGACATGTGAGGTATGAGCGACAGCAACTTGAAATTAGCGGAGGTTGAGGCCTGGTGGGTAACAGGAAGAGAGGATATATTGAAGGGCAAGTTCCCATCTCCGGAGTTCTGATAGGTTGGTGTCAGTGGGAAGTATCCAGATAACCCGGACGGTGTAACACTGTGCCAAGATGTGCTGGCCGTGCACCAAGGCATGTTTAGCCACAGGGTGATCCTCATTACCAACAAACACTGTCTGCCTGTGTCCGTTCATGCAAATGGACAGTTTGTTGCTGGTCATTCCCACATAGAAAGCTTCACAGTGTAGGCAGGTCAGTTGGTAAATCACATGGATGCTGTCAGACGTGGCTCTGCCTTTGATCGTGTACACCTTCCGGGTTACAGGACTGGAGTAGGTGGTGGTGGGAGGGTGCATGGGACAGGTTTTACACTGGGGGCGGTTACAAGGGTAGGAGCCAGAGGGTAGGGAAGGTGGTTTGGGGATTTCATAGGGATGAACCAAGAGGTTACGAAGGTTAGGTGGACGGTGGAAGGACACTCTTGGTGGAGTGGGGAGGATTTTGTGAAGGATGGATCTCATTTCAGGGCAGGATTTGAGGAAGTCGTATCCCTGCTGGAGAGCCACATTCAGAGTCTGATCCAGTCCCGGAAATTATCCTGTCACAAGTGGGGCACTTTTGGGATTCTGCTGTGGGAGGTTCTGGGTTTGGGGGGATGAGGAAGTGGCTCTGGTTATTTGCTTCTGTACCAGGTTGGGAGTGTAGTTGCGGGATGCGAAAGCTGTTTTCAGGTTGTTGGTGTAATGATTCAGGGATTCAGGACTGGAGCAGATTCGTTTGCCACGAAGACCTAGGCTGTAGGGACGGGACCATTTGGTATGGAATGGGTGGCAGCTGTCATAATGGAGGTACTGTTGCTTGTTGGTGGGTTTGATGTGGACAGATGTGTGAAGCTGGCCATTGGACAGATAGAGGTCAATGTCAAGGAAAGTTGCATGGGATTTGGAGTAGGACCAGGTGAATCTGATGGAACCAAAGGAGTTGAGGTTGGAGAAGAAATTCTGGAGTTCTTCTTCACTGTAAGTCCAGATCATGAAGATGTCATCAATAAATATGTACCAAACTTTGGGTTGGCAGGCCTGGGTAACCAAGAAGGCTTCCTCCATTATATATATTTGTAAGGAGTCTGACAACAGCATTCCATACTTCAGTTTACCTGAATTTCTCCTGTTATATTGATGTACTACATGTGTGACTGAATACACTTCAAGTATGTGCAGCATTTTAGTACTTTACTTGAGATGTTATCAAGTATGTGAGAGGCTTTGCTTTTGAGGATGTTATTTACACTCTAATTTCTTTGGTAGAACAAGGAATAATTGTTCTTAGGTTGCACATATGGGGCATTATTTCTTGCATGTATTGTATTGCTATATCCCTTGATTTGTATTCACAAATCTCCTGAGTTACTTCCATGAACAGAGTACTAAGAACTCAGCTACCTGACCACTATCATTTACTATTTGGTTGTTTTCTTTAATAATGAATTCTTCACATTCCTTAACTGATTTCCCAGTTCTCTCCTGAGCTACTGTCCATATAGGTTTTTATTTATTATTAATTTTATATAATGCATGGAAGACTTTTTAATTATGACAGTATGTTCTAGTATGAATTCAGTTCTACTTTCCTGTTTGTCCTGGTCAGTGCATATGATTTTCTTTCCCTTGAACATGGTATTTTGTTTCCTTTTGTAATCCAAGGCCCTTTTTACACCTAATTAATGCCATATTTCTATATTATTTCCTGTGAAATCAGCTTTAAAAGTAATAGAAATCCATCTTCAAATACATTAAATTTAGAACTGACATCTGTCAAATTATACACGTCTCTAACTAGATTCTTGTGAGGCTACTCTGTAAGTTTCTGCTGCGTCTTCATTTATTACACTGTCTTGATCCCATGATACACTTCATTGTAATAGATAAATTAGTAATTAAATATGACCTGTTGTAGATGATGGTCAGAGGGTCCATTCACTGCCAGACAAACATTTTATTCAGAGATAAAGTAAGACTATTTTACTAGCCATATCTTCTACAATTATCAGTATATTTGGCTCTGGGATTGTAAATTCCTGTTAATACTAATATCCATATTACGTAAGTTCGTAATTTCACAATGCATAGGCAGCTGAAAGTCTTCTCTGAAATAATAAAGGGGACATAAATGTTTGGCACCAAGTAATACATTACACAACAGTTTAGTAAATTTAGAGGAAGAGCAGTGGATTTTATCAAATCAGTTGTTTTTCTAATAAATATATGTGTTAAGATTAAAAAAGTACTGCAAGTAGTCAGTGCAAACAACAATGAATATATGTAAAGTGACAGTAATCATAATTGGCTGGTTGCACACTTTACGGAAGTGGCCTGCACAGTCTGCTTGTGCCAGATACCATATAAAGACACTTTTATGAAGTCTTCATAAACTTAAAAGCAAATCCATGTGGCAAATAATTAATGCAAGAATGGGTGGGCATAGGGATGGTGTTGGTAACAAACTTAAAGTAAATGTAACGTTGATTACTGACAAAGGCAGACTAACTCGGGAGTTTAACTCCTACTTTATTGAAACTGTAGAAAAACTAACAGAACATCTAAAAAATAATTGCCCCCTCAACCTGTCCTCAGTACCTTCACCACCACTATGATTTTATCACCAACATTGGGAGCAGAGGCAGAAAAGATAATTTATAGTAAACTAAAGAAAAAAATCATCAGCAGGAGAAGACATGATCGATAGCTGCTGGTAAATCTTTTGGTATGTGAGGTTGTGGTCCAAGAAACTCTTCTGTTCCTGACATTTCGTTTAGGACTGTGCTGGACATCTTCAGAGACGCTCCTCCACTGAGTCTTGCTGACTGACTGGTAGGACGTCTGAGAGTGACATATATTCTGTAGGAAAGGGGGAGTGGTTGAAGTAACATGTGATGAGCAGAGATAATTCAGGACTGTGCTGGACATCTTCAGAGACGCTCCTCCACTGAGTCTTGCTGACTGACTGGTAGGACGTCTGAGAGTGACATATATTCTGTAGGAAAGGGGGAGTGGTTGAAGTAACATGTGATGAGCAGAGATAATCCTTGTCAAAGATAAAACTTAACTATCGATTGTCATCTTGTCAAAGATAAAATTGTCTGCAGATTTTGCAGAGCAACTGTCTGTACGTCACTAAGTTTCATTGCCTCCTATTTTCTATTAAAATTATCCTGATGCTTATAAATTTCAATGGTTTCCCTACATAGTCAAGGATAATAATTTGACATGGGTAAAATTTCTGTTTCAGTAAACTTCACTTCATGGTTTCTTGACTGAAGAGCATGCTCTGCTACAGCTGATTTCTCTACTTTTCCTAGTTGCAAAGACTTTTGTGTTCATATTAACAGAATCTTCTGTCGGTTCTTGGTAGAACAACATTATAATAATAAATGAAAAGCACCAGTTTGCTTTTGTTCTACAATGTAGAACAAAAGCAAATTGGTACTTTTGTGTTCTTTTAGCCATGTATTTACGGTCCTCTTGGTAGTTCCAATATAAACTTTACCACACATACACGGAATTTTGTATACACCACGTCGACAGAAGAGGGCGTTTATCTTTCACAGATCAGAGTACTTGACTTATTTTCTTTGTTGGTCTAAAGAATGGTCTGATGTCATGTTTCTTTTTTAATGAAAGGTAGAGAAACTGTATTTTCTGTCATCGTGGTTTATCTTTGTCCTTTGGTCTTCTGTTTCTTGGTCGCAAAATTCTCTTTACCTCTTTCCCCAAGTAGCCATTTTTCTCGACTTAGCGACATATGGACAGTAGCTCTGCAGAATCGCTAGACAATTTTATCTTCTAACAAGATGACAATTAATAGTTAAGTTTTACCTTTGACAAGGATTCTCTCTGCTCATCACATGTTACTTCAACCACACCCCCTTCCCTACAGTATATATGTCACTCTCAGATGTCCAACCAGTCAGTCAGCAAGACTCAGTGGAGGAGCACCTCTGAAGATGTCCAGCGCAGTCTTGGACGAAACGTCAGGAACAGAAGAGTTTCTTGGACCACGACCTCACATCCCAAAAGGTTTACCAGCAGCAATGTCTTCCAGTCCTAAAAGCCTTCATTCTATGATAAGACATGATCCCTTGCTTCCTTCTCCACCATTGCAGCAAACTTATGAGTAAGCCACTGTCTCATGTAATAAATGATTCATTTTCAGATGCAGTAGTCCCAAAAAAGCTTAAAATAGCAAAGGTCATACCCACAAACATAAAGGGATGTAAAGAAGATCCTAGAAACTACAGTACATTTGCAGTGCTGTTTGTATTCAGCAAAGTATTTGAATACACAATGGCTGCCAGACTAAAAGCATTTATTACGAAAAACAACATTCTTTCTTCTGCTCAGTGTGGTTTCCACGAAAATAAAACCACTACTGATGCAATATATGAATTTCTTGATACTACTCTACAACTTCTTGATAAGAAATGCTCCGCTATATGTGTCTTTCTTGATCTCACTTGGGCTTTTGAAATGGTAAATTACAACATACGAGGTGCATTCAAGTTCTAAAGCCTCCAATTTTTTTTCTAATTAACTACTCACCCAAAATCGATGAAACTGGCGTTGCTTCTCGACGTAATCGCCCTTCAGACGTACA
This sequence comes from Schistocerca cancellata, assembly GCF_023864275.1. Classification (NCBI taxonomy): domain Eukaryota; kingdom Metazoa; phylum Arthropoda; class Insecta; order Orthoptera; family Acrididae; genus Schistocerca; species Schistocerca cancellata. The sequence continues at coordinate 510,910,679 of NC_064631.1, forward strand.
CATTTTTCACAACGCTGACGCCATGATTCCATGGCAGCGGCGAAGGCTTCTTTAGGAGTCTGTTTTGACCACTGGAAAATCGCTAGGGCAATAGCAGCACGGTTGGTGAATGTGTGGCCACGGAGAGTGTCTTTCATTGTTGGAAAAAGCCAAAAGTCACTATGAGCCAGGTCAGGTGAGTAGGGAGCATGAGGAATCACTTCAAAGTTGTTATCACGAAGAAACTGTTGGTAACGTTAGCTCGATGTGCGGGTGCGTTGTCTTGGTGAAACAGCACACGCGCAGCCCTATCCGGATGTTTTTGTTGCAGTGCAGGAAGGAATTTGTTCTTCAAAACATTTTCGTAGGATGCACCTGTTACCGTAGTGCCTTTTGGAACGCAATGGGTAAGGATTACGCCTTCGCTGTCCCAGAACATGGACACCATCATTTTTTCAGCACTGGCGGTTACCCGAAATTTTTTTGGTGGCGGTGAATCTGTGTGCTTTCATTGAGCTGACTGGCACTTTGTTTCTGGATTGAAAAATGGCATCCACGTCTCATCCATTGTCACAACCGATGAAAAGAAAGTCCCATTCATGCTGTCGTTGCGCGTCAATATTGCTTGGCAACATGCCACACGGGCAGCCATGTGGTCGTCCGTCAGCATTCGTGGCACCCACCTGGATGACACTTTTCGCATTTTCAGGTTGTCATGCAGGATTGTGTGCACAGAAATGCCAACTCTGGAGGCGATCTGTTCAACAGTCATTCGGCGATCCCCCAAAACAATTCTCTCCACTTTCTCGGCTTGTGCGAGCCCGAGCTTGCTTCGGTTTGTTGTCACACGATGTTCTGCCTTCATTAAAATGTTGCACCCACGAACGCACTTTCGACACATCCATAACTCCATCACCACATGTCTCCTTCAACTGTCGATGAATTTCAATTGGTTTCACACCACGCAAATTCAGAAAACGAATGATTGCACGCTGTTCAAGTAAGGAAAACGTCGCCATTTTAAGTATTTAAAACAGTTCTCATTCTCGCTGCTGGCGGTAAAATTCCATCCGCCGTATGGTGCTGCCATCTCTTGGACATATTGACAATGAATGCGGCCTCATTTTAAAACAATGCTCATGTTTCTATCTCTTTCCAGTCCGGAGGAAAAAAATCGGAGGCCTTAGGTATCTTGTTACTATGAAACTTTACCCCCCCCCCCCATATGAACCATAGGCCTTAGAACTTGAATGCACCTCGTACTTTTTCAAAAGCTGGATTCTTATTGGATAAGGGGAACATCCCATGGCTGGCTCTGCAGCTATGTTAAAGACCAAGCACAGTATGTTTATAAGTAAAGTCAATCCAAAATCCTAAATGGGGTACACTCATCCGCACAAATCATAAAAATGATGTGCCACAGGGCTCTGTTCTAGGTCCCTCATTATTTCTACTTTATGTTTCGACTTCACTACCACCCTACCCACTAGCAAGGCATTTCTCTTTGCTGATGTTGTTAATATCCTTATATCAAATACAGATGAACCTCTTTAGCCAGCAGTTAATAGAAATACAACCCAACTAGACTAATGGCTTGCATCAAATAGACTACTTCTAAATGCAAATAAGACACTATGCCTAACCTTCCACGCCATTCGTAACAGAACTCCCAGGTTGCAACAGTAACACTAAGTGGCAGCATTGTAGAATTTGCCAATGAAACAAAATTCTTGGGGATTGACATCACCGACACATTCACATGGAAAAGTCACATTGACAAGATTAGTTCCAGGCTGAACAAAGTTTGTTTTATGCTCCACTCGGTGAGGGATGAGCTAAATGCCAGCACATTGAGATGCATGTATTATGCTTTTTTCCATTCAGAACTGTGCTGTTTTTTGGGGTATAGTTTTGTCTCAAGGAATTATTTATACTGCAAAAAAGCCACTAGAATAATCCTGTGCAAGAAGCAAAGAGAAACATGTAAATTTCTGTTTAAAAAATTAAGCATACTGCCCCTCCCTAGCCAATATACATTTGAACTTCTCTGTTTAATTAAACAAAACATCAGTAGATTGCACAGGAATTCGGACAGTCACCATCATGACACAAGGTCAAAAAAACTGTTAAGACTAGTTCCCCATTCTGCTAAACTCTATAGCAGTAGTGTAAGTGTATGGGAATCGGACTCTACAATTATCTCCCGAAAGAAGGAGAAAGCATTCAAGAATCAACAAAACCTTAAGAGCATTCCTAACAAAGCATTGCTTTTACAGCACGCAAGACTTTCTTGAATGTGATCTATCATAAATTAAACTATATATTTTTATTATGTTTCAAAATCAAACTGTTTCATTAGAACTAACGTATTGTCCGTTAATGAACTTTTGTTGTTTGATTATGACCAGCTATTATTTGAACTTATTCTTATTCTGGTATTATTATGAATAAATATGTGATATATCTTCAGTGAGATGTAGCCTATAAGAAACAGTCTATATAGGTTCTCACATCATTTCTTTGACTTGTCCCATATCATGCTGTACACTTCTGTACATTGAATGAATGAGTGGATCAATAAATATACAAATACCAATTTGACTTGCTCCACATCCCTGGAGGTACTTCTTTACAAAGCGATTAATGGAAAATGCTGTGTGAATAAAGGAATAAGTTGTGTACTCTGAAAGCACAATCCTTTTTGACACTGACATAAAGCAGCATACAGACACATTTGAAGCAGATATTGTGCACATAAAATTATGATCCTATAAACAGATTCATTTCATTTTACACAGAGCCAAGTTAGCCATGTTGGATATCTTATAACACACAATGGCATTCATCCTAATCTCAAACTTACTGAGCCTATAGGAATTTTTATTGACCACAAAATAAATGGACTACAATCATGTCTGGGACTAGCATACATTTACATTACGCAAATCTAGCATGTCCTACGCAGCAGTTGCTGAGAAAATAAACCACATTTTTGTTGGTCAATGACTTAAAAAGTTGATGGAAGAACTTAAACCTACACTAATAACTCCAGTACTAGTCTGTCCAGGATTTTGGGATGTCATTCATCCTGGTAACCTATCCTTCAAACTTTGCTATTTGTGATATTTTGTTAAAAGGAAACTGATGGTCATGAGCACACAGTTCATTTGCTTCCAGATAGAAAAAAGAAAATTAATGCTCTGTTCTTTGGTGAACCATTCAACAGATTTTACTTCTTAACTTAGAGAGAATGTGCAGTATTTACAGGCTATGAAACATTGTAATGGTTCCAGTTTAACAAAGTTGAGTAAATTTCAGTTTGAGGTAAAAATATTTGAATGCTAACATAATAAGCAAGAAAGTTTATATTTGTGTTTTGTTAAATCTGAAAGAGTTAAAGGCAACACAGGAAGAGGACTGGCAGTGCAAAATATGGAAGAGCAATTCATTTCATAGAAACAGATCACTCTTAAAGAAAATATTGTACTTATTCCAGAAAGTGAGGAAGAACAAGTCATGACAGACCAGCACAGTTCTTTACTATCAACACTGAGGAAAGAAATAATCAATGATCAGATAAAGCTATAATTTGGATTTATCTAACAATGGAAACTCCAGATAGGAGTTGCAGACAGGCACAATTAAAAGACACTTACATAAAGCTTGCAGCCACAACCTTCATCAGTAAAGACACACACACACACACACACACACACACACACACACACACACACACACACACGCACGCGCGCGCGCAGGCACACCTTATGCACACACGACTGCCAACTCCAGCATCTCGGGCTGGAATGCAACTATCATGTGGGATGCAAGCAGCTATCAAGAGGGGGTGTGCAGGGACTAGACTGCCAACAGGAGATTGTGGGGCAGGGAGGTGGGGAAAAAAAGGAGGTGAGAGGGGAATGATGGGCAGATGTGTTGGCAGAGGGCTGCAACAAAGCAGGGTGGGAGATATGAATGGAGAGGAGATGATAGGACAGAGGGGATGGAAACTGTTGGATGGAGGGTGTGGAGACAGCGTATGTTGAAAGCGAAATAAATATGGGAGTGAAGAACATTTTGTGAGGATAACTCCCATCTGCGCAGTTCAGAAAAGCTAGTGATGGTGGGAAGGATTCCAATGGCTTCGGTAGTGAAGCAGCCATTGAAGTCAAGTGTGTTATTTTCAGCTGCATGTTGTGCTACAGGATGATCTACTTTGCTCTTTGCCACAGTTTGGCAATGGCCATTCATATCTGATGGACATCTGGTTGGTAATCACAACAATATAAAAAGCTGTGCAATAACTTCAGCAGAGCTGGTACATGACACGGCTGCTGTCACAGGTTGCCTGGCCCCTGCATAGAATAAACCTGTGACAGGGCTGGAGTAGGAAGTGCTGGGTGGGTGGATTGGGTAAGTTTTGCACCTGAGTCTTCCGCAGAGATATGATCCTTGTGGCAAGATGTTGGGATTTGGATGAACTAGGATGTTGTGGAGCTTGGGTGGGCGATGGAACGCCACTTTAGGAGAGTTGGGGATTATCTCCAGTAGGAAATCCCTCATTTCAGGGCACAATGATACGTAATCAAAGCCCTGGTGAAGGACATGGTTCAGTTGTTCCAGTTCTGGGTGGTACTAGGTGATGAAGGGGACAGTACTTTGTGGCTGGTTCTTGGGGGTGGTAGGAGGATTAGGAGTGTGAGGGTAATGGCATGGGAGATCTATTTGCAGATTAGATCAGCCTACTTAGCAATGGACTTTTTGTCACTGCAGATACGCTGTCCCCAGGTGGCCAGGCTGTATGGGAGGGATTTCTTGGGGTGAGAGGGATGACAGCTGTCAAAGTGCAGTTACTGTTGACATCTAGGAAAGTGACACGCTGGGTTGAGGACCATGAAACAGATGGGAGAGGTGGTGTTGAGGTTATGAAGGAACGAAGATAGGGTGTCTTGGTCCTGAGTACAGATCATGAAGATATCATCAGTGACTTCAACCAGACTAGGGGTTTGGTGTCTTGTGACTCTAGGAAGGTCTCCTCTATATGGCCCATAAAAAGGTTGGCATAGGAGGGGCCCATGCAGATGCCCATGGCTGTGCTGCAGATTTGTTTATATACCTTCACTTCAAATGAGTAGTAGTAGTGGATTAGTAAGGTGTATGAGGTAGATGGTTTGGAGTCTGAAGGACATTAGAAAAGGTAGTGTCCAATAGCAGTAAGACCATGAGCATGAGGGGTATTGGTGTGTAGGGAGGTGGCATCAACAGTGACGAGTAGGGATCCAGGAGGAAAACGGGTGGGGATGGTGGAGAGTCGGTCAAGGAAGTAGTTGGCGTCTTTGCTGCGGGAGGCTAGATTACAGGCAATCATTTGGAGGTGTTGGTCAATGACGGTGATTGGGGAGCATGTAGAAATTTGGTGTGCAGAGTGTCGTAGGGGTGAGGAGGGAAATGGATTCAGTGGCTGCACAAAGCTGTTTATTTGCAAAGCCCTTTGCCAATGCATCTGCCCATATTTCCCCACTCCTTTTTTGCACTTTTCCCCCTCCTCCCTGCCCAAAAACCTCCTGACATTGCACCTGTCGGCAGTCTAGTCCATGTACATCCTTTCAGACAGCATTTGTCTCTCTCCTCACCCATAGCCTACTATCCCTTCCCCCATCCTTTCCCCTTCCCTGCCCCCTCCAGATTGCTGCTTGCATCCCATATGATGCTGCATTCTGGCCCGAGATGCTCGAGTTGGTGGTCATGTCTGCATGAGGACAGAGTGTGTGTGTGTGTGTGTGTGTGTGTGTGTGTGTGTGCGTGCGTGTTTACTGATGAAAGCTGTGGCCATGAGCTACAGGTGACTGTCTTTTAATTGTATCTGTCTGTAACTTGACATGTCTTCTTTACGGTAAATAGCAATCTGTCTTTTCCTACAGAGTAGTTGTTATTTGGGTTTTTCTGTTATGGAGACAAACAAATAAAGGAATTGCCATGTAAGCTAAAAAGGGTTGTTAAATGGAGGAAAAAGTAAACACTGTTTTCAGTAAGTAAAACAACACAATCATCAAGTAGTCACATCCCCCTTCCCTTATTGAGCTGGAGATGTTATCTACCTGAGCAAAGTAATGGCCAAGAAACACATGTTGAAAGTTTTGTAAAGGACCGTAAACAATCTCAGAAGTGTTGTGACCACTCACTATTAAGCACCCACTACACAAAGTAGTTTTTGGATCGAGGTCCTGTACCACTACAATATGACTCATTCCCAACAGCCAGGAAAAACTGCAATTGTGGAACTTTGCTTGGGTACTGCTCATCCTATGAATTATAACAACACATGATATTTGGGCATGCACTGTTTGTCAAGGACATTACATAGTTCTTGTAAGTTTTTGAACATTCAGTATGCCAAGAGAAGCTTAAGTTTCAAAATTATCAACATGTCATCTTCAGAGCATTTTGTGAATAGTGCCTGGAAATGATGAGCAGGTGCACAGTGGAAATATGGCAAAATTTTAGCAACATAATTCTATAAAATGTTCAAGAGCTTCGGCAAACAATTTACTGCCAGAATAGTAACATTTTTCACTGAAAGGTGGTATTTCAATTAATTTAGAAATATATACAGTAGCATAGTATGGCTCACAGTTGCATGCATTTACACTTTAATTAAAACTGCACCTTCCCTACCCATTAGAATATTTTAACAGACAATGCATATTATTTTCCATCAGCAGCAGATATCAAATTTGTTTGGTTAGCAACATGTAATGGCTTTGGGTTTACTATAGTATAACCCATCAATGAATAACTATGCTATTCTGTCAATGCATTTTTCATTATAATAAATCTTTCTGGTCTTGCCGTTTGCACAGATATGAACGACATTATGCTCTCATAATTACTTTCAGAATAATTTATTTTTCAGTTCTGTGTGTTATTTGGTCAAACTGTACTTTTGTGCATTTGTTGTTGTTATCTTCAGTCCATATACTCTTAACACTTACTTATACTGCACAAGCTTTTTCAGCTCTGCATAATCATTGCAATCTACATGCATTGGACCCTGCTTACTATTGTAAAGACTTTTTTTTAACACCAGCCTCTATTCCACTTCTCTCCACCAAAAAAATGAAAGTTCACTGATGTTTCAAAATGTGTTCTCTCAACCAAACCCTTCTTTTGGTCAAGATACCTCATAACTTTTGTTCCTTTCTGACGAAGCAAGCTGGGATACTTTTACTTCCCCTCTTGTTTTGCCATCTAGCTCCTTAAATTAGTTTTTTCACTTTTAACTAATTAACATTAACATACATGAATATAATCTGCATTTTCACAAAAGAGAAAGATTGGCTATCAGTTTTAAAGAATATACCACCTGATCTAATTTTGTGCTTAGGTTTATGTATGTAATTGATTTTCTAATTTATTTTGACTATTCCTAGTTAATGTCTTTTGTTATACGTGAAATCAGTAATTGTTTCATAACTTAAATTCTACTGTTGATGTATAAACGAATATAAATTCTGTACTAATTATAAACAACTAATAGTATTTTTAAAGGATCTATTTGGCTCTATTTGAAAACATGTTAGCAAAGCCACCCCTTAATTAATTCCAAAGAAATTAACAAATTTGCAAAAAGTAATGTTTGCATAATTATATTTGTTAATTTCATGTTTTCAATGAATAATTTGGCCAACTCTTGTAGTAGAAGAAACTGTTGGAAAGAACCAATTTTTTGATGTATTCAGTCACTTTAATGAGTTAAGTTATAATTGTAATTTCTGTAAATTTAACTTTGAATAATGTGAAGTTTCAGTACCTATTATTGTGAGGATAGATAAGGGCCCGATTTCTGGTCCCAAGACAGTCAGTCCACAGCTGAGTTTCAGACAAGGAACCTGTATTGGTTTGATCAACAACAATGCATCTGCAGAATTAGTGTAACACAATTAGTCTGTGTGTTAAAACAATGAAAGTGACTGCTCCATATGTACCATTTCATTCTTCAAGAACTGTGAACTTTGTGGTTAGGTTTTTATTGCTCATAGATGTTCAACAGTAAAATATTGTAGCAGTATGTGGAGGTTCACCTGCAAACTATTACTGAGGCTTATGGAAAGTTAAAATAATAGTGCACTGGCCATATATAACTGTGTATTATTGGGGGGTTGTGAACAGTGAAAGTATACTACTGCGAAACGCAACTGTGCATCTGTTGGCTACATTATTTAAAGTAGTCAGTGTTGTACTTCCACACCTCATTTTTCAGCCAGTATCATAACACGGTACGTCGACACCGAGGACAACAAACAAAGAAATGAAAGAAGGCGAACCACCACACCTTCCCAATTCAGTTCATTACCTCTTCATTAATTACCTGCTCTATCAATTTTATCTTTAAGACTCTTCTGTAGCACCACATTTTAAAAGCTTCTACAATTTCTTACTTGAGCTGTTATTGTTCATGTTTCACATCCATATAAGGCTACATTGCAGACATAGGCCTTCAGAAGATTCTTCTTAAGATTTAAATTTATTTTTGAGATTGACAAATTTATGTTGTTCAGAAATGCTTTCTTGCAAATATTAATCTGCATTTTATATCCTTGGTACTTTGGCCGTCATAGTTACACTCCTGGAAATGGAAAAAAGAACACATTGACACCGGTGTGTCAGACCCACCATACTTGCTCCGGACACTGCGAGAGGGCTGTACAAGCAATGATCACACGCACGGCACAGCGGACACACCAGGAACCGCGGTGTTGGCCGTCGAATGGCGCTAGCTGCGCAGCATTTGTGCACCGCCGCCGTCAGTGTCAGCCAGTTTGCCGTGGCATACGGAGCTCCATCGCAGTCTTTAACACTGGTAGCATGCCGCGACAGCGTGGACGTGAACCGTATGTGCAGTTGACGGACTTTTAGCGAGGGCGTATAGTGGGCATGCGGGAGGCTGGGTGGACGTACCGCCGAATTGCTCAACACGTGGGGCGTGAGGTCTCCACAGTACATCGATGTTGTCGCCAGTGGTCGGCGGAAGGTGCACGTGCCCGTCGACCTGGGACCGGACCGCAGCGACGCACGGATGCACGCCAAGACCGTAGGATCCTACGCAGTGCCGTAGGGGACCGCACCGCCACTTCCCAGCAAATTAGGGACACTGTTGCTCCTGGGGTATCGGCGAGGACCATTCGCAACCGTCTCCATGAAGCTGGGCTACGGTCCCGCACACCGTTGGGCCGTCTTCCGCTCACGCCCCAACATCGTGCAGCCCGCCTCCAGTCGTGTCGCGACAGGCGTGAATGGAGGGACGAATGGAGACATGTCGTCTTCAGCGATGAGAGTCGCTTCTGCCTTGGTGCCAATGATGGTCGTATGCGTGTTTGGCGCCGTGCAGGTGAGCGCCACAATCAGGACTGCATACGACCGAGGCACACAGGGCCAACATCCGGCATCATGGTGTGGGGAGCGATCTCCTACACTGGCCGTACACCACTGGTGATCGTCGAGGGGACACTGAATAGTGCACGGTACATCCAAACCGTCATCGAACCCATCGTTCTACCATTCCTAGACCGGCAAGGGAACTTGCTGTTCCAACAGGACAATGCACGTCCGCATGTATCCCGTGCCACCCAACGTGCTCTAGAAGGTGTAAGTCAACTACCCTGGCCAGCAAGATCTCCGGATCTGTCCCCCATTGAGCATGTTTGGGACTGGATGAAGCGTCGTCTCACGCAGTCTGCACATCCAGCACGAACGCTGGTCCAACTGAGGCGCCAGGTGGAAATGGCATGGCAAGCCGTTCCACAGGACTACATCCAGCATCTCTACGATCGTCTCCATGGGAGAATAGCAGCCTGCATTGCTGCGAAAGGTGGATATACACTGTACTAGTGCCGACATTGTGCATGCTCTGTTGCCTGTGTCTATGTGCCTGTGGTTCTGTCAGTGTGATCATGTGATGTATCTGACCCCAGGAATGTGTCAATAAAGTTTCCCCTTCCTGGGACAATGAATTCACGGTGTTCTTATTTCAATTTCCAGGAGTGTATTTTGCTGCTCAAATAACAAAACAAATTTACTTTTGTGTCTTATTCCTTAATCTAATTCCATCAGTAACACATGATTTAATTTGACTATATTCACTACTTTTGTTTTACTTTGCTTCTACTGGTGTTAATCTTATGACCTCATTTCAAGACAACATCTATTGTGTTCAACTGTTTTCCCAAGTCTTTTGCCATCTTGATGGACTGATTGAAAACTGTTGGATGCTAAACAGATGGTCATCAGTGTCACACTCTTGCAAGGCATGACAATAAATGAACATATTATAAACAGTATTTCTTTTGTAAAACAACAAAATAACATTTCCTAGTCAGCATTTGAAAAATCTCTTCATGCTTGCTAGGAAAATATTTACAAACATCTTTATTACAAGAATGAACAAAATAATATAGAATGATGCTGACAGCTGCATACATTTAAATAATAATATGTCTTTATACAGTGTTTAATATACATACAACAATATATGACAAGATTTTACAATAATGTTTGAAGGCACACTCAAATGCAGAAGCCGGAAACTGCAGTCATATCACATTTCATTACTATACATCACTGAGAAACAAATTCATACATTTATATTAACAAGGTAATACAGTAGTCATTTCTTGCAGTCATTCCAGCAGATAGAACATTGACGTGCTTCTCTCAAACTTCATTAGTTACAAGCTCCACGATCTGTTATTTTTTCTGTGACCAAGTGCGGCGTGCTAGTTTCACGGCTCCTGACAGGAGAGACCTGTAAGTATTGAAATTAATTTTTGATTAGGCTGGCCATATCTATAATTGTTATAATACGATAACCTATGGTGTGTTATCTGATATGACTGGAATACATAAATATTTCACCTGTCTTCAAACACTGATCTAACAAAATAGATGTCTAATTACAGATCCAGCCCATTTCTTCCCAGTTACATGAGAACACAAACAGCTAGTCAGTCAGTTTTAGTAATGTTGATTTATTAATGTATTTTAAACTAACTGACGGTAAATACAACAATTATTGAGAGAAGACACCAACACTATTCAAGGAAAATGATACGGCTGATTTGGACATAACAGAAAACTTGGAAATAAATAATATCAACCAAAGGTTTTCAGAGATAAATTTGCATGCATTATTAAAAATTTTGTGCCTTTGTTTAGCTTGAAATTAAACCTGTTAAGATTACTGACATCTGCATTGATAACTGAAAACCAAAAGCCCCCACATACACAAAATTCCTTGAAATACACAGATGAAAAGCTCAATTCAAACCTGTAAGTCCTTTACAAACTCAGCTACCTAAGGGACACAAATTTTATGAAAACAACACCCTTTGTGCTAATTACTTCTTCATTAAGCTATGATATAATCCTGTGAAGAAGGACTACTGAAATATGTTACAGAAAAGAGCATTAAGAATAACAACAAGCTTAAACTGGAGGGATTCAAGTACACGTGTAGGATATTATCTCTCCTTGTATACATCTAATGAACTCTAATGCAATATGTTCCTGCTGGTCAAGACATTGGGACAATACAAACTTGACAGCAATAAACCAAACTCCTTACATGACAGCACATACAACACCCCCTTACATGACAGCACATACAACACCCCCTTACATGACAGCACATACAACACTGTGGAATTCAAAGCAATGCCATCTTATGATGGACAAAATGCCTTAGAAAAGCTCTCTTCAAACATAACTATGAATAACAAAACAAACTGTCAAAACATTTTTGATAAGAGTTGTTATTATAGCATGCGTGATTTTCTTTGAAATACAGTGCAAGCCCAGGTCATAATGTAAGGCTATCTACAACATGAGATATAGTTTACATTAACAACAAAACATGTCTTTAAAAATCACCCCAAAACACTTAAAAATATTACATATAGCATAGATGATTATTTTTTAAGCAAAACTGCAGTGTAATATGATGTATGCTTGCAACATATTGCGTATATAATTACAGTTTTCTAAGTGCAAGTTATTAGCCACAGTCTTGTATACTTTTTTGTGTTTGTTATACAGTTTTTACTTGATCCATACAAAGTACATTGTCTGCAGATCAAATAAACATTACAATTACATATGATTGTTCCCACAGAGCTTGAAACACGTCTTTTCCAAGAAATAAGTTTATTTAAGAAAATCAAACAGTTTAATGCTGCAACATGACTTACTTAATAGAATTGATCTTGTTCCAAATAATCTGAACAAAAGATGGAAGAAAGGCAGTAAAAACATAACTGTCCAACTACCTTCAGGTCATTAGAGATGGAGCAGTAGCTCAGTCAGACAAAGGAAAAGGAAGAAATTGCATTTGCTTTCATGTTGGAAGAACTCTAGCATTCACCTGATTTGGTTTAGAGGAACCCCAGATAATCAGATACAGGATGGCTACATGGCAATTTGGAGCCCATTGTTCCAAAATAGGAACCTGGACAAAATCACATTGGAAAATTACTTTTTGCTTGGCAAGGAGTTAATCTAAAATGAAATCTTCATATTAAAATTCTATTGTAAAGACTTAAAGTCCAATTTGCTTTGCTTTTATGGTACATACACAAAAATATGAATATATTTTGATGCTGGGTAGCAGAATTTTGGTTGACACACAAGAAGTCAAAAAGAAAAAGGACAGAAATGGGGGGGGGGGGGGGGGGGGGGGTTGGGAGGAGAATAGGTGGACAGTCAGTTGCACACAAAGGAATTCAGAAAATATTAGACAATTTCAAAGACTAATTGAGAATCATCTTTAATTTTTGTACTTATTATATGTATGTCCTTGTATTCCATCCTCTGTGTCTCTGAAAATATAAATGGGAAAAGAAAAGGAATGGAGCAAGAGTGGGCTAAAAAAACTAGAAGGAAGGGGAAGGGGGAGAGGGAAAGGGAGGGGGCACAATAAGTGCATATGTACAAGACACGAGAGATGCTGAAAATAAAGAATGAGATAGCAGCAAAAGGAATTCCTAAAATAATTATAGAAGTTTTTGTTTCTTAAGTTTGAGTGATTTCTTTTTTCTCCTACACTGCATTCTTCTATTTAATCTCATAGTTGCTTTAGTTGTTGCTTTTGTTCTTGTTTTGTTCTTGACTTTTCTAAAACTTTACTGTCAATAAACGACTGCCACTTCTTAAACAGCTTACTTGATTGTGTAAAATTGAACTGATTCTTATTTCCTTATGATCCCATCCAGGGTATAGTTTTGTTGTTGCTTGGAATACTAAGAATATATTTTATCAAACAGTAAATAAAACCGAGGACAGCAAACGAAGAAACAAAGAAGGCGAAACGTTGCAAATGCCAGAAATCACTTTTGTTTTACTCGATGACTTTCCATCAATTAATATGAACTGTGACCCCTCTGACAGGAAATCACGAATCCAGTCACATAACTGAGATGAGGGCCAGTAATTTAGTGGATTACTGCAACTACCTTTCTCAAATAAGTGATTTAAGTTGCTTCACTCCTCTGAGGACATCTACTTCTACATTAGTCATGTTGGCAGCTGTTTTTGATTCGAATTCTTGATTATTTACTTTATCTTCTTTTGTGAAGAAATTTTGGAAGGCTGTGTTTAGCAGCTCTGCTTTGGCAGCACTGTCGTCGATAGTATTTCCATTGCTATCGTGCAGAGAAGGTATTTGATTGTGTCTTGCTGCTAGCGTACTTCACATACAACCAGAATCTCTCTGAATTTTCTGCCAGGATTCAAGACAAAGTTTTGTGGTGGAAACTAGTAAGCACTTCAAAAGATCGCCAATCTTTGAGATTTTGTGTCCGCTTAAATTTGGCATGTTTTTCTTGTTTGGTTCTGTAACCGTGTTCAGACTCATTTTGTGTTCCAAGGAGGATCAGCTCCGTCGTTTGTCAATTTATTTGGTATAAATCTCTTAATTGCTGTTGATACTATATCTTTGAATTCAAGCTACATCTGCTCTACACTTACGTTGTTAATTTGGAAGGAATGGAGATTGTCTCTCAGGAAGGTGTCAAGTGAATTTTTATCTGCTTTTCAGAATAAGTATATTTCTGGAGGGTTTGGGGGTTACAATATTCAGTCTCACTACAACAACCTTATGTTCACTAATCCCTGTATCAGTTATGATACTTGTTACTAGCTCAGGATTATTTGTAGCTAAGAGGTCAAGTGTGTTTTTACAAGCATTTAATATTCGTGCGGGCTCACGAATTAACTGCTCGAAATAATTTTCGCATGATTTTTATGCATATCTCCAGATTTAAACATGTATTTCCACCAACATATCAAGGGTAAATTGAAGTCATCAGCAACTATAATTGCACGAGTTGGGTACGTGTTTGAAATTAAACTCAAGTCTTCTTTGAACCTTACAGTGACTGTATCAACTGAACTGGGAGGTCGGTAAAAGGATCCAATTATTATTTTATTCTGGATGACAAGAAGGACCTCTGCCCATACTAACTCACAGGAACTATCTACTTCAATTTCGTGACAAGATAAACTACTTTTAACAGCATCAAATAAGCCACTGCCTTTCAGAACATGTCAGGTTCTTTGCAAAAAATTTCGGCTGGACTTATCTCCAGCTTCAGCCAGCTTTCACTGCCTATAACGATTTGAGCATCAGTGCTTTCTATTAGCACTTGGATCTCTGGTGCTTTCTCCACACAGCTAGCTACAACAATTTAAAACTGTTATACCGATGGTTCCTGTATCTACGTTGTTCCTATGTTTGGCGTGCACCCTTTGAGACTGAAGCCCTTCTTGTGTTTCCCCAAGACCCTCTAGTCTAAAATACCGCCCAGTCCACACCATACAGCCCCTGCTACCTGTGTAGCCACCTCCTGTGTGTAGTGGACTCCTGACCTATTCAGCAAAACCTGAAACCCGACCACACTGTGGCACAAGTAGAGGAATCTGCAGCCTACACTGTCACAGAACCGTCCGAGCCTCTGACTTGGACCCTCCACTCGGCTCTTTACCAGAGGTCCGCAACTGGTCCTGTTGACTATGCTGCAAATGGTGAGCTCTGCTTTCATCTCGCAAGCAAGACTGGCAGGCTTTACCACTTCTGTTAGCCATTCGAGACCAGAGAGAATCTCTTCCAATTCAAAGCGACACACATCATTGGTACTGATGTGCTCCTCATGGCATCCTGAAGGACCCATTCCACATCTGGAATGACTCCACCTAGTATGCACACTGAGTGCACATTGGCTTTCTTACCCTTCTTGGCAGCCATGTTTCTTAGGGGCCCCATAACATGCGTAACATTGGAGCTCCCAACTACCAATAATCCCACCCTTGTGATTGGCTGGATCTTGCAGGCTGCGAGGTTTCCTCTGAAACAGCACAGGTGACTGCATCTGGCTGAGTGACAATGTCAACCACAGACAGCACTTGGAACCTGTTTGTCAGACTAACAGGGGAGGCTTTACATGCAGCCCCCTGGAACGTCTTTCACTGCCTGCCATGCCCCGAGGCAATCTCCCACTCGACCATGAGTGAGGTGTCAACCTCAATGTGGGCAGTAACTGGGCTGGCCAACAGTGAGGACCCATTGGAGTACTCGGACATGCTGGGTGTCTGTCGGATCACCATGGCTGGCCCACAACAGTGAAGCCCATCCACGGCAGCTTCAAGCTGTGTAACCAAAGCCATCACAGCCTGAAGCTGAGAGCGAAGTGTCACCAACTCAGCTCAAATCCACACACAACAATCTCAGTCCCTGTCCATACTAAAGACCATGGAAAACTACTCTACTCAGACAAAGGAACCGTCGATACTTGCTGCAGGACTCTATAGTAGACCCTGACAAAAACACAACAACTGTGTGTAATAAATTAGATTAATATGCAGAGATTCAAAAACTGGACAACCAAACACTCAGGTGAAACTAAATAATTCCCTCGTGATTTGAAACTTGTAATATGTCACAAAATTGGTTTACTTTCAGACGCAAATGAAAACTCGAGCACTGTGCCTATTAAATATCGAGTTAACATGCAGAAACTCAAACTAAATTATCAAAGCACATGGATGAAATTAAACAATTTGCTCCTGGTTAGGAACTCATAAAAGTCATAAAAACAGTTACTTCCCGGTAGCTGCTTCTGCCTCGGACGGTTACTTCTGCCTTAGTAGTAATATATCATTTTATAATATTCTCATTATTCCATTCTGGATTTTCTATTGTTTGGTTTAACCTCATCAACAATAGCTTACTCTGTGACTATGAGATGATCCCATATTTTTCAAATGACGAATTTGGGAAAGAAGCCTCATCCTGTAATCGGGAAAAAATGTACATCTCTGACAACCATCTCAGCCAGTAACACAACATATTTTGTACTCATACTGACTATAAGTAACAACCATTAGGACCAACAAGAAGCCACCTACATGTAATGTGGATGAAGTTCCTCTGTTCTTATTTGTAAATGACAAAAAGAAAACAAATAATGGATGTTCTTTACAAACTCAGCCATCTGCCCCAGTCAGGCAGCAGTGTGTGTGTGTCCAAATACTAAGCAGTTTCTTTTGTGCCTGTCTGCTTTACTCGGTGAGCAGCACCCCATTTCCAAAAAAGAAATATTTATTGTACATCAAATGACCAAGTTTCTCCAACTTCCATTTGCCAAGGACTGGGTGACTTGCTAGAGATGGAAATAAACCTTTACCACACATAAAACATCATCTACGAAACAGCACATCATCTACAAAGTATAGATCAGTTAACTGTCTTCGTTTCAGCCAGCTGACTTATTGTACAATGTATGAGAAGATAGGTGTACATGAAAAGGAGAGTCACCTTGGTGTTCCATGGAGTTCATCTGTTATGCTATGGAAAATTATTAATTACATTAGAAAACTTAACCAGCAATGGCTTTTCAAAAATAGAATGCAAGATGGAAAGATATTACATACCCTCCTCTTTGATGCCCTGCGAGCTGAGCTGCACGATGGCTTAACGCACGTGCCTCAGTGAGATGACCAGCATCTTCAAGCTGAGCGACAACTGCAAAGATGGGTGGCAGCTGCTTGTCATTTGCAGCAAGAAGGTGCTGTTCCAGCTGCTGGTAAATTGGAGTGTCAACAAGGTCAGGTGCCAGACCACGTCGTAGCAACAGTGTCATTACTCGCTGGTGTACGATCACCTCACCCATCTGTTCAGGTTTAAAACGACTGATTTGAGTACAGTTCTCAGAAAGGCAAGAACGTGATTTTGGTTCATACACAGAAATGTTGATATAAACTGCTAGAACATTTATATTCACTAATACTCACATATAGCATTTAGATATCATTAGCAGTCTGGTGCTATTTTTCACATGATGATGATGATGGATGATGATGATTATGATGATGATGACGCTGACGACGACGACAATGGTGATGAGGATAATGGGGTATTTTGTAACATTGAAACTAATGACGCAGTTTCATTACATAAATGGTTAAAAATAAACATTGGAACAAAATGCTAATATGTAAACATTATTTTAAAAAATAGCTACCACAACTTCATTAACCTTGCTGCTCTGAACAGCTGTACTAAAATTCAGAGCACTTTCATAAAACAACCACGTAAACTTACCAGTAATCTGACTGCTGCACTAATTCCACACATGCAAAACCTGTATTAGACAGTTCTGCATCTCAACCTGATTCCAAAATCAACAAAATTACACCTATGCTACAACTATTCGACAATGAATGAATCTCTGCTGCCAGATAGTTTTTATTTCATGCAATAAAGACTTTAAAGTGTAACAAGTGCCTCTTAAAGGTAAGTTATTTAATTTGTAATAACAATTAGTTCTGTTTTTATTTCCAACAATTTAATATATTACATGGGGAAAAAGATCTTGAGGAGTAAAGGTAACAAGCAATGGGCGAAACGAGAACAGCTCTTCCAACTTCATCTACATTTCAGGCAACAGTATCCAGTAAATTTGACTTGTTACCTGAAGTACAAGGGTGAGAGGCTCATCCAACTGTAGATCATAGTAGGGTACAGCAGACTTCTAGCAAAGAAACTCAGTGTAGGTTGATACAAATAGAGTCTAAGAAGAAAAGAGTCTAAGAAGTAAAGAGTCTAAGAAGTAAAGAGTCTAAGAAGTAAAGAGTCTAAGAAGTAAAGAGTCTAAGAAGTAAAGAGTCTAAGAAGAAAAGAGTCTAAGAAGAAAAGAGTCTAAGAAGAAAAGAGTCTAAGAAGAAAAGAGTCTAAGAAGAAAAGAGTCTAAGAAGAAAAGAGTCTAAGAAGAAAAGAGTCTAAGAAGAAAAGAGTCTAAGAAGAAAAGAGTCTAAGAAGAAAAGAGTCTAAGAAGAAAAGAGTCTTGCTGCTAGGTAGTAGTCATGGGATGGGTCTAGACCAGATGG
The DNA here is from genome assembly GCF_023864275.1 of Schistocerca cancellata. Lineage (NCBI taxonomy): Eukaryota > Metazoa > Arthropoda > Insecta > Orthoptera > Acrididae > Schistocerca > Schistocerca cancellata. The sequence continues at coordinate 510,929,090 of NC_064631.1, forward strand.
TACAGGACAAATTAGGGATAGGATACCAGGTCACAAGTATTGTGAAATCAAGTGCTAGCCTTAATCAGGTAACAGAGGACACAAGGAATTTGTGCAAAAGTTTTGGCAAAGAGGATCAGGTTATTATCATTGGTGGAGCAGGGAACAGCCTGGCTAAGAACAGTAATTACAGCATTAGTGGCGACCTGGATGAAATGGGAGTAGCAACTACACACACACAAATGCGAGTTTTGTGGTGGTTGTACAGCAACATTATCAGTCCTGAGTAAACACTGCGGTGAACCGTATGAACACGGAGTTGAGCAGGCTACTGCTGACTGAAATGAAATCTCATATGAGTGCAGTGCTAGTTGCTACAGTTGGGAGACGTGAATCCACTAGACGTGGTCTACACTTGCATGTGAGAGGGAAAGATAGGTTGTTTGAGCTTCTAGCAGATAATATACGGGGGCCACCATCACACACAGCAAGATCCCTGTGGTTACTGGTGTCCAGAGCAGCATCTTTTTTAGGTTAGAATCAGGATTCAGACACTTTGTTTTGAAAGAAGTGAAAACAACAGAAGATTACTACAAAATGCTTAATAATGCACAGAAAACTAAGGTTAGCTTATTTCATCAAAATACTAGAAGACTGTGTGATAAGGTAGAAGAGTTTCTTGTCCTTTTGGAAAATTTAGAGAGCTCTGAAAAGGTGGACATCCTTTGCTTATCTGAACACCACATAACTACAGGGTTAGATAAAGTACATATTAAAGATTACAATATTGTAGCTTACTCGTGCATAAATAACACAAGAAAAGGAGGAGTTGTTACCCACAGTAAGACAGAACAAAAGTTCCAAAACATCTAGACAAAACGTAGTGATCAGCACACAGAAGTGTGTGCTTGTGAATTAATGCTGAAAATGGTGTACTTTTAATTGCAACTGTATACAGATCTCCAATGGGAAACTTTTAACTATTTATGAGGAATCTGAATTCCTTACAGTGATATGTGTCACATAGCAGCAAGCAGTTAATAGCCTGTGGTGACTTCAATGTAAATTTTCTAAGGGATAATAATTGTAAAAATGATCTGGAAATCTTATTTGGATCATCCAGTTTGGTCTCTGTAATTAACTTTCCAACATGGGTCGATAAAGACAGTGGTACTCTAATGTTTTCTTTTATGAAGCTGAAAGAACAAAAATAGCTGTTTACCCAGAAATAAGTGCACTCTCTGATCATGATGCAGAAGTAGTTAGTATAAATAACATCTCCTCAGTGGAAATCAGTTATAATTACTAATGACTGCCCGACAAATGTTTTTTAAGAATAGTTTACAAGAGATGACATGGGACTGCAATTTATAATGAATCAAATCCTAATGGAAAATTTAATCTATTCCATGATAAATTCACATCATTATTTGAAAATAGCTTTCGATATAAGCTAAATAATCAGGAATGACACTAAACAGCCATGTAAAAAAACAATGTATCACTAGAGGGATTAAAGTACCTTGTCAAAGGAAAAGGGGAATGTATCTTTTGGTAAGAACAAATAGGGATCATGCAATAGTTCCCCACTACAAAAACTACTCAAAATTACTAAGAATGATTATTAAAAAATCAAGGAACATGCACATAATATCAGAAATCTGTACTTCCAACAACAGACATAAGGCTATATGGAATGTAGTGAAACAAGAGACAGAACAACCAGCCACAGAACGCTTTTTATAATCCTTTCTTAAATATAGTAGAAAGCATAAGGACAAACAGCTCAAGAGCAAAATCACAGCAGTATGCTGAAAATTTAACTTTCATAAAATTCAATCATATGCAATTATCACCAACTTCTCCTTCTGAAATTAAGAAAATTATACATTCTCTCAAAAATAAAATCTCGTTTGGTCTTCATGACGTTTTTAACACAGCACTAAAAATTTGTTCCCATCTAATACGCCTAGTCTTATCTGAAATATGTAATGTGACACTAACTCAAGGCGTTTTTCCAGAGAGACTGAAATAGGTCATTGTTAAGCACATCTTTAAGAAAGATGACAGGAGAGATGTCAATAACTACTGACTTGTTTCACTGGTGACATAATTCTCCAAAATTTTTGAGATGATGATGTATTCTAGAATAGTATCTCACCTTAGCAACATCAGTATCCTTAGCAAAACGCAGTTTGGGTTTCAGAAGGGTTGCTCTACTTATAACGCCATTTGCATGTTCACTCACCAGATTTCACAAGAATTAAATAATAAAATAGTGCCAGCTGGTATTTTCTGTGACCTCTCTAAGGCATTTGATGCATAAATCACGGAATTCTCCTAGATTAACTGATGTTTTATGGGACTGATGGTGCAGCCAGCCAATCAATAATGTCATATCCAACCAAAAGAATGCAGAAAGCTCTAATTACAACAGTAAAAACAATCAATTATTGACAAAATTATTTAACTGGATCGATAAAAAATCCACCCACCAAGCGGCAGCAGAACACACATATAAAAGACGGTTGTAACCGGCAGGCTTTCGGAGCCAGTGGCTCCTTTTTCAGGCAGAAGGGTTGAGTGGGAAGGAAGAAGGGTGAAGGAAATGTACTGGAGAGGTCAAGGAAAAGGGGTAGATTTCAGGAAAGTCACCCAGGACAACAGGTCAGTGGAGATTTACTGTACAGTAAGTCTCCCGAAAACTACCCCTTTTCCTTGACCTCTCCAGTTCTTTTCCTTCATGCATCTTTCTTCCCCTTCAACCCATCTGAAAGAAAGTTATACTTAGTAATTCAAGCATTATAGTTCAGGGACATAATTCTAACTGGGGAGAAATCACATAGGGGGTTCCCAAGGTTCAATCTTAAATCCACTACTATACCTCGTATATGTAAATGACCTCCTGTTTAGTATACAACAAGCAGAATTAGTTCTTTTTGCAGATGGCACTAGTATTATAATCAAGCACACATACAGAAACAGAAGAAATGGTAAACAAAGCTCTTAAAAGTGTCATAGGCTAGTTTTCTGCGAATGGTCTCACCATCAAGTTTAAAAATGCACAACATATTCAGTTCTGCACATCTAGAGGTACTACACCGTAAGTGTAAGACACAGTGAGGAAATAATAAATAAGGTGGAAACTTCAAAATTCTTAAGTGTCCATATTGATTGGAATTTAAATTGGGAAAAAGGATATTTTGGAACTCCTAAAACAACTTAATTCAGCCAAATTTGCACTCATAGCAAACTTTGGAAAGAGACAAATCAGTACATCGACATATTTTGCATACTTTCATTCAATTATTTCATATGGAATAATGTTCTAGGTTAATTTATCTTTAAGAAAGAAAGCCTTCATTGCGGAAAAATGTACTGTAAGAATAATATGTGGTGCTCATTCACAATCATCTACTAGACATCTGTTTAAGGAGTTGGTTACTCTGATTGCTGCTTCACAGTATATTAATTCCCTCATGAAGTTTGTAGTAAATAATTCACTACAGTTCAAAAGGAACGATGAGGTACATAATTACAATACCAGAGGAAAAAATGACAGTCATTACTCCATAATAAGGTTGTCTTTAGCACACAATGCTGCAACAAAAATTTTTGATCACTTACCCAGTGATGTAAAATGTGTGACAGACAGGAAAATAAGATCTGAAAATGAACTGAGAAAGATTCTCCTTGACAACTCCTCATATTCCGTGAATTTAGTAATCGTGAAAGCGTTCCGGAGATGATTGATAAACTCCAGTGGAAGACTCTGCAGGAGAGACGCTCAGTAGCTCGGTATGGGCTTTTGTGAAGTTTTGAGGACATACCTTCACCGAGGAGTCAAGCAGTATATTGCTCCCTCCTACGTATATCTCGCGAAGAGACCTTGAGGATAAAATCAGAGAGATTAGAGCCCACACAGAGGCACACCGACAATCCTTCTTTCCACGAATGATACGAGACTGGAATAGAAGGGAGAACCGATAGAGGTACTCAAGGTACCATCCGCCACACACCATCAGGTGGCTTTCAGAGTATGGATGTAGATGTAGATGTAGATGTAGATGTAGATGTAGAGAATTTCTATTACTGTAATGTGCAAAAGGTGGTGTGTAGGGCCCAGGAAATGATGTGGGAGAGTCTCTGCAAACACCTTGAGACTCTGGCATAAATAGGGGTGACACGTGATTAGAAGAACTCAGCAAGAGAATTCTCTCAGCCTCTTCCATCTCAAGTCTCCAACTCCCTACCTACATGTGGTGCCCCTGATAGCTGAGAAGTCAGCAGAAGGTTGGGCAACCAACCCCAGTGGGAAGCTGAGCTGGTGACAAGACAGGACTTGGAGGTCAGTGGAAGGCAACAGGAAACCACAGCTGAAATTATCTCACGAAAACCCCATGGCTTTGTTCAACTCAAGATGTTCTGGAGTTTCAAGTTCCCAGTTCAGATCTCTGGGGAGAGGAGAATCAGGTTGAGAGAAATTTCGTGAAGAGTAAGATGCTGCAAGGAGAAGAACTGCATAGAAATATGGAATGTAAGATCCACATATCAACAAAAATTAGACTTAATCAAATAACAAATGGAGAGGACTAACACTGGCGTATTGGGAATAAGTGAAATGAAGTGGACTGGCATGGGAGAATTTTCTCCGGATGGCCATATGGTACATTATTCTGGACAAGAGAACAGTAGAAGTAATGGAGTAGCCTTCAAAGTTAGTGACAGAATATGAGAAGCTGTAATGGGATGCAGCTATTCAAGTTTATGTACCAACCAAGGACGCTGAAAAGAAAGTTACTGACCAGTTATATGAAGATTTACAAGAATTACTGCTCTCAACACCAAAATAGGGTGTTGTCTTCGTAGCTGGAGACTGAAACGCAAAAGTGATAAATCAAATTGTAAAGAGTGTAATGGGAAAACAAAAGAAGCAGAACAGAGACTCCTAGAATTCTGCCAAGACAATTCATTGGTTATTAGTAACAGACTGTTCCAGCTACCCAAACGATGCCTATTACTTGGAATTCACCAGATGGCCAACACTGGAATCAAATAGATTAAATACTTTGTAATCAGAAGTGGAAGAGACTGGTTCAGTCAACTACAAGAAGACCTGGAGCTGATCGCAGATCAGATCACAAGCTCTTAATTGCAAAATTCTGGCTGAAACTGAGGAAAGTAGCAAAAGCTGTTCCATTTTGCAGATATTATCTTTAGACCATACCTTTTGATTACACAGTAAAAGTCTGAAACAGATTTAATGCATTAGAGTTAGAAGACAAAACCCCACAAGAGCTGTGGACAGAAGTAGCCAATAGTGTGAAGGAGGCAGCACAAAAACACACTTCCAGGAAAAAGAATAACAAGAAGGCCAGATGGCCACCGGCTGAGGCATTGCAAGTTGCAGAAGAACGACGGTAAACAAAAATCAGAGGTTATAGATCAGCAATGTTTAAATTAAATACAGAATTTCAGAAATTAACTAGAAGAGATAAAAAATATCTTCTTAAATGAACAGTGCAAAGAAGCTGAAGATAACAACAGAATGGGGAAGACAAGGTATCTTTACAAGATAATTAGAGACAACAAAGGAAAATTCCAGCCAAAATTAGAATGATAAAAGACAGAAATGGGAAAGATCTAACAGAAGCAGAGGATGTTGAGGAAAGATGGGCAATATGCAGGAGACCTATATAAGAAAGAACTACATACTGACAATGCTGACGATGAAGAAGTTAATATTATTTTAGAACTAGAGAGAGTGGAGAGTGAAATCAAATGGGCTCTCTAAAATATGACTAAAAACAGAACTAGTGGACATGATGGAATTCCAACAAAATTGTTCAAGGCCATTGGAAAGAATGCAGTGAAAGTTCTGCATTCAATATGTCTCTAAACATGGAGCATGCAAGAGTGGCCTGAAGACTGGAAAAGATCAGTATTCACTCGATACCAAAGAAGGGAATTTCTAAAGAATGCTCAGATCACCGAACAATCACACATATCTCACATGCTAGAAAAGTCATGCTGAAAATCTTACTAAATAGACTTCACCAGTATCTGGAGTGAGAACTGCTGTAAGAGAAACTGGATTTCGTAAACAAAGAGGAACCAGAGATCAAATCGCCAATATCTGGTGGATTATGCAAAAGGCAAGAGCATTCCAGAAAGACGTGTATTTATACTTTATTAATTTTGCCAAAGCCTTTGACTGCGTTGATCACTATAAATTATGAGAAGTTATAAAAAATGTGGGAGTACCAGATGACCTCATTCATCTCATACAGAGTTTACACTCTGACCAAGAAGCCACAATGAGAACTATGTATTGAACAACTAAATGGATCAAGATTCAGAAAGGGGTATGGCAAGGCTGTGTATTATCACCTTACTTATTACATCTGTATGCAGAGCATGTTACGAGGAATGCTGGGCTATATGAAGAAGAAACCAGAATTAAAGTAGCTGGGATAAATATAAACAACCCTAGATACACAGATGATAATATTCTGTTGGCAGAAAGTGAAGAAGAGTTGAAGACTCTCTTGCCGAAGGTGAAAGAAGAAAGTGAAAAAGCTGGTCTTAGGCTGAATGTTAAGGAAACGGAAATTACGGAAACTACATCTATCATATACATCATATAGGAGGAGAAACAATGGAGATAGTGTCTACATTCAATTATCTCAGTTCCCAGATTTCTGCTGATGATGACTGCAGCCACGAAATCAGGAAACACTTGCTGCTTGGTAGAAAGGAAATGTCAAATCTTGACAAGGTTTTAAGGAACAGAGATACACTATGTGATCAAAAATATCCAGACACCTGGCTGAAAATGACTAACAAGTTCATGACGCCCTCCATCGGTAATGCTGGAATTCAATAAGGTGTTGGCCTGCCCTTAGCCTTGATGACCGCTTCAACTCTTGCAGGCACACATTTAATCAGGTGCTGGAAGGTTTCTTGGGGAATGGCAGTCCATTCTTCATGGAGTGCTGCACTGAGGAGAGGTATTGATGTTGGTCGGTGAGGACTGACATAAAGTTGGCGTTCCAAAACCATCCCAAAGGTGTTCTATAGGATTCAGGTTAGGACTCTGAGCAGGCCAGTCTATTAAAGGGATGGTATTGTCTTGTAATCGCTCTGTCACAGGTCATGCATTATGAACAGGTGCTTGATCAAGTTGAAAGATGCAATCACCATCCCGGAATTGCTCTTCAACAGGGGGAAACAAGAAGGTGCTGAAAACATCAGTGTAGGCCTGTGCTGTGACAGTGCAGTGCCACGCCAAACAACAAGGGGTGCAAGCCCCCTCCATGAAAAACACGACCAAACCATAATACCATCGCTTTCGAATTTTACTGTTGGCACTACACACACTGGCAAATGACGTTCACTGGGCATTCACCATACCCACACCCTACCATCGTATCGCCACACTATGTACAGTGATTCATCAATCCACACAACATTTTTCCACTGTTCAATTGTCCAATGTTTAAGCTCCTTACACCAAGCGAGGCATCGTTTGGCATTTACCGGCATGATGTGTGGCTTATGAGCATCCGCTCGACCAGGAAATCCAAGTTTTGTCACCTCTCACTTAACTGTCATAGTACTTGGAGTGGATCCTGATGCAATTTGGAATTGCCATGTGATGGTCTGGATATATATCTACCTATTATACATTACGACCCTCTTCAGCTGTCGGTGGCCTCTGTCAGTCAACAGCAAGGTCGGCCTGTACACTTTTGTGCTGTATGTGTCTGTCCACATTTCCACTTCACTATCCATCGGAAACAGTGGACCTAGGGATGTTTAGGAGTGTGGAAATCTCTTGTACAGACATATGACACAAGTGACACTCAATCACCTGACCACATGCGAAGTCCTTGAGTTCCAATGTCTAATGATTACTGATGTCGCTGATATGGAGACCTGGCAGTAGGTGGCGGCACAATGCACCTAATATGAAAAAAGTATGTTTTTGGAGTGTCCGGATACTTTTGATCACATAGTGTGTAATTTTAGCAACAAAGATCCTTATTATAAGGGCTACGGTCTTTGCAGATGTGATGTACAGATGTGTGACTTGGATCATTAGAAAGGCAGACCAGTAAAGAACAGACTCCTTTGAAGTGTGGTGTTGGAGGAAACTTCTTAACGAGTTCCATGGACTGCAAAGAGAACAAATAGGTCAATATTAGAGCAAATAAAACCAGAATGTTCCCTGGAAGGTCTGATGCTAAAACCAAAGTTGACCTACTTTGGACACATCATGAGAGGACATGTTTCACTGGAAAAATCCTACTGCTGGGGAAGAAAAAACACTCATGCTGGGGAAGATCGAAGGCAATAGAAGAAGAGGACATCAGAGGATGAGATGGATAGATGGAATCACAGAAGTAAACCATTCCAACTTGGAAAACCTACGGGAGTAAGTGCAGGACAGAATAAATCGGCATGGTTTGGTTCATGGGGTCACGGAGAGTTGGAACTGACTAAACGAACAGAAATACAGATAGAGAGAGAGAGAGAGAGAGAGAGAGAGAGAGAAGTTATTAACTCACATCTATATATATTTTTTTCTTACTGTAAAAAGCTTAGAAATGTTCAGAATGTAACCACATGTACAAAATAATTTGTTATGTATGTAAAATTCCTGGTTCCACATCATTATGATCTACCATACAAAATGATCTATGGAACATGTCACTAACTAACTGAGGATGTACAGATCTGTTTAATAATTGCAACCAAAGTCATTGTGAAGTTAAACATAGTTTTAATAATTACTGAATTATGTTTTGGGAACGTTGTCACATAATACATAGGAGGATCAGACAGTAATGCACAATACTATTTTTCTCGCCTGGTATTGCAGCAAGAAAAATGAAATTTCATGACAATATTGCTTGAATTTGTGCTATAGAGGGCAGTTTGTTTTCATGTGCAGCTCTAGTGAAAGATACCTGAACTAAATAACAAACATGGCGTACATGTTACTCTTGTCAACTTGTGAAAAGCAGTGAAGTGTATTTTGATATCTGTGGACCAAAGGGTATAAATCGAGTGAAATTCACAGGGACATGCATGTGTATACTGGGAGGGCTGTATGGCCCATAGCAATGTCTCAAGTTGGTGTGCATTCTACCAAGAGGGTTGTGTGAACCATAATGATTCACCACACTCCAGGTAGCCGGTAACAGCTGCAACCCCAGAGAATGTCGGAGCCATTGTGGCAGCAATTCTGAATGACTGGCATGTGCAACTGCGAACCTTATCGCAACAGTTTAACGTTTACTATGGTGCAATGTACAATACGGTTCATGACAAAAAAAATTTAATGTTAGTGCTCCCTGGGTGCCTAGCAATCTGTCAGACAACCATGAGGGCCAGTGAATGAAGCAGCCTCTATGGAGTGGAGACATGCAGGTTCCCCAGTACAAAAAAAAATTCAGTGTCTCAATCTGCTAGTGAAGTGATTGTGACAACGTTCTGGGATAAGCATGGTGTGTCACTGGTGGACTTTGCTGAACATGGAACCAATGTGAATGCTACAGCCTACATTAAAACTGGCTGAGTTGTGTCGTGCCCTTCATGAGAAATGCTACAAAATTAACGCTGTTGGTGTTATTCTTCATGACAATGCTTGTCCCATGTTGCTGCTCCTGTTTGTAAGAAAATTGCCAAATTTTTGTTGGAGGTGCTCCAGCGCCCATCACACAGACTAGATCTTACACCATTGGACTTTCATTGGTTTGACCCCATGAAGAAATTCCTGGCTGGCCAACGATTTGCAACAGATGTGGAAGTGAAATCAGCCAGTCCGCAGATGTCTATACTCCAACCAAATGGACTTCTATGAACATTGAAACAGGCACCATGATGGGCAAATTAAACATTTTGTAGTAAAATTATTGTGTGTTACTTTCCTATCTTCCCGCATATTTTCCATATTTTTTTTCTTATCCAGTGTTGTTGTGCTCTATTCCATTTCTTGTTTTCCTTGAAGCAGCTTAAATATCTAAAGGGATTTCAACTGAATGCTTACAACTAAATTTTTCTGTCATCCATACTATAAATAAGACAGCCTACTGAATAGTTGTTTTTTACCTTGATATTAAAAGTGCAGGCAAGGGGCAATTTTGCAGCAATTTTACCTTTATTCCTTTCCCAAGCACTGGATGGTTATTAAAGACTAAATTATGTTAAAATACAGACATACCAAAATGAGAAGTGGTGCACTTACTTCTGCCTTTTGACGTAGAAGAAACAGTGCTGTATCATGCAAGCTTGCATGTTCAGAACACAAGCATACAGCTAGCACTAGTGACAAATCAACAGTCTCCTGTGACTGTAATATCAAATGCTGCAGAGACTGTAAACAAAAACAAAATATGAATTTTAGACACATTTGTATTCACACTATGTACTATTTTATTAGATTTTGTTTAGTTTTAATTTAAAGTAACACATCTGTCTACAAAAACACTATCATTAATCTTGCTGGATAAAATGAATTTATTGAGGGGGGGGGGCACTTTAATTATATCACACAATTAGTGAGGATTAAGGAAACCAATCTTCGCACACTCAAATGGCTAATTCAGATGTTAACACTGTGCGGGCTGTTAGCATTCATAAAGCAACAATATTAGTATATCGCTTTATGGGGTACAACTATGGATGAACTGTTCACCAATCCACATTGCTGACTGCATGGCAAGTTGAAGTCTGTCTTTGTGACACCTGCAGTACATTCCGTCCAGACTGGCTGCTAAATGACAGTACTGACTCGAGTCTCTGCTAACAACTTATCAGCAAGCAAACTGGTCTTGTTGATCCTGCTCCGAGATTCAGAAGCACTTTGGTCTGGGCTGAGACTGCTGCGAACATAACTCTGCCAATGTTCAGCACTGTGTACACATGTTTTGCCAATTCTTCTGGTCCTGTTAGGCCTACCATACCACAGATGAGGTTGTTGGAGAACCTTCTGACATATGAGTGTTCCTAGTGGGAAACACCCATCTACTTCTGCAAGCATCCAAGTGTAACTGAGTATCTTGTTTTTTTTACTTAGCAACAATAAATTATAGAATCAGGGTAGCCATATTTGTAATTTTTCGTTTAAGAATGGTCAGTTTCCCGAACGATTAAAGTAGCCACTTTATAAAAATGTATAAAGGAATAATGTAGACAATTTTAGACCAATTTCTATGCCATAAGGGTTTGCTAAAGTTTTTGAAAAGGATGTATATATACGAATAATTGCTCATTTTATTTCACATAATTTGGTATCAAATGTACAGTTTGATTTTAGAAGTGCTTTAACAACTGAAAATGCTGTATTCTTTTTTCCCCTATGAGGTACTGGATGGAAACAAAAGGTTTTGAATGCTAGCCATCTTTTTTGATTTAACTAAGGCATTTGGTTATGTTGATCACAAAATATTGCTCCGGAAATTGGACCATTAAGGAATACGAGGAGCAGCTCACAATTGGATCACTTCTTGCTTAAATAACAGACAGCAAAAGGTCATTCTCCTCAGTGTTGAGAATGGCTTTGATGTGAGGTCTGAGAGGTGCACAATTAAATGAGGCATTCCCCAGAGATCAGTGCTGGGGCCACTCTTTTTCCTTATTTATATAAATGATATGCCCTCTAGTATTACAGGTGATTCTAAAATATTCCTGTTTGCTGATGACACTAGCTTGATAGTAAAGCATGTTCTGTGCAATGTTGGCACCGTTCCAAATAGTGCACTTCCAGACATAAATTCATGGCTTGTAGAAAATAAACTAATGCTAAATCATAGTTAAGACTCAGTTTTTACTGTTTATAACACACAATTCAACAAAACCTGACATTAATTTCACAGAATGGGCCTATGATTAGTGAAACTGAACAGTTAAAATTTCTAGGTGTTCGGATAGATAGTAAATTGTCATGGAAAACCCACATTCAGGATCCTGTTCAAAGACTTGATGCTGGGATTTTTGCTGTTCGAACGGCATCTGAAGTAAGCGATAGTTCAACATGAAACATAGTCTATTTTGCTTATTTTCTTTAGCTTATGGTGAATGGTATTATATTTTGGGGTAACTCTTCCCATTTTCAAAGGATATTTTTGGCTCAGAAATGGGCGGTTCGGACAATAAGTTGTGAAAGTTTGTGAACCTCTTGTTGACCCCTGTTCATTAGTCTGGGTATTCTAACATTGGCCCTCAATATATATATTCTTTACTGTAATTTCTTGTCAACAATATCAGGTTATTCCCAAGAATTAGCAGCTTTCACTCAGTTAACGCTAGGGAGAAATCCAATCTGCATTTGAAACTTCATTGACTCTTGTGCAGAAAGGCATGCATTATATTGCTGCATCCATTTTTGATAAACTAACACAAGAATTCAAAAATCTTAGCAGTAATCCACATGTTTTCATATCTAAACTGAATAGTGATTAATATTCTTCTGGGTATTATGCTGCGTCATTGATAAAAACTAACAACAATAATAAACTAAAAACGACGTTTCGGCCGAATTGCAACGGCCTTTCTCAGGGCACAACTGGTTTTGAATGGGAATAGGTACTTCTATTTATTACAGACTATTGATGTCTGATGTCACTGTTGTAAAACATTTAATTGGCCCTCTAATATGATTGGCTAGTCATGACGTAAAGGAAGATGGAAGGAAAGAGGCTATTCGTGGATGTCCATGTCGTCAACGAATGGTAGCTGTCTGCCAATCAGCATTCAGCTTCTGGTTGACAAGTTTTCCTCCTGGTGTGCGTGGAAGTGGACTGACAGTTGCTCTACAGCTGTTTGTGCAGATATGTCTGCGTCCCATGTAGCCTTTGCCCTGCGACCGCTTGCGGCCCGTTGGACTGGGATGGCCGGCAGCCAGGACGCCGGAAGTTTGTAGCCATCTTCTCTGTTGATGTTGTCCGGCAGCCAGGACGCCGGAAATTTGTAGCCATCTTCTCTGTTGATGTTGTCAGGATGCTTAATAATTTCGATCGCCTCCCTTATTTTGGGTTCTCACATCCACGATTCTTTCGCCAGTACTCGGGCTTCCTAGAACCTGGTAAGCTGTCTACAGTCACGATGGTGTTCTGCTATTGCTGATTTATTATGTTGTTGTAATCATACATAGCATTCGTGTTCTGCTACTCGTAAGCTGACAGGTCTCCCTGTTTCTTCTACGTAGGTAGCTCCGCACTCACACTGTAGTTCGTAAACACCTGTAGTGTTAAGATTGTTGGCTACATCCTTGGTGGAACCTAACAGTTCGTGGATCCTGTGACTGCTTCAAAAACTCGGTTTGAAACCTCGTCAGCGGAGAACGTTGCTCAGTCGTTCACCGACGCCTTTTACATATGGTAAGTGTACCAGTGGAAACTTCTCTTCTTTGCCTTCTTTTCGTTTCATTTTAGCTACCTTTCTTATGATGTTGTCATCAGAGCCATTGGCACGAAACGTGTATTGTAGCTCCTTTAATTCTTCTTTGATGTTATTTTCATCACTTATCCGGTACGCTCAGGCAGTTAACGTATGCAGAACAGAATACTTTTGAACTGGGTGGTGGTGGCTCTCAGCGTGCAGGTACCGACTACAGTGCATTGGTTTCCAGTACACTTTGTGTCCCAGTTTACCTTCAGCAGCTCTGTATACTTCCATATCCAGAAATGGCAAGGTACCATTGTTTTCAGTCTCATGTGCCTTGCAGGGCAGAGGCTACACGGGACACAGACATATCTGCACAAACAGCTGTAGAGCAACTGTCAGTCCACTTCCACGCACACCAGGAGGAAAACTTGCCAACCAGAAGCTGAATGCTGATTGGCAGACAGCTACCATTCGTTGACGACATGGACATCCACGAATAGCCTCTTTCCTTCCATCTTCCTTTAATGACTAGCCAATCATATTAGAGGGCCAATTAAATGTTTTACAACAGTGACATCAGAGATCGATAGTCTGTAATAAATAGAAGTACCTATTCCCATTCAAAACCAGTCGTGCCCTGAGGAAGGCCGTTGCAATTCAGCCAAAATGTCAGTTTTAGTTTATTATTGTTGTTAGTTTTTAGCAATGACGCAGCATAATACCCAGAAGAATATTAATCACTATGACACTGGCCACGGAAGCCTACATTCTTATACCCGTTACTAAACTGTATAGTTTCCTCTTGGGTCAACCCTTCTATTCTGTTGAGGAGTTACTTGAAAAATTAAGGTGATTCTTGTGTTATATTAATGATTGTGTGTACTTAAACTTATGGCTTGTTTTTTTGGTTTCATAAACATTTTACTTTATCTGTTATTACTTTTATGTTGCAATTTCATGCACTGATGTGTTACGTGACCTTTGATATTTGCTCCTCAATTTGGTCCTATGAAACTAGATGTGTAAAACAAAAACAAACAAATAAATCCGAAAAGATAGATTAGATGGTGGGGAAGGGGAACTAAATAAGACAAAAATGTTATGTAATAAAGTTATCCAAAGTATACCTATAAATTAAACAATGAATAGGATAAAAATCATGACATATGTTTTATTACAACAGAGCGGGGAGGAAATTCAGGTTTGCTTTTTTTTTCCCACAAAAAAGGAAATTAAAGACAATATTATGAAAAGAATTTCAGGCAGAATAACATGTTTTCACAATAAACAAAATATATTCTATGGCAACAACAACTCTATGTGCTAATGTATTCAAATTTTGATGTAGAGGCAGAAGGAAATAAGCCCTTTGTCTTCTTTCAAAGGAACTTTCCTGGCATTCGCTTCAAACAATTTAGGGAAACATCAGAAAACCTAAACCTAGATGTCTATAATATTACAACCTGTAAACCTCCACTCCCTCTGTATTTTAATTTTTTTGGCTATTGGTCATGGGTATATGATGGGTAACATTAAGAATATGTTTCGTTGCTAAATGAAACTAACCATGTAGCCCAATATGAGAATGTCTTCCTTTACTAACCAAATATTAAAGTTCTTGAGCTTTAAATGGGAGGATATTACTTTGAAAGGCTAAGAGAGTAGACCATTTTACTTAGTAACTGAATTTTTTGCATGTAACACACTTCCTAATACTATCTCAATGTGATAGTGCTAGTAACAGTCAAATGTATTCCACTTTCACACCAAGTTTGGCATTGCTGTTCTGAATTAATCTTCCAGATTATAACTGACCACTGTAACCTTTCTTTACAATGGTTGAAACAGTAATAAGTTCCACCAACGAAATCTACTGATTAATGACAACAATACTGATTCGTCCACCAGTTTCATATATTGCTGCATGCACCTTTCACATATCTTTATATGTCAGAACTCACTGTTACCCTATCTATCAACATAATATTTCCAAGCATGTAACGTGTCACTTTAGCAACTACTGAAATAATTTTGGTGTGATGCATCGACATGCGACAGACCTGCAGAAACTTGAACAATGACTCCCCAACAGACACCAGAAACGGAGTGAGTACATGTCCAGTGTTGAAAGTTGCATACATCATAAATCGAAGCACTGCTTTTGCATCAGTGTTCTACTGACTACCTTCCTTCCTGCTGGAGATTTGCAAGTATAATGGATCAGAGAATTGTGGCACTGAGGTCGCTTCCTACTTGCCCACTTGTTCCTCTGACTAAAGTGTGCAGGAGTGTAAGTTGGGTGCATGATCTTGCTTTTTTAGTGTAGTACTGATGGGGTGAAAACGGATAGACTCTTGGAATAGGATAGCCTCTGAGAAAGCAGTGGCTGTGAGACTATGGAGAGTAAACAGAGCCATATTCACTGCTAACCGATCAGTCATTGTATTGGTAAATAAAAATTGTCATGCCGAGCACTTGAGTACATAGTGACAATGCCACAAGTCCAGAATTATACTTCCGAAACTTGTGTATTCACTTTCCTTTCTACACTGTTATAAACCACTTGTACCCAATGACAGACTCTAGCAATGAGTTTTCATTTAAATGGGCAGCAGCAGAGATTGGCGAGTCAAGTCTCTAAGAGTGTTGGAGACAGCAAATTTGGAGATGACATCTTAGGGATTTAAAATGAGTATGCAGGCCTCATTCCTGATGTCTACTCCCACTCTCATACTGGTGCATGACTGGTAACAAGTGGGAATTGTTGAACATAAAATAAGAAAGACAATGCACACATTGGAAAAGGGGTACTCATTTCCATAAGGTCTAGAGAACCTGTAATGTGTAAGGGGTATGTTCAACTATCCTATACACCTATCAATAGTAGTAACCCTTACACACTATCCTCCAGAATGAGAGTCCACTGTTATACCTATGCTCCCCTTTACTCAGTTTTATTCATACCATTGTAACTCATACTACTGAACAAGTCTTCAGCAGGGAACTTTCAGTATGATTGCAGAAATTATAGAGGTTATGCAACAGGAGAATTTGTTGAGAAGAATAATGCATTTGTCTTTAATAAATCCAAGAGGAAAACAAACAAAAAAAAAACAAAAAAAAACGCCAAGGACCAAGAGTAACTACAAAAGGAAATGGATGATATTTTATCAAATAATAAAGAATTGTACTGGATGTGGCAATCCACTATATCTTTGAGGAGTTTTTTTACTACCACTGTGTACAGTTTCTCTTTTGGTGTTCCAAATGTGGGCTTATTTTTATGTTTTGAGGACTGTCATTGCTTTCTTTATGTCAGTAGCACTACTGTTACAGGTGTAGCACTATTCAGGCATCAGTTCCCTGCAATGCATTAGAGAAATTCTGTATTCATTTATTTCATTTTACTGTCTATTACAGCAGACAGCCAATAGTGCCTACCAGTGTGTACCACGTTTCAATTTTTGCTTGTTTTGTGTTTTGACTGTTATTTCCCAATGGTATACATCTAAAGAGTGTGGAAATATCTATTATTCCCCATAAACTTTGCTTTTGTTGACAAAACATTGAAATTTAATAATTCTGTATTTTCCAGTTTTTCAGCGTATTTCTGATACTTCAGTGAAGTAATACGATGTTATGTTCACTAGTTCAATTTATATCTCAGGTTGTCTGAAAGGATTAATTACATTCATAGAAGATGGTATCAAGGGACTGCAAGCATGCAACAGATAAATTTTGCTATATATGTGATCATTTTGCCAAGACAAGAGCTAAATAGTACTGAGTTTAAACATCTCTTAAGATTTATGAGGCCTACAAAGCATTCTGTGGTGTACCTGTTGGGAATCAAGACAAATTCCAGGAAATTCATTTCATTTGTGAGTACTGTGCAAGAGCCACAGAAGGTATGATAGACAATACTATGTTGTATTCTTCCTGTCAAAAAAAGTGAAGCACCTAGAAGGGGAAGAGCAAATAAAACGAAACTTCATGGGCTGAGACTGCATGTGATGTTATTTCAGTTATTACAATAGCAAGCTGAATTTAGAAAGAACTTGGCAGCACAAGCCCGCTTATCAGTGCAAAGTTGCATCCCCCATCTCCAGGATGCGTGCACTGATTAGTTGAAATGAATTCTGTGTGGGGAAAGAATAATGTCAAGTGGAAACTACTGGTAGAACCAATAAGGTGCTGACAACCTAATGAAGCAGTTTTTTTTACAGGTCTGAATAAGGGTCTGCCAGCCTTCAAATATGTGGCTTCTTTCCCAACTGTCTGAGGTAAAGGTCAAGGACTGTGCATTTGCGGCACCACAGATGAAGATGATAACATAATGCAAGGAAATCCCAAAGATGCTCAGCAAAAAGAGAAGAGAAAGTTGCTTTGAATTGCTTTATAGCAGTAATTTAGGGCTTGGGCAATTATAAAACCAAAAACTATGCGGAGTATGTCAAGGCTGCAGTGAAGAACTTCAGCATAATAAGGTGCACAATGGCCCACAAAGTCTATAGGGTGTTACGAAATTCCCATTACAAACCCATGTCCGGAAACATCATCCAGCAACACTACAGATCGTCAAAGTTACAGATGCACCTGTAAATGTATGTATATATACAGAATGATTCCGTGATGATGACACAGACTTTCTAGGAAGCTGGAGAAGTTGAATGTATCAAGCTGAGGTTAAGGGTCCTATATTGGAAACAAACAAGTAGAAAGTTTCCAGAATGAGATTTTCACTCTGCAGCGGAGTGTGCGCTGATATGAAACTTCCTGGCAGATTAAAACATCCCCCAGGCTGTGGCTAAGCCATGTCTCCGCTATATCCTTTCTTTCAGGAGTGCTAGTTCTGCAAGGTTCGCAGGAGAGCTTCTGTAAAGTTTGGAAGGTAGGAGACGAGATACTGGCAGAACTAAAGCTGTGAGTACCGGGCGTGAGTCATGCTTCGGTAGCTCAGATGGTAGAGCACTTGCCCGCGAAAGGCAAAGGTCCCGAGTTCGAGTCTCGGTCGGGCACACAGTTTTAATCTGAGTAGAAAGTTATATGCAAAAACTATTCTGATACTTCTGGCAGTGGAATACGTGTACTAGTAGTGTTGTTGCTATGATTGTAGGGTAGGCAACTTTCAGAGGGGGCACTATGGACCAAAACAAGAAAAAAGTGTAGTAAACATGGGTTCTAAAATGAATACATTAAGAGCTATGAGCACTTGCTCAATAGAGATGTTACACAGGAGCAAAGATGAACAAGTGTTCATAGCCACTAAGGTGTACATTTTAGAGCCCATGTTTACTGGGCATTCTTTCCTTATTTCGATCCACACTACCACCTCTGAAAGTTGCCTACTCTACCATTTTAGTATCAATGGTACCAGTGTTTCAGAACAGTTTTTGCTTATAGTTTTGGACTCATTACTTTCTGGTAGGTGAACCTTAACTCAAATTAATACATTTATCCTTCTCCATCATCCTCGAAAGTTTGTAACACTATCACAGAATCACCCTGTGTATACATACATTTACAGGCACTGGCACTTATAATTTTGATACTCTGTAGCACCTTTGGATGACATTTCCGGACGTGGGTTCCTATTCAAAATATTGTATATTCACTCTCCTCTACAAGTTCTAGAAGTTTGTAATGAGAATTTCCCAACAGGCCGTATATTCTCGATGCTATTCTACATACATTCACAGAGAACCTGGAAACATATTCAGAATAGCAAGGGAAATGCTTCCACCAAGATATACTGGATTTTGAAAATAGCTGTCTCAGACAGTATAAAGTAAATATAAAGGAAGCTCACATCTGCGGGTTGAGTCTCCAAAGTGACTTGCGGTACAATCATAAATCTCAAAGAGTTCTTCACTTCCGGTTCACATAGGTCAAATTTGATATACATGCAAGTTTTTTACGTTTCATCATCCAAAATAAAATGTAACTTCCCATCTTTCCAGATCTGAAATAGGTAAACTTTAAAATATTACTGTCATATTCATAAAGGCAAAATTTGAGTTGGTTAAATGGCACTTTTCATACTTCTGATACATAAGGAAGTAGGATAAGGCATTTTCAAACCAAGGACAAAAACAATGTTATGTAGTGTCAACTACTATATTTATAATCAGATGGAATAATTTTATACTGAAGACCTGATTATAAAGTTTATGCTACTCCAATACAACAACCCTTTCTTTTACATTCCTTTTTTGATACCCCAATGAAAGACTCTCCGAACAGGCAATTCAGTGAAAGTTGCATAATTCCAATTGTATCTAAAAAGTGATTTCGTGTAATACATTAAATTTCATAACATTTATTATTTCATTCGTTTACTTGCATGTCATGCTTGTTCAATATATGCTAGCGTTATTTTGCATTCTCTAATGAAGCCATAATTAAGAAAAATTAGGTTGTCAGTGTTGTTTCTCACTATTTTGTATGTGATATATATCTTATGTAAAAACCTTTTATATTGTATACACCAGTTTGGGCATAAAATAAGAAAGGTTTTGTGTATAGTTATTCATAATAACTTTGAACTTTTAATTGTCAATTTTATAGCTTTGCACAATAGTTTTGTTAACTTCATTGTTAAGAGCATATAAATAGGGGGAGCAGAAGGCTCAGAAAAGCTCAGTTGGAGCCAGTTCACAGATGCGACCACTGTGTCACACATCAGTGTAACAATCTAATTGTTGTGTCTATGTAGCCTGTTATGTGGAGTGGGCTCCCACCAAGAAGTGGTGAAGCCTGTCATCAATAAAACACTATAAAATGACTTGATACCTGGATTATTTCATGGAATTCACGTAACTAGATCCAGTTAGCAGTTGAGATGGACCAAGATGATGACTTCAGCAGCAGTGTCAACAAGAAAATTACTTGGAGTGACACCGAATGAAGATATGTACAAGCAATGAACTAAACTTTATATGTCACTGCAGAACTAATTACTAAAGTGTAATGTTTGGAAACTGTCTAGCAGTAAACATATGTATTTGTCTCAAAGTTATCTTTGAGTGGTGGAGGCCAGTGTGATCAATAACCCCCATGATCCACATTCTTGATGTCATTGGAACACAAGAATAACAACAAACTTTTCAAATTCTCTGTTTAACCAAATAATCTTTAATGTTGTATTTTTGTTGCAATTCCAGTCTCTTCCCACCATGCCCATACCAAAACAAAAATTTTGTTACACTACAAAGAATTCTGGCCACAATTATGTGATTTAATACTTAGGCACTGTGTGGTGCTCCTGTTTCTACAATTGTAATGAAAGATGAAACATGATAAATTTCACCCGCCATAGACAGAATTTACAACAGAATATCCTTGTCAAAGTGATCTGCATGTGAATAAAACAACATCATCAACTACTACTACTACTTGCACTTCTTCTTCTTCTTCAGGATGCTTTGAAACTACTGATTAAGGTTAAGATCAAATTTTGAAATACTCAAATTCCAAACTCAATAAGACACTCATGGATGACTTTTAAATACTATACCTACAAATGTGAATGACTGCCATTAGCATTATGATAATGGAAACAACAAACACAAATAAGGAAAGGCAGCCATTCACATGCAGATGATTGACAGCTGGCACACCCACCTATGATGTCCCTCCTAATAGTCATCAGGTGCATTTTCTATGGTGTTTCAGCAAATACGTGGAATTTTATTGTTGCAATGTGAAGCTGGAGTTAGCACAATAAAATACTCCTCATCACATCTTCCATGCTATGCCCAGTGTGGACAGAATGTGTGGCTTTGTTTTCTGTTACAAACAAAATGTATTTTAAAGTGGAATATTACACACCCATTTGATACAGTGGCCCCAAATTAGTCTATTGTGACATTTATTTTATCTATATGCATTAACAGAGACAGCAAAACATGAAGAATAACCAGCTCTCCTCCATCAATGACAGCACCTTTCTGACCCACACAGATTGATACCACCATGTAGTAGGTCTGCTCCGTCACTGCTGGAGTACTGGTGATTGATGTTATTTTACTAGCCCTGTTAATACATATCAATAAAACAAATATCACACTATAAAATTCTTAACAGAAAACAAAATGATGGATGCTTTCCATAGACATTTGGCATCACATAAAAGACATGATGAGCAGTATTCTTTTGGGGTGACTCCAGCTACACAATGCAAAAACAAAATTGCAAGACTCTTATGACGGATGTCCAGTATATGTCAGCTGTAGCCTTTCCTTTTCCTCACTACTTTTTATTTATACTGAAATAAATGTCATACAGCTGACTCACCATTTCACTAAATTTCTTCCCTTTACATACTTCTTCTACAGCATCCAGAACTGAATCCAAATGTTCACCCTTAAAATGTAAAATTTTATAAAGAAGTAGCATCCATGGGTCTGACGTTTTGTTTCTGAAACATCAAGAATTTTACAGAACTTATGTTCTCTGTACATAGGTATAAATAATACTGAAAAGAAGCATATTAAAATTACTGAACGATTTGTTGTCATACATACCCAGATGTAGTAGAATCCTGGAATGTTTGCCAGTGGTCTAACACATTTTTCAGCAATTTCAGTTGTTGCCATGATTCTGCAGTTGCAAGAAGCTTATGAAACAGTGATATTTCTGCTTCTACCGTGGAAAAGTCTGACTCACAGACCACCAATTTGATGTGAGACCATGCAAGGTCTACAACAGCCCTTATACGACTCAAAACCAAGCTTTTACTTCTTGCACCTGAAGGCATCACATTTTTCTGAAATTTAGATACATATTATAACTTTTGTATCATAAATCTACTACAGTCAGTTAATTAGATAAAGTAATGTTTGTAATATCTCTCTGTGATGTAGAATCTGTCAACATTACAGATGTGATGAAAAGCTACAACCAAACTTTCAGGATAGATTCCTTAAACATGGAACGAAAAAAAATTATATTAATATATGTCCAGCATTGCTTTATTTCCACATCAGAACTCACTTTCCATAACTCTTTTCCTCTTCATTTCAAGACTTCTTTCTGTGCCATTATAGATTCCCTGGTTCCTTTACCTTTCCTAAGGCCTAGTTGTTTTTCTCCTAAATCTTGGTTAACCTTTCTTTAACAATTCTGAGTAGAATTTTTGGAAGTTGGCTTACTAACATCTAGGTTCTATAATTTAAACAATCATTGATATTTTCTTTATTAGGTATAGTAATTGTTTTATTCTTTGGTCAAATGTTTGAGTGTAAAAAGATCATGACTCACTATAAATTAAACAAGGACTTTTTTTCAGAATTTTCAGACAGGAATGGACAAATGGATTATCAAATTAACTAGCACGATCTCTAGTTTTGCAAATTCCAACACCAAATTCCAAATCCTTAGAACGTGACAGTGCAATACCAATCCAAGATCCAATTCTGGAATACTGATCTTTAGGGGTGGCCTGCCAGTAGCCAATTTGACCAGCCTGTCAGTGAGTTCATTTCCCAGGATCCCAACATGACCTGGAGTCCAGACAAAGATCACCAAGCATCCACGCTGTTTGAGGACAAAAAGGGAATCCTGGATAGTCGGGACCAAGGGATGGTGTGGGGAAAATTGGTCAACAGTTTGTAAACTGCTCAAACAATCACTACAGATGGGGAAGGACTCACTGGCACAGGAACAGATATGCACAAGAGTACAAGAGATGGGTACCAGCTCCACAGTGGAAACACTGCAGCCATCTGGCAAGAAGCAGATTTCATCCCACATGAACGTTAGCAAAGCCAGCATGACCGGAGCTGTCAAGTCGTCAGTGTAACTACTACTGAACCCTGAAACAAGTCAAGAATGGAGAAGAACTGATGGCAGAAGGCCTCAGGATTAGCCAAGTCTTTCGAATTTTGTGACAGATCAAGATAGAGCCCTGGGCAAAGTATGCTCATGAACGTGTACATGAGAGGGGACAGAGAAGAGGTGGTGGAGGGGAAAGTTGGAGTTCAGAAAAAAGGTGACCAGGTGCAGATGGCAATTGTAACTCCAGACCTGGGCCACTGTTGAGGTAGGTGGATCTCTGTATCTAGGAGGAAGAGATGGTAGCTCGGGTGCTCTAGCGAGCAGCAGATGTGTAACGCATAAGCGATCAACTGTTGCTGACGGAGAACCCGCAATGGTGGAACCCCTGCCTCTGCTAGGAGGCTGATCACGGGGCTACTCCAAAAGGCACAAGCTGCCAATTGTACCCCACAATCGTGTAACAGGAAGGATCCAATAAAGTCTTCAACTCACCATACTTTCAAGTAACTTGCACAGACAGTGGCTAAAGTGACTGAATGACAGTATTCCATCTGAAGAGGCAGTTTTTCAGATTTAAAAAAGGGAATAATGACACTTTCTAGTCATTGGAAAGAGAATTCCTCCTTGCTCCTGAGACGGTTAAAAAGGACACATGTATGACATTGGCTATCCATTGATAAGTGTTGAAGTATTTGGTTGTGCACCCAGCCTGATACAGGAGCCATGTCACTGCAGAGAGCAAGGGCACTGGTGAATTCCCACTCACTAAATGGGGCTCCAGGCAGTGGGAAGCTAAAGATAAAGGGAGTTGTTCATGAGATTGCCATTTGAGAAGATGGAATGTGAGAGGATAGTGTACTGACTCTCAGGCCTGGTTGAAATGTTGCGCAAAATGCTCTGCAATAGAGTCCAGGCTGGTGAGGATAACACCATTTATGGAAATTTGAGGGACACAAGTAGGAGGAAGACAGCCAAAAATGCACCTCACCTTTCCCCATACCTACAAAGAGGGAGTATGTGGTCCTGTGGCACCAATATGTCATTCCCAAAAAATTCATGGAAACTGGAACAAACCAAGTGAAGGGGGAAAGGGTTTTGCTTCAGGTTGGCAGGCTTGGTTGTACCCCCAGATGGCAGGCAGGGAGAGGAAGGCATGTGGGCACTACTCAGTCACAGTAAGCAATGTCTTTCATGCAGTTGTTGCCGGGAAATTTGATATCCCCAAAAAGGTGAGAGGTAGCTCAGGTAGCAGATGTGTGATCCCTGTGTTGTCAGGGGACAAGCCAGATGGGTATGTAACAGCCCCACCACATGGACTGGCTACATGTCCAGGTGACCCAGCAAGGGAGTGGGGGGTCTACAGCGGGGAAGGAGGAGGGTGGGGGAAGAGGAAGCGATGCCAGAGATGGTAGGAAGGGATTTCTTCCCCAAATGGCTCACACTACATAAACAATTTAGAAACGGTGGTCAAACCCAAAGGGGGAGACCAGAATAAAAGGGAGAGTAGAAACACAAGACACAAGAAGAAAAGGGAATAGTGGAACCGAGGGAATAGTGGGATCACAATAAAAGGAAACTCTGAGGGAGAAAGAGGATGGGTGGGAGAAGGTCATCAGGAGGGGGAGGAGCTAGGATGGGAAGGAGTGGATATTGGGACAGAAATGCAACCTACGAGGGCCCCATGCACTCTCTTACCCACAAAAGAGCTGTGGATCCCCTAGGGGAAGCAGCAGTTTAGAATGGAAGGACTACCTACAACTACAATGGAACTGCTCATTGATGATGACAACAGTTTGCATAAAGCGTGACCATCTTTTTTAAGAGCTGAAGAATTTATCAGAATTCCAATTACTTTAGGAATTGTGGATTTCTTACTTTCATGAAAAAAATAAATATAAAAAAGCATAAATTGAAATTTCTTTGCTTATCTTGATGTATATACTCTTAATAGTAATTGAAAACTGATTGATGTTTAAATATACGTATTTCATGCTTTCTGAATGCAACTTGGAAAAAAAAAATTAAAAAAAATAAAAAAATTGAAGAAAGGTCATATGTTCTGTATAATCACTTCCCTGAAAATAAGAAACAAAATAGATTAGAGAAACATTTGATGTCCCTTTGAAGGATTCCTGAAATCATTTACTTCTTTTTATTGGGAAAAGCGAATGAGCAAGAACAATGACGATGACAGCACTTGTAAGGGAGACATTATTTCTTGTGAAAAATGCATTTTCTTTCCTGGTATCTGAAGGATTCTTTATTGAAATGTTTTTGAGACTCAAAAATTGTTGGAAATTTTTTACATCTTCAGGCACAGTTTACAAAAATATATCAAGGCCATGCAACATGAGACTGCAGTCTACATAAACAACAAGACAAATATCCTCCAGTACTCTTTAAAATTCATAGATTGTAAGTCAAACACTTAACTTTAAAGACAGAAATAAGCCTGTTGTAACTCCACAAGAAAAATAAAAAAAATGAAAAATCTATAAAACTCTTGTGTGCACCCTACACGTCCACCCCACACATATTAAGCTAGCTGAGTAGCAGTCTCTGATATGTCATGCACATATGACCCATTTAGGTGACTCTCCATCCAATCCACATAATGATAGCTGTAGGAAACCCAGAAGTATCAGTGTAAGGCAGAAACAAATGCCTCCCACAGGTGAGAGTATTAAAATCCTAAAAGTAAACTGTTCAAGCATTCACAATAAAGTCCAAGATTTTGAAGTGCTCATGAAAAGCAGTGAAGTGCATATAATACTAGGTACAGAAAGCTGGTTGAAACCTGGAATTGATAGCAGTGTGATTTTAGGGGGAAATTTAAGTGTGTACTAAAAAGGATATGGAAATAGGAAATGGAAGTGGTGTATTTGTTGCAGTAGAGAAGCAAATCAGATCCATTGACATAATATTTGGACTGCATGTGAGATTGTTTGGCGAAGACTCAGTATCAAAGGTGGTCATAAAATGATAACCGGATCCTTCTACTGCCTACCAGAATCATCTCTGATGTAACCGAAAACTTCAGAAAAAATCTTAGTCCACTTGTATGTAAGTTCCCCAATCATACTGTAATCACTGGTGGAGACTTTAATCAGCCAAAAAGTAATTGGCAAAATTACATTTTTGTTAGTGGTGTGTATGATAAGACATCATGTGAACTTTACTAAATGCCTTCTCTGAAAAGTACCTAGAAAATATAGTTAGAACCCAATTCATGAAGGAAATATATTGGATCTAATGGCAACAAATAGACCTGACCTCTTTAAAGGATGCCCACGTCGAAACTGGTATCAGTACCCATGACCCAGTTATGGCAACAATGATTACTGCATTGCAAAGAACAATTAAAAGAAGCAGAAAGATACATATGTTCAATAAACTAGACAAAAAATCAGTAGTGTCATATCTCAATGAGGAACTTGAAACTTTCAGCACAGTGAAGGAGCACGTATAGGAACTATGGCTCAAGTTTAAAAAAAATACATAAACACACACTGAATAGATTATGTACCCAGTCAAACAGTCCATAATGTGAGCAAAACTCCATGGTATATAGTCACCGTAAAGACACTTCTAGAGAAAAACAGAGATTACTGCATAATAGGTGTAAAATAAAGCGTAGGTCTATAGATAGGGAGATGCTAAATGAAATGCATTTGGCTGTCAAGGGAGCAATGCACAATTCTTTCAGCAAGCAGCTCAGCAGAATACTGTCAAATGATCTTTCATACAGCTCAAAGAAATTCTTGTCGTATGTAATGGCCGTCAGTGGCACCAAAGTTAATGTCCAGTCCCTAGCGAATGAGACAGGAACTGAAATTGAGGGCAGCAAAGCAAAAGCTGAAATGCTTAACCTTGTTTTCAAATCTTCCTTTACAAAGGAAAACCCAAGAGACCTGTCCCTATTTAATCCTTGTACCACTGAAAAAATGAATGAAATAAGCATTAGTGTCAGTGGTGTTGAGAAACAGCTGAAATTGTTAAAATTGAACAAAGCTGCAGGGTCCATTGGAATTGCTGTCACATTCTATACTGAATTTGCAGCTGAATTAGCCCCTCTTCTAACTATAATCTATCGTAGATCTCTTGAATAAAAAGCGGAGCATAGATCTTGGAAGAAAACACAGGTCATAAAAGTTCACAAGAAGGGTAGTAGAAGTGATCCACAAAGTTATCATCCAATTTCCTTGACATACATTTGTCGTAGAACCATAGAACATATTCTGAGCTCAAACATAATAAGTTACCGTATTTACTCGAATCTAAGCCGCACTCGAATCTAAGCTGCACCTGAAAAATGAGACTCGAAATCAAGGAAAAAAATTTTTCCGAATCTAAGCCGCACCTGAAGTTTGAGACTCGAAGCAGAGAGAAAAGTTTTAGGCCACACCTCCAACTCGAAACAAAGTTGGTCAATTGTAATATGAGACACAATTTAGGTCGAATAAATGACGATACAGCTACAGTAGTTTGGTTGTCGTAAGCTTAGCAGTTAAGCTTTACCAGGTAGGCATTGCTATGCGTCAGGTGCTCCGTCCGTATTTATACGGGTACCCTTCCTTTTTCACGTGCTTCGTCTGGTTTGAATTGATTGCTTATTTTTCTTTCATCTGATAAGTGCCGTTCTCTTTGTTATAGGTGTTTACGTCACTCTAAGCTGAAAATGCATTACTGTACTGTGTCACACATTGTTCGTCGCATTCTGATAATGAGTATTTACGGCCTGTCGCCGCTCGCGGCATGGGTTGCTTTTGTGCGCGCTACCGCCGCTTACGATTTAAAAAAAAGAAGAGAGAGGAATCGTCTCATTAGCGAAACAATGGCAAGAGACTGCTATTTGTTGTTACTTACACTGCTGCTTTCTTTGATAATGATCAACAAGAACCAAATAATAGGCTGCGTATGATGCAAGATGTTCTGAACGAGAGTTTAGCGAAAACTTTTCTCCGTTTGAAAATCTTTGCAGACGCCTCTTTAGTAATTATATTCTGCACAGAAATTAGTCATCTTAGATTTAAAAATCTAGTCAATTCCCGTGCTTCAATTCTGACTGTATCACTATTAGGCATAAGAATAATACGAATATAAACATGACATGATATGTATATTCTTCCGCGTTTGCTGTTGTCGCACTCTAGTTTCGTAGTTTATTGGGCAGAAAGGATTTAAATGACATAGCAGCAAACACGAAAGAATACACGGCAAAATGTTTATATTCGTATTATTCTTATGGTGAAGAGAATACTGCGTGTGATTCACAATTCATAAAAGTTCCTATTAGCAACCATCTCTTCTCACAGGTAAGAAAAAATTCAGAACGTAGAGTTGGGCATGTTGACAAACATCCCAAACGGTCTTGCCAGTCGGATTTTCGTAGTACATTGAAATGCTGCTACATTCGAAGATGAACAATACGGAATCTGTATTTACTTCGTTGGATAATGTATGAAAATGAAGTGGTTGAAACTCGGGGCAGAGAAAAAAGCTCGTCTTCCACCTTTTTTTTTTTAAATTTTTTTACTGACGCAGAGGTTTTGCCGCCAGTATTTATTTGCATGCCTGTGTAGCGCTACATATATTCGACGGCAGAAGTTAGTTGTGGCGGCACCTACCAACATTTTTCAAACTTCCGCTTATTTTGCACTCGATTCTAAGCCGCAGGCGGTTTTTTTGGTTACAAAAACTGGAAAAAAGGCGCGGCTTAGATTCGAGTAAATACGGTATCTTCAACAGAATGACCTCAGTGCCAAACAACATGGATTTCAAAAACATTAATCATGTGAAACCAAACTCACACTTTTCTCGCACGAGATGCTGAAAGTTTTGCATCAAGGCAATAAGGTAGATGCTGTATGTGTTGATTTCAGAAAAGCATTTGACTCAGTACCACAGCTATGCTTACTGTCAAAAGTTCAATCTTATGGGGTATCAACTGAAATTTGTGCTGGTTTGAGGACTTTTTGGTAGGGAGGACAAAATTTGTGACTAGACTGACGACTTTTTGGTAGGAAGAACACAGCATGTTAACTTGGACGGAGAGTCGTCATCATTAGTTGCAGGAGTAGCCTTGGGTGTACCCCAGGGAAATGTGTTGGTACCCTTGCTGCTCATGTTGTGTATTAATGACCTTGTAGGCAATATTAATAGTAACATCAGATCTTTTGCAGATGATGCAGTATTCTATAATGAAGTTACATAATATTCACTCAGATCTTGGTAAGATTTCAAAGTGGTGCAAAGATTGGCAACTTGCTGTAAATCTTCAGAAATGTAAACTTGTGCACTTCACAAAACAAAGAAATATAGTATCAAGGACCATATTATCAATGAGTTGCTGCTGGAAAAAGCCAACTCATATAAATACCTAGGTGTAACATTCTGTACAGATATGAAATGGAATGATCACATAGGCTCAGTCGTGGGTAAAGCAAGTGGTAGATTTCAGTTTATTGGTAGAATACTGGGAAGTGCAAACAGTCTACAAAGGAGATTGCTTACAAATCACTTGTGCCAATCCTACAATATTGCTCAAGTATATGGGACTCACAGCAAACCGGGTTAACAAAGGATATTTGACATATACAGCAAACGGCACCACAAATGGTCACAGGTTTGTTTAATCTGTGGAAGAATGTCACAGAGATACTGAAGGAACTGAACTGGACGACTCTTGAAGATACGAGGGTTGAAACTTTAATAGTGGCAACTATTTATTTACAGATCGTAAAAAACAGATACATGTTTCAAAGTTTTACTGACCTTCAAAGTAGTCACCAGCATTGTGTATAACCCATTGCCAGCAATGTGGAAGTCGCAGGATACTCTTAGCAGTGCCAGTTGTGTTGACAGTTCGAGCAGTGCAGTCTATTGCCCGAGAAATTTGTAGCAGTTCTGAAGTGAATGCCCTGAAGTGTTTCCTTCAGTTTAGAAATCGAGTTGAACTCACGAGGGCTTAAGTCAGGGGAGTGCAGGTAGGTGGTATAGCACTTAGCAGCCCCATCAGTCAAACAAATCAGTATCGGCTTGCACTGTATGTGCTTGAGCATTGCCCTGCAAAATGACGGCCAGGTCCTACAGAAAGTGTCATCATTTCTGTCTCTAAGCTGATCGTAGGTTGTGTTACAAAAATGAACAGCATAGAGACAGAAGTGATGACATTTTCTGCAGGACCTGACCATCATTTTGCAGGACAATGCTCAAGCACGTACCATGCAAGCTGTTACTGATCTGTTTGACTGATGGGGCTGCTAAGTGCTGTACCACCTACTGCACTCCCTTGACTTAAGCCCTCATGAGTTCAACTCAATTTCTAAACTGAAGGAAACACTTCACAGCATTCACTTCCGAACTGCTACAAATTCATCAGGCAATAGACCACGCCGCTCGATCTGTCAACACAACTGGCACTGCTAAGAGTATCCAACGACTTCCACATTGCTGGCAATGGGTTATACACAATGCTGGTGACTACTTTGAAGGTTAGTAAAACTTTGAAACATGTATCTATTTTGTACAAGCTGTAAATAAATAGTTGCCACCATTAGAGTTCCAAGCCTCATAGATTAAATATCCTCAGAAACTCTATTAACAAAGTTTCAAGAACGGGCTTTAAATGGTGACTCTAGGAATATACTACAGCCCCCTAGATATTGCTCACCTATGAATCGTGAGTATAAGATTAGAATAATTACTGCATGCACAGCGGCATTCAAACCATCATTCTTCCTGCGTTCCATACCTGAGTGGAACAGGAAGAACACCTAATAACTGTCACATTGGGATGTACCCTCTGCCAAGCACCTCACCATGGTTTGTAGAGTATAAATGTAGATGTAGAACCGTGTCAGTGGCAATGGCAGCTCCTAGGCGTGAACTCGTAATAATGGGAAATCCTCAACTGCGACCTGTGTTTCAATATCAAGATGGAAGACAAGCAATTCTTCACAATCAAATTTGGTATCAGGATCCACAGGAAGGCGAGACAAGGCATCCACACTGGCATCTTTGGACGTAGGTCGAAAATAGATTATTAACTGTAACGAAACAAATAGTACCCAGCATTGTAAGTGGCATGCTGCTTTGTCAGGCAAGGAAAACAAGGATTTATGGTCAGTAATGTAAACATGGAGGGATTAAAAAAAAATTCTGGAGACTACAGACTATGGCAAGAGCCTCTTTTTCCATCTGAGAGTAACGTTGCTGGGCCAGGGGGAGAAAGCAACTGCTCGTTCAGAGCTGTTGGCGTATCAGTGCGCAAGGACTGCACCAAGGCCATACTGTAAGGCATCAATCCCCTAAACTATGTGCTGGTCCACAGAAAATGTAACTAAACAAGGGGCCACGAGTAGTTTGGATTTCACCATATGAAAAGCATTTTCACAATGCACGCTCAAGCAAAAAGGTACATTCTTATGTGACAAGGCATGCAACAGATGGGCCAATGTGGCAGCCCTTGGCAGGAATTTATGGTAGTAGGTGCAACCACAACGGAGGGGTATCTGTTGAGAGGCCAGACAAACATGTGGTTCCTGAAGAGGGGCAGCAGCCTTTTCAGTAGTTGCAGGGGCAACAGTCTGGATGATTGACTGATCTGGCCTTGTAACATTAACCAAAACGGCCTTGCTGTGCTGGTACTGCAAACGGCTGAAAGCAAGGGGAAACTACAGCCGTAATTTTTCCCGAGGACATGCAGCTTTACTGTATGATTAAATGATGATGGCGTCCTCTTGGGTAAAATATTCTGGAGGTAAAATAGTCCCCCATTCGGATCTCCGGGCGGGGACTACTCAAGAGGACGTCGTTATCAGGAGAAAGAAAACTGGCGTTCTACGGATCGGAGCGTCGAATGTCAGATCCCTTAATCGGGCAGGTAGGTTAGAAAATTTAAAAAGGGAAATGGATAGGTTAAAGTTAGATATAGTGGGAATTAGTGAAGTTCGGTGGCAGGAGGAACAAGACTTTTGGTCAGGTGATTACAGGGTTATGAATACAAAATCAAACAGAGGTAATGCAGGAGTAGGTTTAATAATGAATAAAAAAATAGGAGTGCGGGTTAGCTACTACAAACAGCATAGTGAACGCATTATT
The DNA here is from genome assembly GCF_023864275.1 of Schistocerca cancellata. Taxonomy (NCBI): domain Eukaryota; kingdom Metazoa; phylum Arthropoda; class Insecta; order Orthoptera; family Acrididae; genus Schistocerca; species Schistocerca cancellata. The sequence continues at coordinate 510,961,340 of NC_064631.1, forward strand.
GTGGCCAAGATAGACACAAAGCCCATGCCTACTACAGTAGTACAAGTTTATATGCCAACTAGCTCTGCAGATGATGAAGAAATTGATGAAATGTATGACGAGATAAAAGAAATTATTCAGGTAGTGAAGGGAGACGAAAATTTAATAGTCATGGGTGACTGGAATTCTTCAGTAGGAAAAGGGAGAGAAGGAAACATAGTAGGTGAATATGGATTGGGGGGAAGAAATGAAAGAGGAAGCCGCCTTGTAGAATTTTGCACAGAGCATAACTTAATCATAGCTAACACTTGGTTCAAGAATCATAAAAGAAGGTTGTATACCTGGAAGAATCCTGGAGATACTAAAAGGTATCAGATAGATTATATAATGGTAAGACAGAGATTTAGGAACCAGGTTTTAAATTGTAAGACATTTCCAGGGGCAGATGTGGACTCTGACCACAATCTATTCGTTATGAGCTGTAGATTAAAACTGAGGAAACTGCAAAAAGGTGGGAATTTAAGGAGATGGGACCTGGATAAACTGAAGAACCAGAGGTTGTACAGAGTTTCAGGGAGAGCATAAGGGAACAATTGACAGGAATGGGGGAAAGAAATACAGTAGAAGAAGAATGGGTAGCTTTGAGCGATGAAGTAGTGAAGGCAGCAGAGGATCAAGTAGGTAAAAAGACGAGGGCTAGTAGAAATCCTTGGGTAACAGAAGAAATATTGAATTTAATTGATGCAAGGAGAAAATATAAGAATGCAGTCAATGAAGCAGGCAAAAAGGAATACAAACGTCTCAAAAATGAGATCGACAGGAAGTGCAAAATGGCTAAGCAGGGATGGCTAGAGGACAAATGTAAGGATGTAGAGGCTTGTCTCACTAGGGGTAAGATAGATACTGCCTACAGGAAAATTAAAGAGACCTTTGGAGAGAAGAGAACCACTTGTATGAATATCAAGAGCTCAGATGGCAACCCAGTTCTAAGCAAAGAAGGGAAGGCAGAAAGGTGGATGGAGTATATAGAGGGTTTATACAAGGGCGATGTACTTGAGGACAATATTATGGAAATGGAAGAGGATGTAGATGAAGATGAAATGGGAGATACGATACTGCGTGAAGAGTTTGACAGAGCACTGAAAGACCTGAGTCGAAACAAGGCCCCAGGAGTAGACAACAATCCATTATAACTACTGACGGCCTTGGGAGAGCCAGTCCTGACAAAACTCTACCATCTGGTGAGCAAGATGTATGAGACAGGTGAAATACCCTCAGACTTCAAGAAGAATATAATAATTCCAATCCCAAAGAAAGCAGGTGTTGACAGATGTGAAAATTACCGAACTATCAGTTGCAAAATACTAACGCGAATTCTTTACAGATGAATGGAAAAACTGGTAGAAGCGGACCTCGGGGAAGATCAGTTTGGATTCCGTAGAAATGTTGGAACACGTGAGGCAATACTAACCTTACGACTTATCTTAGAAGTAAGATTAAGAAAAGGCAAACCTACGTTTCTAGCATTTGTAGACTTAGAGAAAGCTTTTGACAATGTTGACTGGAATACTCTCTTCCACATTCTAAAGGTGGCAAGGGTAAAATACAGGGAGCGAAAGTCTATTTACAATTTGTACAGAAACCAGATGGCAGTTATAAGAGTCGAGGGGCATGAAAGGGAAGCAGTGGTTGGGAAAGGAGTGAGACAGGGTTGTAGCCTATCCCCGATGTTATTCAATCTGTATATTGAGCAAGCAGTAAAGGAAACAAAAGAAAAATTCGGAGTAGGTATTAAAATTCATGGAGAAGAAGTAAAAACTTTGAGGTTCGCCGATGACATTGTAATTCTGTCAGAGACAGCAAAGGACTTGGAAGAGCAGTTGAACGGAATGGACAGTGTCTTGAAAGGAGGATATAAGATGAACATCAACAAAAGTAAAACAAGGATAATGGAATGGAGTCGAATTAAGTCGGGTGATGCTGAGGGAATTAGATTAGGAAATGAGACACTTAAAGTAGTAAAGGAGTTTTGCTATTTAGGGAGTAAAATAACTGATGATGGTCGAAGTAGAGAGGATATAAAATGTAGACTGGCAATGGCAAGGAAATCGTTTCTGAAGAAGAGAAATTTGTTAACATCGAGTATAGATTTAAGCATCAGGAAGTCGTTTCTGAAAGTATTTGTATTGAGTGTAGCCATGTATGGAAGTGAAACATGGACGATAACTAGTATGGACAAGAAGAGAATAGAAGCTTTCGAAATGTGGTGCTACAGAAGAATGCTGAAGATAAGGTGGGTAGATCATGTAACTAATGAGGAGGTATTGAATAGGATTGGGGAGAAGAGAAGTTTGTGGCACAACTTGACTAGAAGAAGGGATCGGTTGGTAGGACATGTTTTGAGGCATCAAGGGATCACAAATTTAGCATTGGAGGGCAGCGTGGAGGGTAAAAATCGTAGAGGGAGACCAAGAGATGAATACACTAAGCAGATTCAGAAGGATGTAGGTTGCAGTAGGTACTGGGAGATGAAGAAGCTTGCACAGGATAGAGTAGCATGGAGAGCTGCATCAAACCAGTCTCAGGACTGAAGACCACAACAACAACAGGGTATATTCTCTAGGAGGGGGTGAGGGATAGGCATAACAAAAGAGATGGGGTGTGGCAGAGAGCGAACCCCACCCCACAATATCTCGAATCCCGGATAAACAATAAAAAGTTTAAAAACTGAGATTTCTTGAGGTTACACCAAACCTGTGGACAGTAATATAAAAAACAAAGTGAGCAAGTTTTTCAAATGTTCCATCATGGAGAAGCCCATGATAACAATGTCATCCAGATAATTAATGTAAGCCAGTACAGACATAGGCAACTGCTCTCAAAATCGTTGGAAAATAGCAGCAGTGCTAGCCACACCAAAAGGAAGGTGCAAATAGTGATAGAGACCAAAAGGAGTAGTCAAAACTGGAACCTGCTGAAACTCTTTGTGCACAGGAACCTGCAGATATGCTTCAGACAAATCAGTTTTAGAAAAGTACTGGCCACCCAATATTTTTGCCATGAGTTCCTCCTGGCATGGGAGAGGATATGTATCCACGATTAACTGCTTGTTGACTGTAGTACTGAAGTTGCCAAAGAGGTGAAGATTCCCCGCTAGCTTCCAACCAGCAGAATCTGCCATTTTCTAGCCATTGCAGGTTGGACCACCCATAGAAATCTAAGTCATCCAATTCTGATTTCACTTGATCTATCAGGGCAACAGTAATAGGATGCATATGACAAAAATGAGGGCAGGTGAACTGTGTTGGTGACAGAAAATCCAAATGTCTGAAATCCGTCTGTCCTGAGCAAGAGCAAGTTCTCAATACTGGTAACAGCAACCAGCAAAAATGTAATGGAACAAACTACTGACTTGTAAAAGGCAGATATCATAAACAATCAGAAGAGCATTACGTTCTGTTTGTTATAACTGACCAGCTTCCAATTCAATAATGTCACTGTACCACCTGCATCGATGTATAGCTGGAGCACTTGGCGAAAAAAACTTAACTCCACAAACAACTTGGGGGAAGTCACAAGCTCTGGAGTCACAGATTACATCCATTTCCATACGCTGAGCAACCTTTGGTGAATGACACACGAAGGCAATGTGGCCCTTCATCAGTCAAGCGTTACAAGTAGCCCAGCACTTAGGGCATGCCAAATGTTTGTGCTGAATGAAACAGAAAGGACAAGATGGAAACAGAGAATGCTGATGTTGGTGCTGTGGTGGTTGTGGCTGCTTGGGCCAGCCTTGTTCTGCTCGGCACTGGGTCCACATGTTTACCACTGCCACTGCCACTTCATCGTGCAAACTATCTGTCATCCTAGTGGGCACTTCTTGTGACTCTACAGCCACATCAACCCACAGTTCAGTTTGGTCACTCACTGTCCAAGAAACTTCAAAAGATTGTGCAATTTGCAAAACTTCCGCCAAAAAGGGGTTTTCACAGAATAAAGCCTTTGGGCGCGCTTCCTTGTCTGGAGCTAAACGGATAATTGTGTTACACATCAGAGTCTGGAAAAAAGTCATTGAGGCACCAGTAATGAACTGACACTTACAGCTAAAGCCATGAAGTTCGGCTGCCCTGGTCCTGTATGACAGGTTGAGTTTCCTGGGGAATTGGTAGAATTCAACTCGCGCTGCTATGATGTGTGTTCATTTGAGGTGGTAGCTGGACAATAAACCAACATGCGATCATGAGTAAGAGCTGCCATTCACTTAAAGGAACAAGCTGACACAGTCATTGGTACATCTTAGGTGGAATCCACAAAAAGAATAAGATTTCCCACAAATTCGAGTCTGTCACACCTAAGCCAAAATATGCTTTTTGAGTCTTTTCTCATAAACTTCCCAATCCTCAGTTGAATCATCACACAGAAGAAAAGTGGGTGGACAGACCAATGAAACGGTACCTTGTCTGTTAATGGAAGCTTACAAAGTGGTCACCCCTGAAGTAAGGTGTTCAATCAGGGATGGTAGCATGGCGTTCATAATGACTTAACCTGATGAAACTGCACTTAATGATTGCACACTCGGAAACAGTTCCAAACTTGTCAGCAATTATGTAGTATCCTAGTAACTTAAATATGGCTTTATTCATTAACCTCTGAACAATAACGGAAATAAGCCTCTTGTGACTCCACACGTAGGAAGTCAAAAGAATCATACAGACGGGACAACATAAGTAATACACAGACCAACTGACATGAGTGGTACAAACTAAAAGAACATAGTGAGTGTGAGACAGTGCTGGTCTGCACGTATATAGATGCGAGTTGCTGGCAGACAGTGTGGAGGAGACTGCGCTGTGTGATTTAAGTACACACACATGGTGACACTACACTTGGCGCACTCACACTCATACGCACTAGTAGTAGGATACAGCAATTGGCATCTCATTTACTGTATGTGATTTCAAGCATCATTCAAAGGCGCAACCAAAGTTTCCTTAAACTATTTTACTTCTTACTTTTAGGCAAATGATTTCACAAAATATCTGATTGCTTTTTTCTTTCTTTTTCAATTTTTAAAATTAATTCCATTAGCAGCATTCCATCCTCATAGCACAAATTTGTACATTTGTTCCTTCGCATTGTGCATTGTTTAAAGCGTTCATGAATTTTGACTTGGTAATTGGTGTTTTTTTTTTTCCCCCTCGAAACTTATATTCCTTAAAAATTCCTTATTTTTTGAGACCCAGTATTTCTTGTGGCATCCAAGGTTGTTTGGCTTCAGTTTCCTCTTCTTTAGTTAGATCATTTGACAGATTCTTTGACTGAAAAGGGACTTGAAAGAGTTCTCCAGGAGAAATGATTTTTGGTTAGATTTAAAACCTGCTTTTCACCTGTTAGACATTTTATGTTACTGGGCAAAGATGAAAAACTTTTGGTTGCTGTATACTGAATACCTTTCAGAACCACTTATAGCTTTAATAATGGGTAATACATGTTATGTATTCTTCTCAAATTGTAGTGGATTACTTGCAATGAATTTTTTTATTGAATATGTATATTGTGATGGTCCATTTAAAATACCAACTCCTTGAAGTACATACATGACAGTCACCGGTGACAACCACATATTATTCTTATAGGCCACTTTTGTGCAGTCAATACTTTCTTTCTAAGCGATGAGTTAGCCTGGAAAATTATTTGACGGCATTACTGAGTAGTACATCTAGTGCTACCTCAATGATACATTGTCTTATTTTCACCCATATTACAATTTCTTGATTCATCTTGTCTGTGTCCACTCTATACTCCTTGGCTGTGTTTCTTTTAGTCCTTCTACATATCACTTAGTCCCAGTTGTGTTACTTTGTTGCTTTTTGACTCAGTACTGCACCTGGTTATAACTATTGTGTGATCACTATCAATGTCAACACTAGAATAGGAATGACTAGATATTCTTTATCTTCTATTTGATTGTATTTAATCTATTTTGTACCTAGAACTATCCCCTGGTGCTTCACATGCACATCTTCTTTTATTAGGAAATTTGAATTGTGTTCATTATGACCATTTCACAGTGTTCATAGAATTCTAGTAGCGCTTGTAGTACAACCCATTTTGAACTGTGGCTACACACACAGGCAGTAAAGTCTTCCATTATTACAACATCATCATTTTTCTTTGTTATTTCTAGCAGGTCTTCTATTTTTTCATATATATCTTTAATGCCTTCCTCTTCACTGTTTGTTGTTGTAAAGTAGACTTGGATACTTCATAGACCTACTGAGAAAGTCTTTATCTTTACATCAGTTACTGATTGTTAATGTGGTAAGTATTGATCCCATTGTTCCTCCACCTGTCCCTTAGAACAATTGCTACATCACTTGAACCTCGTTTCTCTTTACCAGTGAAAATGACTCTGTAATCATCTGATATGAAGTCTCCCCTGTCTTCCTACGTAGTTTCTGATATGCCTAGCTTCACAATTTCTTTTAATTTTTATAGTTTCCCAGTTTCATGTAGATTTTTCATATTCCCTGATACAGTTTTAAATTTTTTATTACTTTTAGTTTTGCTGGGATTTTGCTGAATGACATCCTGAGAAGCTTTGTTGTGGTTTATTCCCCTGCCAGATCCTGGGCTTTGTTTCATATGATCAGTGGTCTGATTTATTTCCTTCTTTCTGTACATTCTACCAACAGAGTTTGAGATATCACTGAGGATCTTTAATGATGTGGCTTCTCCTTGCCTTTCACATTCTCCTACTGTTAATCTTCAGTGAGATTCATTCACATTTGAGATACAATCCTCAACCCAGGGCTGTGTATCACTTCTTTGGAAATAGGGTCTAGTGGCATTCCCTATTTCCTCTAGTCATACAATGAACAGTACTTGCGCATTTAATTGCCTCACAATACATTTTCTTCTTAACGAAGTATCAATTTGAATACGACAGTTGAATTATTAATAAATACAACTATTTATGACATAATCTTTTTCAAGCATGCCAAGAAGAACTTTGAGCAACCATAAAATTATCTGATCATTTCCCCAGCAAATTAAATATGTCAAAAGAAAATAAATACAATCCAAATAAATACAATCAAAGAACAAACTACAACAACTTTTGTCTGATAACACATTCTGTGTCATAGAGGCTTTTTTGGAATAGTGTATGCATGCAAAGAGGGAGGGGGAGGGGCGGAGGATTGTTGCAGTTGATGAATTTAAACAATTGTTAACTGAACTGATGACAATGATTAGCTTGTAGCCACATATACATCAGAGACAGAGTGAGTGAGTGAGTGAGTGAGAGAGAGAGAGAGAGAGAGAGAGAGAGAGAGAGAGAGAGAGAGAGAGAAAGGAGCCTTTATTCTTGTAAATCTGTTCATGCCTTCTTCAACATAAATAGGTATAATGAACATAGAGATGTGTAAATAAATACCTCACTAATAAAACTGTAGATTGTCACCAAACAGTCCATAACAAGAGCAAATTATTTTGTCTGCTTGGAAGATGAGAGTGAGGCTGTATGTCTGACAAGGCACAGGATTAATGTAAACTTTCTTTATTCATCTGACATAATGGGGCTGCAGTGCTGAATGTGAGACACATGGACAATCTTTGTTTTACTTTCATTTTTTACCATTAATTAAAACTCAACAATAGAAATTACAAAAATGGCATAAAGCAAGGTGTATGAAATGAAACAAAACTCTGCTGCTATAAAAATAATACCATTCTTTAGAAATCAACTGCATGTGCATTTTTAAAATGCTTTTTTCAAATAATATAAATCTAAAGTTCATACATGGAATTTCAAGAGTAGATAGCTATTTTTTCAGCTATGTGATTTGATTACCTGCTTTTTAGCTCTGTACAAAGTAAACATCCTACAGCATCCAAATATCTCTACCAAGAAAGAAACACTCATGTTCATACTATTAGTCTACTAATCCATGCTGTTCACACTTGCAGTAAACCTTAAAAAGCTGCATCATGGAAACAATTAGAGCAGTTACCTCGAGGAAATTTACAGACTGTAATCTTAGTTTAGGAGGCAGGGACTCATCATAGCACAGTGGCTCAAGTGCAGACCATGGATCAACCAATGAACATCCTCTGTCATCAGCCACTTCTTGTAAGCGGTGAAGTATATGAGGAAGTAGGGCCAAAGATTCGGGTGCGGGACCATTTCTGAAATGTACCAAAAATTCATGATCTTGTGTTATGTAATTTTCTTGTTGCTCTTTCCACACTAAGTTTCTTGCACAAATTTTTACTATAAGTATTAAAAATAAATGTTACTGTTAAAAAGCATATTCAACAATTTTCAATCAGCTGTCTGCTCCACCCTTCCTGTAAACAATGTTTTCACTAGAAACTTAACTTCAAATAACTATGTTACTGTAGTTTCATAACATCTGTTTGCAAAACAGGAAATTTTAACAATGATTATCCAAACATAGGACACCTTCCTTGCAAGCAGTGTTATTTTCATGTTTTTAGTGACAATACTTAGTTACTACTCACTTGTAGCAGGCTGTTTTGTCTCTCTCCACACCATGACCATCTCATGAGGAGAATTACAAATGATGATGTACCAGATTTGATCATGCATTCTCTGTTGTTATTTTCTACATGTGAACAATGGATCCATTTTTCCTCTCTCTCTCTCTCTCTCTCTCTCTCTCTCTCTCTCTCTCTCTCTCTCTCTCTCTCCCTCTCTCCCTTCCCCCCCCCCCCCCCCCCTTTCTAACCCATACCCATATGTGAAATTTATTTATTGGTTTTGCACAAATATCCCCATCTTAAACTTTGAAGAGAAATTGGCAACTCTTCCAGCAAAAGTGCTAAATCATCATCGATAAATAGTAGTATAGCACAAAACACAAATTAAATTCTTTTGTTTCATATGGAATGTGAAAACAATGCATATAGCAAAATTCAAGAGGTTTGTGTTTGTGCTGATCATGAGATAACTCAGCCCGCAAGATCTGGGCAATCGCAGAGGGTGGGATTATTGGTAGTTGGGAGCTCTAATGTTAGGCGTGTTACGGGGCCCCTCAGAGACTTGGCTGACAAGGAGGGTAAGAAAACCACTGTGCACTCCATGTGCATACTGGGTGGAGTCATTCCAGATGTGGAAAGGGTCCTCCTGGATGCTACGAAACACACAGGGTGCAGCCAACTGCAGGTGGTTGCTCACGTCGGTACCAATGATGTGTGTCACTTTGGATCAGAAGAGATTCTAGTTTCGAGTGACTAACAGAAGTGAGGCTGCCAGTCTTGCTTGTGAGATGAAAGCAGAGCTGACAATTTGCAGCATAGTTGACAGAATCGATAGCAGACCTCTGGTACAGAGCTGAGTGGAGGGTCTGAATCAGAGGCTCAGACGGTTCTGCGACCTTGTAGGCTGCAGATTCCTCGACTTGCACCAAAGGTTGGTTGGGTTTCGGGTTCCGCTGAATAGGTCAAATGTTCACTATACACAGAAGGTGGCTACATGGGTAGCAGGGGTTGTGTGGTGTGGACTCGGTGGTTTTTTAGGTTAGAGGATCTCGGGAAAACACAAGAAGGGCTCCAGTCACAAAGGGTGCAGGCTGAACACAGGGAGAACGTAGATACAGGAAACATTGGTATAACAGTTGTAAATTGTCGTAGCTGTGTTGTGAAAGTACCAGAGCTCCAAGTGCCAATAGAAAGCACTGATGCTCAAATCGTTATAGGCACTGAAAGCTGGCTAAAGCCGGACATAAGCTCAGCCAAAATTTTTGCGATGAACCTAACAGTGTTCCTAAAAGATAGGCTAAACATGGTTGACAGTGGCATGTTTGTTGCTGTCAGAAGTAGTTTAACTTGTCGCGAAATTGAAGTAGATACTTCCTGTGAGTTAGTATGGGCAGAGGTCATTGTTGGCAACCAGAATAAAATAATAATTGGATCCTTTTACCGACTTCCCAGTTCAGATGATACAGTTGCTGAAAGGTTCAAACAAAACTTGAGTTTGATTTCAAACACGTACCCGACTCCTACGATAATAGCTGGTGGTGACTTTAATTTACCCTTGATATGTTGGTGAAAATACATGTTTAATTCCAGAGGTACGCATAAAAGATCATCCGAAATTGTGCTAAACGCATTCTCTGAAAATTATTTTGAGCAGTTAGTCCATGAGCCCACACAAATAGTAAACGGTTGTGAATACTCTCTTGACCTCTTAGTAACAAATAATTCTGAGTTAATAACAAGCATCAAAACCAATATAGGGATTAGTGAACACAGGGTTGTCATAACAAGACTCAATATTGTAATCCCAAAATCTTTGAAAAATAAGCAAAAAATATACCTCTTCAAAAAAGCAGAAAAAAATTCACTTGACCCCTTCCTGAAAGACAATCTCCACTCATTCCAAATTAATAATATAAGTGTAGACCAGACGTGGCTTAAATTCAAAGAAATAGTATCAGAAGCAATTGAGAGATTTATACCAAATAAACTAACAAATGATGGAGCTGATCCTCCATGGTACAAAAACAGGTTAGAATACTCGCAGAAACAACAAAACAAACATGCCAAATTTAAACAGGCTCAAAATCCCCAAGATCGCCGATCCTTTACAGAAGCCCAAAATTTAGCACAGAATTCAATGTGAGACGCCTATAACAGTTTCCACAACGAAACTTTGTCTCAAAACCTGGCAGAAAATCCAAAGAGATTCTGGTCGTATGTGAAGTATGTTAGCAGCAAGAAACAATCAATGCCTTCTCTGCGCGATAACAATGGAGATACTATCAAAACAGTGCTGCCAAAGCAGAGTTACTAAACATAGCCTTCCGAAATGACTTCACAAAAGACGACGAAGTAAATATTCGAGAATTTGAATCAAGAGCAGCTGCCAACATGAGAAACGTAGAAGTAAATATCCTCGGAGTAGTGAAGCAACTCAAATCACTTAATAAAAGCAAGTCTTCTGGTCCAAACTGTATACCAATTAGATTCCTTTCCAAGTATGCTGATGCATTAGCTCCATACTTAACAATCATATACAACCGGTCGCTCGACGAAAGATCCGTACCCAAAGACTGGAAAGTTGCACAGGTCACACCAATATTCAAGAAAGGTAGTAGGAGTAATGAACTAATTTACAGGCCCACACCGTTAACATTGATATGCAGTAGGATTTTAGAACATATATTGTGTTCAAACATTATGAATTACCTCGAAGGAAATGGTCTATTGACACACAGTCAACATGGGTTTAGAAAACATCGTACCTGTGAAGTACAACTAGCTCTTTATTCACATGAAGTGCTGAGTGCTATTGACAAGGGATTTCAGATCGATTCCATATTCCTGGATTTCCAGAAGGCTTTTGACACTGTACCACAAAAGCGGCTTGTAGTGAAAGCGTGCTTATGGAATATCGTCTCAGTTATGTGACTGGATTTGTGATTTCCTGTCAGAGAGGTCACAGTTCCTAGAAACTGAAGGAAAGTCATCGAGTAAAACAGAAGTGATTTCTGGCATTCCCCAAGGTAGTGTTATAAGCCCTTTGCTGTTCCTTATCTATATACACGATTTGGGAGACAATCTGAACAGCCTTCTTCGGTTGTTTGCAGATGACGCTGTCATTTATTGACTAATAAAGTCATCAGAAGATCAAAACAAACTGCAAAATGATTTAGAAAAAATATCTGAATGGTGCAAAAAGTGGCAGTTGACCCTAAATAATGAACAGTGTGAGGTCATCCACATGAGTGCTAAAAGGAACTCATTTAACTTCGGTTACACAATAGATCAGTCTAATCTAAAAGCCTTAAATTCAACTAAATACCTAGATATTACAATTACGAACAACTTAAATTGGAAGGGACACACAGAAAATGTTGTGGGGAAGGCTAACCAAGGCTGCATTTTATTGGCAGGACACTTAGAAAATGTAACAGACCTACTAAGGAGACTGCCTACACTATGCTTGTCCGTCCTCTTTTTAGATGACAGCTGTGCGATGTGGGATCCTTACTAGATAGGACTGACAGAGTGCATCGAAAAAGAAAAGCAGCATGTTTTGTATTATCGCGAAATATGGGAGAGAGTGTCACAGGAATGATACGGAATTTGGGTTGGAATCTTCTCACGAAATTCCAATCTCTAACTTTCTCCTCCATGTGCGAAAATATTTTGTGGACACCGACCTACATAGGGAGGAACCAACACCACGACAGAATAAGAGAAATCAGAGCTCGTACTGAAAGATATAGGTGTTCATTCATTCCGCATGCTATAAGAGATTGGAATAATAGAGAATTGTGAAGGTGGTTCGAAGAACCCTCTGCCAGGCACTTAAATATGATTTGCAAAGTATCCATATAGATGTTGATTAGAGAGATGCAGGAGTTCAGAGCATGTATGAAGGCATATAAGCAGTCAAACACAAATGGAATAACATAATGTCAGTCTTAATGATACGAAATATCCTCCATCATTTACACATTTTGCTCAGGGTTATGCTGCTGGATGCATATGAAGGGTTTTTTGTCAGGTAGATTATGCAACTAGAAACTAATTTGGCTATCTTGCCAGTAAATTAAATGTGTTACCATAAAATAAAGAAATACAATAAAAATTTTCAGAGTTGGTAGGTGTACTGCCATCTGCTGTCATAGTAGTAGCTCATTTGCGAAGAAAGTAGAAACTTTAGAACTTGTTGCACCAAAATCAAACACTCACAGAAAGGTCGGATCAGATCATAGCAAGAAATATTGAGCATGGCAAAGTGAAGTCTGCAGATAACAATTCAAAACTTAAAAGTAGTTTTTAATGAGATAAACACAGTAAGTGTAATTGTAATCTTCTACAAAATTAAATAGAGTGAAGCAAATTCTTTGAATACTTGTGATATTGCAGAAATTTTAATGTTTGTTTTATGGACTACATGGAGCAATCACAAAAACCAAAGTTCATGCTCTGAAGAGTTTATACAACCAATCCAATCTAATATTGGTACATGATGAACTTTGGTTACAATCACAAAAAATTGCTATAAAACAGTGAACATTTTTAATTGTTTCTGGTACAAGAAGAAATTTGTTTTCTCTCACAGTTACTGCAGACACAAAAATGATGTTCACAGCCTTGAATTATTCATGTGATTATCTGAAAGACTGTATCACTAAGGCACATTTTATTTGGCATGTATAGTCAGCCAGGGTGCTGATCTGTCTCAACCAACTCAAGGTTGAGGTAAATCTAGTTTTGGAGCAAAATTTGCAGATTTGACAATACAGATAGCTGTAACGTAGGTGCAACCACAATGGAGGGGTATCTGCTGAGAGGCCAGACAAACGTGTGGTTCCTGAAGAGTGGCAGCAGCCTTTTCCGTAGTTGCAGGGGCAACAGTCTGGATGATTGACTGATCTGGCCTTGTAACATCACCCAAAACGGCCTTGTTGTGCTGGTACTGCAAACGGCGAAAGCAAGGGGAGACTACAGCCATAATTTTTTCCAAGGGCATGCAGCTTTACAGAACGGTTAAATGATGGTGGTGTGTTCTTCGGTAAAATATTCCGGAGGTAAAGTAGTCCCCCATTTGGATCTCTGGGCGAGGACTACTCAGGAGGTCATTTTTATCAAGGAAAGAAAAATGGCATCCTATGTATCGGAATGTGGAATGTCAGATCCCTTAATCGGGCAGGTAGGTTAGAAAATGTAAACGGGGAAATAGATAGGTTAAAGTTAGATATAGTGGGAATTAGTGAAGTCCGGTGGCAGTAGGAATAAGACTTCTGGTCAGGTGAATACAGGGTTATAAATACAAAATCAAATAACGGTAATGCACGAGTAGGTTTAATAATGAATAAAAAAAATAGGAGTGCAGGTAAGCTGTATGAACAGCATAGTGAACACATTATTGTAGCCAAATAGACTCGAAGCCCACTCCTACCAAAGTAGTAAAAGTTTATATGCCAACTAGCTCTACAGATGACGGAGAGACTGAGGAAATGTATGATGAGATAACAGAAATTATTCAGACAGTGCAGGGAGACGAAAATTTAATAGTCGTGGGTGACTGGAATTTGATAGTAGGAAAAGGAAGAGAAAGAAAAGTAGTAGGTGAATGTGGAATGGAGTAAGGAATAAAAGAGGAAGCCACCTGGCAGAATTTTGCAAAGAGCATAACTTAATGATAGCTAACACTTGGTTCAAGAATCATGAAAGAAGGTTGTATACATGAAGAGGCCTGGAGACACTGGATGGTTTCAGATAGATTACGTAATGGTACGACAGAGATTTAGGAACCAGGTTTTAAACTGTAAGGCATTTCCAGGAGCAGATGTGGACTATGACCACAATCTATTGGTTATGAACTGTAGATTAAAACTGAAGAAACTGCAAAAAGGTGGGAGTTTAAGGAGATGGGACCTGGATAAACTGACTAAACCAGAGGTTGTAGAGAGTTTCAGAGAGAGCATTAGGGAATGGTTGACAAGAATGGGGGAAAGAAATACAGAAGAAGAAGAAGAAGAAGAAGAAGAAGACGAATGGGTGCTTTTGAGAGATGAAACAGTGAAGGCAGCAGAGGATCAAGTAGGTAAAAGATGAAGGTTAGAACAAATCCTTGGGTAACAGAGGAGATATTGAATTTAATTGATGAAAGGAGAAAATATAAAAACGCAGCAAATGAAGCCGGCAAAAAGGAATACAAATGTTGCAAAAAGGAATATAAACGTCTCAAAAATGAGATCAACAGGAATTGCAAAATGGCTAAGCAGGGATGGCTAGAGGACAAATGCAAGGATGTAGAGGAATGTATCACTAGGGGTGTGACAGATACTGCCTACAGGAAAATTAAAAAGCGAACCACTTGTATGAATATCAAAGGGCTCAGATGGAAACCCAGTTTTAAGCAAAGAAGGGAAAGCAGAAAGCTGGAAGCAGTATATAGAGATAGAGGGTCTATAAAGATCAATGTATTTGAGGACAATATTACGGAAATGGAAGAGGATGTAGAGGAGAATGAAATGGGAGATACGATACTGCATGAAGAATTTGACAGAGCACTGAAAGACCTAAGTCGAAACAAGGCCCCCGGGAGTAGACAACATTCCATTACAATTACTTATGGTCTTAGGAGAGGCAGCCCTGGCAAAACTCTACCATCTGGTGAGCAAGATGTATGAGGCAGGTGAAATACCCTCAGACGTCAAGAAGAATATAATAATTCCAATCCCAAAGAGAGCAGGTGTTGACAGATGTGAAAATTATCGAACTATCAGTTTAATAAGTCACGGATGCAAAATACTAACACACATTCTTTACAGATGAATGGGAAAACTGGTAGAAGCCGACCTTGGGGAAGATCAGTTTGGATTCCGCAGAAATGTTGGAACACATGAGGCAATACTGACACTACAACTTATCTTAGAAGATAGATTAAGGAAAGGCAAACCCTTGTTTCTAGCATTTGTAGACTTAGAGAAAGCTTTTGACAATGTTGACTTGAATACTCTCTTTAAAATGCTGAAGGTGGCAGGGGTAAAATACAGGGAGTGAAAGGCTATTTACAATTTGTACAGAAAGCAGATGGCAGTTATAAGAGTCGAGGGATATGAAAGGGAAGCAGTGGCTGGGAAGGGAGTGAGACAGGGTTGTAGTCTATCCTCGATATTCAGTCTGTATATTGAGCAAGCAGTAAAAGAAACAAAAGAAAAATTTGTAATGGGTATTAAAATCCATGGAGAAGAAATAAAAATGTTGAGGTTTGCCGATGACATCGTAATTCTGTCAGAGACAGCAAAGGACCTGGAAGAGCAGTTGAACATAATGTACAGTGTCTTGAAAGGAAGATATAAGATGAACATCAACAAAAGCAAAACGAGAATAATGGAATGTAGTCAAATTAAATCTGGTGATACTGAGGGAATTAGATTGGGAAATGAGACACAGTAGTAGATGAGTTTTGCTATTTGGGGAGCAAAATAACTGATGATGGTCGAAGTAGAGAGGATATAAAATGTAGACTGGCAATAGGAAAGCGTTTCTGAAGAAGAATAATTTGTTAATACTGAGTATAGATTTAACTGTGAGGAAGCCGTTTCTGAAAGTATGTGTGTGGAGTGTAGCCATGTATGGAAGTGAAACATGGACGATAAATAGTTTTGACAAGAAGAGAATAGAAGCTATTGAAATGTGATACTACAGAAGAATAGTGAAGATTAGATGGATAGATCACATAACTAATGAGGAGGTACTGAATATAATTGGGGAGAAGAGAAATTTGTGGCAAAACTTGATTAGAAGAAGGGATCAGTTGGTAGGACATGTTCTGAGGCATCAAGGGATCACCAATTTAGTATTGGAGGGCAGTGTAGAGGGTAAAAATCGTAGAGGGAGACCAAGAGATGAATATACTAAGCAGATTCAGAAGGATGTAGGTTGCAGTCGGTACTGGGAGATCAAGAAGCTTGCTCAGGTTAGAGTAGCATAGAGGTGCATCAAACAAGTCTCTAGAATGAGGACCACCACCACCACAACAACTACTGAACATCAGGAAAAACACGAAGTTTTAACACAAAATGGCATTGTTGTTGACAAAGAATTATGTCAAATGAGAACAGAGAGTTAGTAACAAAGAAGTACTTTTACTTCACGAAGTCAAAGTAAGGATATCCGTGCTGTTATTCCCGCTGACATTTGTGGTCTCATGGAATATCCTTCACTGAATGGAGGAAGGTACTTACTGCGCTTTACATGTGATTTTTCAAGCCTTGGAAATTAGTTTCTTACATTTAATAAAGAGGAATCAGATACCAACACTGAAGACTTACACAAGCATACAATTCATATTTAGAAAATACTATGTTAATGGTCTAGGGAAAATAATTTTGACAGCTCTACAAGAGATGCAAATAAATAATAATCTGAAAAAAGTCAAATATATATTTATTTACTAGCTTTTCACACAAGATGTTGTTGTTGTTGTAGTCTTCAGTCCTGAGACTGGTTTGATGCAGCTCTCCATGCTACTCTATCCTGTGCAAGCTTCTTCAACTCCCAGTACCTACTGCAACCTACATCCTTCTGAATCTGTTTAGTGTATTCATCTCTTGGTCTCCCTCTACGAGTTTTACCCTCCACGCTGCCCTCCAATACTAAATTGGTGATCCCTTGATACCTCAGAACATGTTCTACCAAGCGATCCCTTCCTCTAGTTAAGTTGTGCCACAAACTTCTCTTTTCCCCAATCCTATTCAATACCTCCTCATTAGTTATATGATCTACCCATCTAATCTTCAGCATTCTTCTGTAGCACCACATTTCGAAAACTTCTATTCTCTTCTTGTCCAAACTAGTTATCGTCCATGTTTCACTTCCATACATGGCTACACTTCATACAAATACTTTCAGAAACGATTTCCTGACACTTAAATCTATACTCTATGTTAGCAAATTTCTCTTCTTCAGAAACGCTTTCCTTGCCATTGCCACTCTACATTTGATATCCTCTCTACTTTGATCATCATAAGTTATTTTGCTCCCCTAATAGCAAAACTCCTTTACTACTTTAAGTGTCTCATTTCCTAATCCAATTCCCTCATCATCACCTGACTTAATTCTACTACATTCCATTATCCTCGTTTTGCTTTTGTTGATGTTCATCTTATACCCTCCTTTCATGACACTGTCCATTCCTTTCAACTGCTCTTCCAAGTCCTTTGCTGTCTCTGACAGAATTACAATGTCATCGGCGAACCTCAATGTTTTTATTTCTTCTCCATGGATTTTACTACCTACTCCAAATTTTTCTTTTGTTTCCTTCACTGCTTGCTCAATATACAGATTGAATAACATCGGGGATAGGCTACAACCCTGTCTTACTCCTTTCCCAACCACTGCTTCCCTTTCATGTCCCTCGACTCTTATAACTGCCATCTGGTTCCTGTACAAATTGTAAATAGTCTTTCGCTCCCTGTATTTTACCCCTGCCACCTTCAGAATTTGAAAGAGAGTGTTCCAGTCAACACTGTCAAAAGCTTTCTCTAAGCCTACAAGTGCTAGAAATGTAGGTTTGCCTTTCCTTGATCTAGCTTCTAAGATTAGTCGTAGGGTCAGTATTGCCTCAAGTGTTCCAATATTTCTACGGAATCCAAACTGATCTTCCCAGAGGTTAGCTTCTACCAGATTTTCCATTCGTCTGTAGAGAATACACGTTAGTATTTTGCATCCATGACTTATTAAACTGATAGTTCGGTAATTTTCACATCTGTCAGCACCTGCTTTCTTTGGGATCAGAATTATTATTATATTCTTCTTGAAGTCTCAGGGTATTTCGCCTGTCTCATACATCTTGCTCACCAGATGGTAGAGTTTTGTCAGGACTGGCTCTCCCAAGGCCGTCAGTAGTTCTAATGTTATGTTGTCTTCTCCTGGGGCCTTGTTTCGATTCAGGTCTTTCAGTGCTCTGTCAAACTCTTCACGCAGTATCGTATCTCCCATTTCATCTTCATCTACATCCTCTTCAATTTCCATAATATTGTCCTCAAGTACATTGCCCTTGTATAGACCCTCTATATACTCCATCCACCTTTCTGCTTTCCCTTCTTTGCTTAGAACTGGGTTGCCATCTGAGCTCTTGATGTTCATACAAGTGGTTCTCTTATCTCCAAAGGTCTCTTTAATTTTCCTGTAGGTAGTATCAATCTTACCCCTAGTGAGATAAGCCTCTACATCCTTACATTTGTCCTCTAGCCATCCCTGCTTAGCCATTTTGCACTTCCTGTCGATCTCATTCTTGAGATGTTTGTATTCCTTTTTGCCTGCTTCATTTACTGCATTTTTATATTTTCTCCTTTCATCAATTAAATTCAGTATTTCTTCTGTTACCCAAGGATTTCTACTAGCCCTCGTCTTTTTACCTACTAGGTCCTCTGCCGCCTTCACTACTTCATCCCTCAAAGCTACCCATTCTTCTTCTACTGTATTTCTTTCCCCCATTCCTGTCAATTGTTCCCTTATGCTCTCCCTGAAACTCTCTACAACCTCTGGTTCTTTCAGTTTATCCAGGTCCCATCTCCTTACATTCCCACCTTTTTGCAGTTTCTTCAGTTTTAATCTACAGGTCATAACCAATAGATTGTGGTCAGAGTCCACATCTGCCCCTGGAAATGTCTTACAATTTAAAACCTGGTTCCTAAATCTCTGTCTTACCATTATGTAATCTATCTGAAACCTGTCAGTATCTCCAGGCTTCTTCTATGTATACAACCTTCTTTTATGATTCTTGAACCAAGTGTTAGCTATGATTAAGTTGTGCTCTGTGCAAAATTCTATCAGGCGGCATCCTCTTTCATTTCTTAGCCCCAATCCATATTCACCTACTACGTTTCCTTCTCTCCCTTTTCCTACTACCGAATTCCAGTCACCCATGACTATTAAATATAGTTGTATGTCACATATATTGCACCCATCTATTCCTCCCCTCTCTCTCTGTCCATCTACTATGTCACTCGGTTTTTATTCCCATCCCCACCCCAATGGGAAATGGTTTTTACCCGAGTGCTACAACTTTCCACCAATCAATAACTATTACGTGTACCAATCTGATTGAATGCTGTCCATTGGTTTAGAAGGAAATGTGGAAAACACACACACACACACACACACACACACACACACACACTAGCTTTTATCAGAGGTTTTGCTCATGTAAATGTATGTCACATACATTGCACATATCAGTTACCCCTTCCCTGCACACACCCTCCCTGCCCCCTCTGCTTTTGCTGTCCACCCTTCCTCACACCACACTCTGACCCAACTGCTTCATCATGAACATGTGCAATATGGAATTTGAGAGCATATTAGCATATTATGATAAGAAACATAGTTGTTTACTGAAGTTATCGTAATATAGCTGGTTACTGTCCTTATTTTATTGAGCAAAGTACGTGTGCAATCATTTAAAATTTGTAATAACAGATGTAACAGAACCTGCTATAGTATCTATACAGTGTGTAAAAATTCAGCAGCAGCAAATAAATAAATAAAAGTCATAAAAAGGTGGACCACTTTTAACTAAAAATAGTCTGTGTCACAGTCATATCTGCAAAAAATGTGGTAAATTTTACATGGGAGATTAGCTATGGGAAATTCTTGTACATATGGGTGTTGCATTTCTTGAATACTTGTCAAAAGCAAATACAAAATCAAATTTCTTAGCAATGTTTTGAATATTTTAAAAGGAATCAAGCTGATTTTGTGTGGTGATTTGTTACTGTGTATGAGACATGGTATTCATCCCCTCGTGTCAGGAACAAAGTAACAAACCAAGGTGTCAGAGTAAAGTGAAGTCCAGCACTAAGAGGAAAAGTCGATTCCATCAGTCAAAAAGATTGTAGTTAGAATTTTGAGAGTTTTAGAAAGGACTGCTCTAGTCAGTTACCTTTTAAATAATAAAACAGTAACTGGAAAATAATACTAAACAAGACTTTCACACCAACAATTCGAAATAATACTTAAAAGAGACCTGAGCCTCAAAAGAAAATACCTACACAGAAATTTTGCGATTGGAAAATTGATGAATATGTAGCATAAATTATTGAAAAATACACCCTATTTTACAATTTTGTAACCTACTGGGATTTGTGATTGGAAAGTGTTATGGCAGCTGTAGATGAGTCTTTTGTAGACTCTGCTGACTGGAAAACAAAGTGCATTTCAGACTAAAAACTGAAGTTTGTCATTGCAGGCAGAGAAAATTCCGAACTCCACTCTGTTTTATTAGTAGTTCTTTCACCTTCTCTGACTGCATCAGTCTACAAGAACGGACCCACAATTACCACTACATTTTAATATTTTAGTTATACCAATAAGAAAATGATCAATCTGCCTGTGACAGTTCGCCTTCTTTATTTTTTTGTTGATCATCCTTGGTGTCGACTTACTGCGTTGCTACACTGGCTGAAAAATGGGGTGTGGAAGTACAGCACTGACTACTTTAAATAATGTAGCCAAAAGGTGCACATTTGCATTTCACAGAACTTTACTTTCACTGTTCTCAACCCCCAATAATATACAGTTATATATGGCCAGTGCACTATTGTTTTACTTTTCCATAAGCCTCAGTAATAGTTTGCAGGCGAACCTCCATATACTGCTACAACAGTTTACTGTTGAACATCTATGAACAGTAAAAACCTAACCACAAAGTTCACAGTTTTTGAAGAATAGAACGGTACACATGGAGCAGACACTGTCATTGTTTTAACACACGGCCTAATTGTGTTACACTTGACAGATGCATTGTTGTTGATCTAACCAATACAGGTTCCTCATCTGATACTCTGTCATGGACTGACTGTCTCGTGACCAAAAATCGGCCCCTTATATATCCTCACAATAATAGGAACTCAAACTTCACATTGTTCAATGTTTAATTTATAGAAATTACAATTAAAACTTAACTCATTAAATTAACTGAATACATAAAAAAATTCCGTCTTTTTAACAGTTTCTTCTATTACAAGAGTCAGGCCAAATTATTTGTTTAAATTACAAAATTAACAAATATAAATATGTAAAAATACTTTGGGCTAAAGTGTAAATTACTTTTGAATTAATTACGAGCCGGCTTTACTAACATATTTTCGAATAGAGTCAGACAGATCCATTAAGAATACTATTAGTTGTTCCTACAAATGTTTATAATTAGCAAATAATTTATATTTGTTTATATGTCAACAATAGAATTTAAGTTACAAAACAATTACTGATTTCACCCTGTAACAAAAGATACTAACTAGGAATAGTCAAAATAAATTAGAAAATCAATTACACACATAAAAATAAGCACAAAATTAGATCTGGAGGTATATTCTTTAAAATGAGGGTCAACCTTTCTCTTTTATGAAAATGCAGATTATATCCACGTATGTTAATGGTAATTAGTTAAAAGTGAAAAAACAAATTTAAGGAAGTAGATGGTAAAACAAGAGGGGAAGTAGAAATATCCCAGTTTGCTTTGTCACATTCCAACAAGAGACAGTCAACATTGAAGGACTGGCCACCCTTTATCAAGCACATGTCTGTTTCATGAGCTTTAGATTGGTCATTTGAAATGAAATCCATCATTGCAAGTGCAGCAAATGGCTAAAATGACGATTGGTAATATTTGCCGTGGAGGCAAAAAATTGTAATTTACAAGTGGGACTGAATAGTATGTACAAAAGCGAAAGAGGACAAACAAGTGGCCCAATCCCCATCCCTCCACCAACTCAACCTGAAGGGTGTAAGGCAGTTTAAAATACAACAAGTCAGTAAAAATTATACAAAAAGAGCAAATGATGATGTAGATTCACAGTAACAGAAAATTAATGTGAAGGTAACAATAACTAAATACTACAGAGGAAAACAACATCACTTTTTTAAAGAAGTTCTTATTTGTCTCAAAAAATTTTCTATGGCATTTACTTTCATTCTATTGATTGGCGACTCCATGGAGTGTCCTGTGCACCACGACCAGATAATGGATATACTTGGAAGGAGAGACAGCATTGGTCGTATTTTTTTGTTTTATTAACCGCAAAATCGATTTCCGGTCACTTAGTGACCATCCTCAGTGCTGTAATATACAATTTAAATTGGTAGGCACTGGTATCAACAAGCTTAGAGCTTAGAGCTCACGAGTTTATGTGATCGCTCTAAGCTTGTTGACACCAGTGCCTACCAATTTAAATTGTATATTACAGCACTAAGGATGGTCACTAAGTGACCGAAAATCGATTTTGCGGTTAATAAAACAAAAAAATAGGACCAATGCTGTCTCTCCTTCCAAGTATACTTTCATTCTGTCACCAGAAATTATAATAATACATTAGTTATTTTGATGAAAGAATGTAGGGCACGTAGAAAAATATACATGGAGGTGATTGTGATTCAATATTTTCAAATATTCTACTAAAATTTATAAAACTCCACATACATCACTGATGTTAAAGTGTAGCAGTAAAAAACATATAGCTGGTTGATTGCCAAAAAAAATCCTTGATTTTACTTTCAGTAGGCTACAGTTCGCTGTCTCTTACATCCTTGGTTGTTAAAGCAGCTCACTCATTTCCTCATTTCTTGACACCTGGTGCTCAGGCAGACACAATATATTGCACAGTTTTGTGTCACGAGGATGTGGTTTTATAATCTGGAGAATTTTCTCTCCTGGGTATATTTGCAGAATGACATAAATAAAGCTATAGCTAAGAGGATCACAGTAGAAGAAAAACTTCATCCCTTTGTGACATCTCTTCTGCTCACGTGCCTTCAGAATTCTGCAAATTGTACAAACTGTGCTGAATTAGTTTTGCTTCTAAGCAAATACGGTGGAATGTTGGGCCCCATCCACAGTCAGCAACTATGAAACAGGTAAGTAATTAATCTTAACTGTAACCATTGTGGATGAAACCAGTGATGTATCAAAGCACATTCAGCTATCTACCATGCCCGAGGTACATTTCCGTTAGTGGTGAAGTTCCAGAAAGATTTTTTGGTTTTGTTGATATTTTTAACAAAAGGGCAGTTATAAAAAATTTCCAATAGCTATATCCCATGCACTGGAACTATGATGAATATTTAGTCAAAATGGTAAAGGAATACATTACCTATATTTTAAAACTGTCTGATAGCATTCTTGACAATCTTGATGAATGGGATAGTGATACGTATGCCAAAGCTCGAGGTTTCAGCAATGTTCTTCGAGAATTTTGAGTTTCAGTTCTTACTTCAGATATTTGGTGAAGTATCTGGGATGACGGATAATCTTTTTGACATTCTGCAAACTAAAATACTGTTTGTAAACTTTTGTATGGCTAAGATAGCAGAAACTAAATCGTATGTTCACAAGAAAAGAGTTGGGCCTGATACAGTTTGGTCCAGTTGTGAAGAAATCTGCAAAAGGGCTCAAGAAAAGCTGTTACTACCAAAAATCTGACCCCACAACCTATCATCAATGTCTCCACTATGAAATTTATATCATAAATCAGCAGCTGGAGGTTTGGTTTGAAGGGCTTGAAAAACTCAAGAGCAAAACAGAAGACATTTTCCTGAGGAAGATATTTGCTCACTAAAAGATAGTTACGAGCACATAATGATTTTGGTTGTATCAAATACACATTCACAGTGGTTTATTTGACAGAGGAATGCCTTTCTATGGAATTGCACCAGCTTCTTTCCTACCGCAGAGTAGCTCTGTACCTTTGTGTTAAAGGCCAAAAAAACACTCTCAAAGCTGCCAGTATTGTTGGCAGAAGAAGTGGTGGAGTATTTATTGCTGTCAGAGGTAGTTTGCCTTGTAGCGAAATTGAAGCAGATAGTTCATGTGAAATAGTATGGGTAGAGGTTATACCTGATAATCAGACTAAACTATTAATTGGATTGTTTCACCGACCTCCCAACTCAGAAGACATAGTTGCTGCACAGTTCAGAGAAAACTTGAGTCTCATTTCAAATAAGTACCCTGCTCATAAAATTATAGTCGGTGGTGACTTCAAACTACCCTTGATATGCTGGAAAAATTATACGTTTAAAGCTGGTGGCAGGCATAAAACATCATCTGAAATTGTACTGAATGCTTTCTCAGAAAATTATTTTGAACAATTAGTTCATGAGCCCACTCGATGCATTAATTATTGCAAAAGCATACTTGACATTTAGCAACAAATAATCCTCAAAAAATAGTGAGTGTTGTGACAAATACAGGGATTAGTGACCACAAGGCAGTTGCTGCTAGGCTGAATACCATATCACCTACAACCATCAAAAAGAAATGCAAAGTATATCTACTTAAAAAAGTTGATACAAATGCTCTTAACACCTTTTTAAGAGACATTCTTCACTCCTTCCGATCTGATCATGTAAGTGTAGAAAAGTTGTGGAATGTTTTCAAAGAGATAGTATCAACAGCAATTGAGAGATATATACCGCATAAATTAATAAATGATGGTACTGATTCCTCATGGTATAGCAAACTGGTCAGATCGTTGTTTCAGAAGCAACAAAAAAAGCATGCCAAATTTAAAAGAACACAAAATCCCCAAGATTGGCAAAGTTTTACAGAAGTTCAAAATATAGCACGTACTTCAATGGGAGATGCTTTTAATAATTTCCACAATGAAATTCTGTCTCGAAGTTTGGCAGAAAACCCAAAGAGATTCTGGTCATACATAAAGCACACCAGTGGTAAGATGCAATCAATACCTTCACTGCGCGATAACAACGGTGAAGTCACTGATGACAGTGTCACTAAAGCAGAGTTATTAAACACGGTTTTCCGAAACTCCTTCACCAAAGAAGACAAATTAAATATTCCTGAATTCCATTCAAGAACAAGTGCTGAGATGAGAAACATAGAAGTAGATATCCTCAGTGTAACAAAGCAGCTTAAATCACTTAATAAAGCCAAGGCCTCCAGTCCAGATGGTATGTCAGTCAGGTTCCTCTCAGAGTATGCTGATAAAATAGCTCCATATTAAGCAATTATGTACAACCACTCACTCACAGAAGGATCTGTACCTACAGACTGGAAAATTGCTCAAGTCACACCAATACCCAAAAAGGGAAGTAAGAGTAATCCGCTGAATTACAGGCCTATATCACTAACATCAATTTGCAGTAGGGTTTTAGAACATATACTGTATTCGAAAATTATGAATTACCTCGAAGAAAATGATTTATTGACATATAGTCAGCACGGATTCAGACAATATAGTTCTTGTGAAACACAACCAGCTCTTTATACTCATGAAGTTATAACTGCTATTGACAGAGGATGTCAAATTGATTCCATATTTTTAGATTTCCAGAAGGCTTTCGACACCGTTCCTCACAAGCATCTTCTAACCAAACTGCGTGCCTACGGAGTATCGACTCAGTTGTGCGACTGGATTCGTGATTTCCTGTCAGAAAGGTCACAGTTTGTAGTAATAGACGGAAAGTCGTAGAGTAAAACAGAAGTAACATCCGGCGTTTCCCAAGGAAGTGTTATAGGCCCTCTATTGTTCCTGATCTATATTAACGACATAGGAGACAATCTGAGTAGCTGTCTTAGATTGTTTGCAGATGATGCTGTTATTTACTGTCTTGTAAAGTCATCAGATGATCAAAACGACTTGCAAAATGATTTAGATAAGATATCTATATGGTGCGAAAAGTGGCAATTGACCCTGAATAAAGAAAAGTGTGTGGTTATTCACATGTGTACTAAAAGTAATCAGTTAAATTTCGATTACACAATAAGTCACAGAAATCTGAGGGCTGCAAATTCAACTAAATACTTAGGGGTTACAATTGCAAATAACCTAAATTGGAATGATCACATAGATAATATTGTGGGTCGTGCAAACTAAAGACTGTGATTCATTGGCAGAACACTTAGATGTCCAACAGGTCTACCAAAGAGACTGCTTACATTACGCTTGTCCGCCCTATTCCGGAGTATTGCTGTGCGGTGTGGGATCCGCATCAGGTGGGACTGACGGATGACACTGAAAAAGTACAAAGAAGGGCAGCTCATTTTGCATTATCGCGAAATACGGGAGATAGTGTCACAGACATGATACGTGAACTGGAGTGGCAATCATTAAAACAATGGCGTTTTTCGTTCACCAATTTTCCCCTCCGATTGCGAAAACATTCTGTTGGCATCCACCTACATAGGGAGAAATGATCATCATGATAAAATAAGAGAAATCAGGGCTCGCACAGAAAAATTTAAGTGCTCGTTTTTCCCGTGTGCCATTCAAGAGCGGAACGGTAGAGAGACAGCATGAAGGTGGTTCATTGAACCCTCTGCCAGGCACTTTACTGTGAATAGCAGAGTAATCACGTAGATGTAGATTTAGAAAAGAAGCTGCTGCAACTCAAATTAGTTAAAAGTGAGGAACAGTTCTATCAGCATATAATTGAAGATTTCAACAGGAAGGAAAGAAGAACTGAATTGGCATTCAAGTAAAGTGCCAACAATGAGGCAAAGAACTAATTTTTATTCAGTATGTTTTATAAAGTTTATGTGGAACAGCCTGTGTTTTTCACTGGCATGCTCTTTCAGCTCTGTCTTTCAGCTATTTGGCAGCTTGTGTACATTAACTTAGAATTTAACTTTAAAGTAGTGTAAACAGTTTAACACACAATTTACTTAAAAAATCCTATTAGAAATAATTTCCTTTGTAATTGTTTCCCCTTGTTCAAGTGGCACCATATGCCACTGAGTGGCAGTAATTACAGAGGTACAATTTTGGTGTTCTTATATTGCCACATGATATTTTCTGTACATAAAAAGATACTGTAATTCAAAAGAACATTACTCTCCTCACTTCACATGCAGAAACAAATACCAAAAAATGATGTGTCCTGTTGTTCAAACAACTACAGGAATGCAGCTGGGTAGTATCATTGACAATATTTCAACAGGTGCACACCCCTCTTCAAGCCACAAATGCAATGAGTGAGTGATGTGCAAAGAAATTTACAGCCTCCCCCAGGAATGGGGGAGGGAGATGCAGCAGGAGCACGGACTATGAATATGAAACATGGGCACCAGAGCCAGCGAGTTCATGTGGGTTGAGCCAGTGACAGGACGGATGAAGTGGAAACTGCAGGGTGGAGGTCAATGTCCAGAACGGTGGCATGTTAGGCTGAGAAGAACAGTTGAAGCAGATGGGACAGAAGCTATAGAATCTGTTGAGGCTGTGGAGGAATGAGGATAGAGTATTATGACCATTGTTCGGCTCAGGTTTATTGATGAAAACCACCTATTTCATCTGCTTCATCTGGTGCTGCTCAGCCCGCTGTGTGCAATCTTCCTGTACATTGACCTCTACCTCTCTTGTAGCTCCATTCATGTCTCTATCCATATCAATGCCACTAACCATCAACAGTACCTGCAATCTGACAACTGTCACCCATTACAAACACACACACACACACACATACACACACACATCATTCCCATTTAGTCTGGCCTCCCTTGGACAGTGTATGTGCAGAGATGAGAAATCCCTTGACCAGTATGCTGAAGCTCTCACAAAGGCCTTCACAGACAGGCACTAACCCGCAAGTAAAGCCAGCAAACAGATTTCTTGTGCCATATCCTCACAAACCCCAAGAACCAGCTGTAACAGTGTGCCCGCTGCAACCCCCCCCCCCCCCCCCCCCCCCCAAAACCACAAATGTCACCCTAGACTGGAACAACTGAATCAAGTTCTTCACCTGGGCTTTGACTACATCATCATGCTCAGAAATGAGAAACACCCTATCCACAATCCTACACATCCCTCCGAAAGTTGTACTCCACCATCAAGCCAACCTTATTCTACTCCCCATTCCTAACCCCTTACAACATGAGCCATATCCCGGTGGAAGACCCAGGTGAAAGATATGGGTGATGTATCAACCCAGCACATCCTACTCTAGTCGTGTTGTGACGATGAAAGCTGGGGTCTTTTAACTTCCCCTCTTGTTTCACCATCTGCCTCCTTAAATTCATATTTTCATTTTAAACTAATTATCATTATCATACATAAGTATAATCTGCATTTTCATAAAAGATAGAAAAGTTGGCCCTCAGTTTTAAAGAATATAGTACCAGATCTAATTTTGTGCTTAGTTTTGTGTATGTCATCAATTTCCTAATTTATTTTGACTGTTCCTAGTGAATGTCTTTTGTTATAGGATGAAATCAATAATTGTTTTTTTAACTTAAATTCTATTGTTGACTTATAAACAAATATAAATTCTGTACTAATTATATACATTTGGAAGAACCATCCACTAAGTTTCTTTAAGTACTAGTTTAGCTCTGTTCGAAAACATGTTAGCAAAGCCAGCCCTTAATTAATTCCAAAGTAATTACCAGTTGTGTAAAAAAGTATTGTTTATAATTTAACTACTTAAGTTTTAATTGTAATTTCTGTAAATTAAGTAGTTTCAGTACCTATTATTGTGATGATATATAAAGATCCCATTTTTTGGTCTCAAGGAAGTCAGCTCACAGTCGAGTTTCCGACGAGGAACACATATTGGTTAGATCAACAACAATGCATAAAATTATCTGTGAAATAAGTGTAACACAATTAGACCATGTGTTAAAACATTGACAGTGTCTGTTCATTAGGTACAGTATTATTCTGCAAGAAGTGTGAACTGAGTGTTTAGGCTTCCACTGGTCACAGATATTCAACAGTAAACTATTGTAGCAGTATGCTGACATATGCCTGCACACTATTAATGAGGCTTATCATAATTTGCCAATAGTTAACTAGCGATATTAACTGTGTATATGGGGGGGGGGGGGGGGGTTGTGAACAGGAAAGTAAAAAACTGTGAAATGCAACTGTGCACCTGTCAGCTACATCATTTACAGTAGTCAGTATTGAACTTCCACACCCCCATTTTTCAGCCAGTATCATAACACAGTATGTCGACACCGAGGACCATCAATGAAGAAATAAAGCAAGTGACTGTCACAGTGTCACAGGCTTATGCTATCCCGCCAGAGGCAGAGCAACCTGTAAAAGATGCCTTGTCATTTACCAGCTCTGCTGCAATTTCTGTGGAGCATTTTGTGTGGACATGATCACCAACCAGCTGTCCACCAGAACAAGTGGCAATTGCCAGACTGTAACCAAGACCAGAGTTTACTACCCCGTGGATCATGCTGCTTATAACATGATGCTCAATTTCAACGGCTTTCTTCACAACTCACTCCATCTCGATCGTTCCCTCCATTACCAGCTTTTCTTTTTGCTTTGCAGATGGGAGTTATCCTTGCATCACATCTTTCATTTTCATAATCCTCTTGACCTCAGTCTCCAATAAACCTCTGCATCTTCCACCCAACAATCTCCTCTTCCTCTGTCCTCTCACCCTTTCCCGATCCTCACTTCCACATCATTATCATTGTCATCATGCACTGCTTGAACTAACCAGCTACGGTGACCATTTGTCACATTCCTAGCTTGTGCACATGTTGCATATGCTACCTTCCTCTTTACCACCACCCACCCCTCTCCAACCTTGCCACCTGCTTCTCACCTCTTTCTCCCTCTATCCATATCACCCAACACTGTCACCCTGGTCCACCAGCCAAAAGAATCACTCATAGCACAATGCAATTACAGAGGTAGGTGTGTGTGTGTGTGTGTGTGTGTGTGTGTGTGTGTGTGTTGGAGCACATGCATGTGTGCTCTAGCTCGCTAACGGAGTCATCCAAAAGCTAGCAACGTTTTTGTACCTTTTTGTGTGTCTGGTAATGACTCGACACTTCTACTATTAACTGAGCTTTCTCCTTTATTCCTAAATTGTATAATGTTACCAACTAATCTAAACTCAGTTTCTTCCTGACCAGTACCAAGGCAATGTTTTGCAGTACTAGATTGGCTTGGCTGTTATAAGTGTGTATGATGCTCATGCTCAATATGTCACTCTTCCACAGTCCTGATGGTCTGACAAATATATGGCATGCCACAACTGCAAGGAATATGGTACACTGTAGTCATATGAATTTGAAATACTAGTTTTTTTTTCAAATCTGAATGCTGCATTTTATAAAAAAACAAAACAAAACTTGGCACTTTCTCAATGCATATGAGTGTCTGCCTAAACTGCAACATGTCAGATCTTAACAACTACCTGATTTGTGGATTAAACAGTATCTAATGAACATCTTTGCTCTGGAAACTATGTACTTAACATATCTTTTAAACTGTTGTTTTAATATTTCCACACTATATAAAATGAATGAGAGTACCTGAGTCCTGATATTGATTCATTTAGTTGATCCTCGAGCATACTCTCCACTGAAGAGCAAGGTTGGGGAAACACCTTCATCATTCCTTCAAGTGTTTTGAGAGGTACTGAGCTGCATATAGAAAACTTAAACACCTGTTTTATTCGGTCTGGCTCACCTCTTGACAAATCCAGTTGCCTGTATTACAAAACAATAAGTGAGGCAGACTTTAAATATTTTTTTATCCATACACACACTGGAAAAAAGTATGATTTTTTATACCGAAGCAGTAGCTGAAGTTCTGGAGAAGAATTTCCATTTATCTCCTCCAGATGATATGAGTTAATCTGATTCAGATGTGAAATCCAGGAGTCCACAATTGAAGATGCCTCAGCCCACTCTTTCCTGTAACATAAATGTTGTTAGTAAAAAGAGGTCACAATAATTCATAACTATACATGATGGTTCATTACCCTGGACAGAAATGATTTCACTTAAATTCTGGAAGTTTGTTTCTCAACTTCTCCCTCAAATAATTAAAGTAAATGACAACAAATGCTCACTCTATTATAGAATTATGAGGGAAGTTCAAAGACTTAAATTTTATTATGGCAGGCCAAATAACTTTCATTTAGTGGCACAGATGCATGACATTATTTTCCAGCCCAGTCATCAAGTCTCTTCAAACAATGGGTGGAATGTCCATCAATCTTTCAGTTCCACAACATTAGAAATCTGCTCCTTGGTCTTGCAGCCATTTGACAGCCACTTTGTAAACATCTTCATCATTGGAAAACCTCTCCAGCCATCATGAGTAAAACCATCAGTATAGACTACAGGCAAAAAGGAATACAAACGTCTCAAAAATGCGATCGGCACGAAGTGCAAAATGGCTAAGCAGGCATGGCTAGAGGACAAATGCAAGGATGTAGAGGCTTATCTCACTAGGGGTAAGATACATACTGCCTACAGGAAAATTAAAGAGACCTTTGGAGAAAAGAGAACCACTTGTATGAATATCAAGAGCTCAGATGGAAACCCAGTTCGAAACAAGGAAGGGAAAGCAGAAAGGTGGAAGGAGTATATAGAGGGTCTATACAAGGGCAATGTACTTGAGGGAAATGTTATAGAAATGGAAGAGGATGTAGATGAAGATGAAATGGGAGATATCATATTGTGTGAAGAGTTTGATAAAGCACTGAAAGACCTAAGTCGAAACAAGGCCCCAGGAGTAGACAACATTACATTAGAACTAATGACGGCCTTGGGAGAGCCAGTCCTGACAAAACTCTACCATCTGGTGAGCAAAATGTATGAGACAGGTGAAATACCCTCAGACTTCAAGAAGAATATAATAATTCCAATCCCAAGAAAGCAGGTGTTGACAGATGTGAAAATTACCGAACTATCAGTTTAATAAGTCACGGGTGCAAAATACTAACGCGAATTCTTTACAGACAAATGGAAAAACTGGTAGAAGCTGACCTCAGGGAAGATCAGTTTGGATTCCGTAGAAATATTGGAACACGTGAGGCAATACTGACCCTACGACTTATTTTAGAAGCTAGATTAAGAAAAGGCAAACCTACATTTCTAGCATTTGTAGACTTAGAGAAAGCTTTTGACAATGTTGACTGGAATACTCTCTTTAAAACGCTGAAGGTGGCAGGGGTAAAATACAGGGAGCGAAAGGCTATTTACAATTTGTACAGAAACCAGATGGCAGTTATAAGAGTCGAGGGGTACGAAAGGGAAGCAGTGCTTGGGAAGGGAGTGAGACAGGGTTGTAGCCTCTCCCTGATGTTGTTCCATCTGTATATTGAGCAAGTAGTAAAAGAAACAAAAGAAAAATTTGGAGTAGGTATTAAAATCCATGGAGAAGAAATAAAAACTTTAAGATTCGCCGATGACATTGTAATTCTGTCAGAGACAGCAAAGGACTTGGAAGAGCAGTTGAACGGAATGGACAGTGTCTTGAAAGGAGGATATAAGATGAACATCAACAAAACCAAAACGAGGATAATGGAATGTAGTCGAATTAAGTCGGGTGATGCTGAGGGAATTAGATTAGGAAATGAGACACTTAAAGCAGTAAAGGAGTTTTGCTATTTGGGGAGCAAAGTAACTGATGATGGTCGAAGTAGAGAGGATATAAAATGTAGACTGGCAATGGCAAGGGAAGCGTTTCTGAAGAAGAGAAATTTGCTAACATAGAGTATAGATTTAAGTGTCAGGAAATCGTTTCTGAAAGTATTTGTATGAAGTGTAGCCATGTATGGAAGTGAAACATGGACGATAACTAGTTTGGACAAGAAGAGAATAGAAGTTTTCGAAATGTGGTGCTACAGAAGAATGCTGAAGATTAGATGGATAGATCACATAACTAATGAGGAGGTACTGAATAGAACTGGGGAGAAGAGGAGTTTGTGGCACAACCTGTCTAGAAGAAGGGATCGGTTGGTAGGACATGTTCTGAGGCATCAAGGGATCACCAATTTAGTATTGGAGGCCAGAATGGAGGGTAAAAATCGTAGAGGGAGACCAAGAGATGAATACACTAAGCAGATTCAGAAGGATGTAGGCTGCAGTAGGTACTGGGAGATGAAGAAGCTTGCACAGGATAGAGTAGCATGGAGAGCTGCATCAAACCAGTCTCTGCACTGAAGACCACAACAGACTACTGTTTTGTTGTTTGTTGTGGTCTTCAGTCCAATTACAATTTAAAACCTGGTTCCTAAATCTCTGTCTTACCATTATAAATTCTACCAGGCGGCTTCCTCTTTCATTTCTTAGCCCCAATCCATATTCACCTACTACGTTTCCTTCTCTCCCTTTGCCTACACTCGAATTCCAGTCACCCATGACTATTAAATTTTCGTCTCCCTTCACTATCTGAATAATTTCTTTTATATCATCATACATTTCTTCAATTTCTTCGTCATCTGCAGAGCTAGTTGGCATATAAACTTGTACTACTGTAGTAGGAGTGGGGTTCGTGTCTATCTTGGCCACAATAATGCGTTCACTATGCTGTTTGTAGTAGCTTACCAGCATTCCTATTTTCCTATTCATTATTAAACCTACTCCTGCATTACCCCTATTTGACTTTGTGTTTATAACCCTGTAGTCACCTGACCAGAAGTCTTGTTCCTCCTGCCACCGAACTTCACTAATTCCCACTATATCTAACTTTAACCTATCCATTTCCCTTTTTAAATTTTCTAACCTACCTGCCCGATTAAGGGATCTGACATTCCACGCTCCGACCCGTAGGACGCCAGTTTTCTTTCTTCTGATAACGACATCCTCTTGAGTAGTCCCCGCCCGGAGATCCGAATGGGGGACTATTTTACCTCCGGAATATTTTACCCAAGAGGATGCCATCATCATTTAATCATACAGTAAAGCTGCATGCCCACGGGAAAAATTACGGCCGTAGTTTCCCCTTGCTTTCAGCCGTTCGCAGTACCAGCACAGCAATGCTGTTTTGGTTATTGTTACAAGGCCAGATCAGTCAATCATCCAGACTGTTGCCCTTGCAACTACTGAAAAGGCTGCTGCCCCTCTTCAGGAACCACACGTTTGTCTGGCCTCTCAACAGATACCCCTCCGTTGTGGTTGTACCTACGGTACGGCCATCTGTATCGCTGAGGCACGCAAGCCTCCCCACCAACGGCAATGTCCATGGTTCATGGGGTGGGGGGGGGGACAGACTACTACTGCACCATAAATTGCACCAAGAATGGTGTAGAACCAGCGGCGGAGAGTCTCAGGATGAAATGAGTCTTGCAGACCTTGTGATATATCAAGACAAAGCTGTAGAGGGGGATGCATCACAGAGGTGTACGAGAGTGGGCCCACAGAAGAGGTGGTACAAGGGAAATCCGGAGTTCACAAAAAGGCCACCAGATGTGGAAGCCGATTGTAACCCTAGACCTGGGCTGCCACTGCAGGAGGTGGATCTCTGTATCAGAAAAGAGGAAGCAGTAGTATGGGTGCTCCAAAGAGCAGCAGATGCATAATGCATAAGCAATAAACTGTTGTTGGCACAAAACCCACAATGGTGGAACCCCTGTCTCCACTAGGAGGCTGATCACAGGGCTAGTCTGAAAGGCAGCAATTGCCAGTTGTACCCAACAATGGTGTTTCAGGTCCAGAATCGTAACATCAAAGGTGATGTCAAGCTCTCTGTGATACTCCTGTAATCTAGAAAGGACTAGATCAATGGTGTGTTGAATTGTATCAGAGCAGAGCAGTCGTGCAACAGTTGGTAGAGCTGGTAGAGCATTCAAGTGCAACCAGCATGTCTGCTTTAGTTGACAAAGATGAGGAAGCCATGTCAATTGGACATCAAATACCAGTCCTGAAAAACTACGAGAGTCCACCACATGGAGGGACTGGGCATCAAGGTACAGATGCAGATGAAGATGAAGATGGGTTGTATGGTCCCGACAGAAACATATAATGCAGGTCTTGCCAGCTGAAAAATGGAAGCCACGAGTGAGAGCTCAAGATTGCATTTAATGTATTGCTCCTTGCAATCTTCATTCAGCAATATCCACAGATGTACAAAAATAAATGCAAAAATCACCAGCATGCAAAGAGGAAGATACAATAAGCCCCACAGCCCCCGTCAGACCATTGATAGCCACTAAAAAGACAGGGAAACTTAACCCTATTCTCCTACAGATAGGAGGTGCTATGGCAAGCACCAAACTGTACCTGAAAAGTGCAACATGAAAGAAAGTTCCAGATAAAAAATGAGAGCAGGCCACAGCAGTCCTTCTCATGTAGGGTGGTGCCATGTGGTATCATAAGCTTGATGCAGGTCAAAGAAGACTGCAACAAGATCTTGACATCGAGCAAAAGCTGTTTGAATAGCAAACTCCAGGTTGGAATGAATTATCTGCAGTAGAGTGGCCTTGGCAAAAACCATCCTGAGTTGAAGCAAAAAGGTTCGAGGATTCAAGGATCCATCACAGCCTTCAACTCACCAGATGTTCAAGTAAATTGCAGAAGACATTGGTTAAACTGAACGGACAATAGCTGTTCTTGTGAAGAGGCTGTTTACCATATTTCAAAAGTGGTACAACAACACTTTCTCATCACTGGGAAGGGACTTCCTCCTCACTCCAGAGATGTTTAAAAAGAGCAAGTATACGACAGTGGCTAGGCACTCATAAGTGCTGAAGCATTTGGTTGTGCAGCAGGTCTGGTCCAGGAGCTGTGTTGGGGCAGAGAGCAATGGTGCTGGTGAATTCCATGCACTCCAGGTGCAAGGAATGAAAGTTAAAGGGAGTGGTTCCAAGCAGTGTTTGAGAAGATGGGACAGAGCAGACAGCAGAATGATGCTGAGGCCTTGGTGAAATGTCGAACAAAATGATCAGCAATAATTTCAAGACTGGTGAGGATAACATCATTCAGGGAAATTCCTGAGGCACCTATAGGACGACGGCGGGTAAAATTGCACCTGATCTTTGTCCATAACTGCAAAGTGGGAGTATGGGGGCCTACGGCAGTGACGTATCGTTCCCAACAAATCTGTTTCTGGCATTTTAAGATAACTGGCCCAGGCATAAAGCTGCTTAAAAGCCAGGAGGTGGCCGAGTGATGGATGCTGTCTGTAGCTTTGGAGGGCATGATGGTGGTATTTAATAGCCACAGCAATCTTGGGGGTCCACCAAAGGACAGTCTCCTGTTGGGGAGAACCCAAGGAGGAAGGAATCACCAAAGCAGCTGCCGAAAGGATGGCATCGGTTAAACTCCATATGGACTGATCATCGTCATTGTTTGGTGGTACAGCTGGGATGGCAGGCGAGGCAAAGGCATCCTAATTTGCATTAATAAAGGCCTACCTGGAAGGATGTGCAGGCAAGTAATGCTGAAGAAAAGATACCGAATGGAGGGGAAGAATCTAGGGCTATAATGGAAAGAACAACAGCCGAGAAAATGCGATCTGCCACACTACAGGGTGTGGGGGCTCCAGTGTTGAGGAGGCAGAGATCAAGCACTGCCAGCAAGTCTTCAACAATCTTGCCACAATCAGTGGTTGCACTACCACCCAAAAAGGTTTATGGGTATTAAAGTCCCCAACGAGAAGGAAGAGGGGGGGGGGGGGGGGGGGGGGGGGGAGCTGTTCAAATGTGTGAATTCCTGCTGAGGTCATCAGTCCCTAGACTTACACACTACTCAAACTAATTTGTGCTAAGAACAAAACACACACCCATGCCCGAGGGAGGACTCAAATCTCTGGCGGGAGGGGCAGCACAGTTCGTGACAGGTCACCTCACGTGCAGCCACTCCACGCGGCAGAGGGAGCTGTTGAAGGAGGACAAGAAAAGCAGGAAGTGTAGGAGACCAGCCTGGGGGGAAATAAAGATTGCATGTCATTAATGCACAGTCTAAATGGAGCTGAACGTCCACTGCTTCCAGCACAGTATGAAGAGGGATCCAGGAACTAACATGTCAGTGTAGACCAATGCACAGACACCATCAGATGGTCACTAAGGACCTGCTGGGTTCCAGCAGAACGATTGGGAACCAAGGAGAGTTGGCAAATGAATATCCACAAAATGAGATTCCCGCTACACAACACAAACTACAGAGTAGAGAGAAAGAGGAGACTAAAATGCTGAAAGGTGATGAAAATAACCATTACAGTTCCATTGGAGAGGAATAGTACAAGACATCAGATGGACGTCAAAAGGACCAGAAACTTTGTGCTGAATCAGTGCCCATCACTGGTAAGGACGGAGTGACATCCATTAATGTAAGATTGGACCCTGACTGAGGGTGATGGAGTGACACCCCATGGAGTGTCAGGGAGGTCTCATCCTGATACTTATGCATCATCTTCTTCTCCTCCTCCTCCTCCTCCTCCTCCTCCTTCAGAGGATGAGAGCAAGTCACAGTGATATCAGGACCTGAAACACAGCAAGTGGCCTTGAGTCTCACAGAGCATGTGTTCTGCATTTGACATCTAGTAACAGGCTTCTTTTCCTGGAGATGCTGGGGAGGGGGGTTCCTAGAGTGAGCCTCATCCCTGGCGGGTGAAGAGAAGGAGTGGTTCCTTGAAGTGAGGGAATGGGAACTGCCAAGGAGGAAGAAAGGAAAGGGGTACAGGTTGGAGATATGGAGGAAGGAGGAGCATGTAAGGGCACAACAGAAGCAAAGGTAGATGTTAAAGATAAACAGTCAAATTTCTGTCAGACCTCTGAGTAGGATAAATGGTAGTTTTTTGAATTTCTGAATCTTCCTTTCCTTTTTATAGGTCTGGCAATCCGACGAGCGAGGAGAATGTCGGCAGAATAGTTCACGCACTTGGGTGGTGGGGCACAAGTACTTCCCACATGGAGAGTGCGGCCGCCATCACTGCAAAGAAGATTTGCATCACGTCGCAAAGACATGTGACCGAAACAGAGACATCAGAAACATGAAAGGATGTGTGATATTTGGAGAGTGCTACCACTTAGACAAAAGTTTGCTGCTCCGAGGACCCCATGGTTGTTACTGTAGGCTCATATCACAAGTAGAGAGATTTGAGGAAACACACATTATTCTTGAAAGTGTGTCTCCTAGCAATTGTGTCTTCCTTAAAATGGCATCACAAACTTCTGGAATTTGAGTCATTTTTAAAGCATTGATTCAGTTTGATTAAACATACTTTCATTCCAAAACCCACAGGAAAGAGATACTTGAAGATACACAACACACATTTACAAAAGAATCACATACTAAAGTTCCTTCAACAGATCGTGTGTGAGATAGTCCTCAAGGATGTAGAAAAACTAAAAACAGTTTTTCATATAAACATTCATTGAAAAACTTAACACAAACTTTTAGATGCGTGCATACTGAAAAACAATTTACAAGGCTGACGTACACATACTGCATTAATGCACAGACACTGTGACAAATGTAAGTACAATATAATGTTCCTGTTTTGTGGTACAGTTAATAATAAGAACATCAGCAATGTCCACTAAGACCTCGTCAGTGGAGGGTAAACAGTCAGCCTACATTAAATCCTTTAGGCTCCTCTTAAACTATACTTTATTAGTAGATAAACTTTTTATGGTTATTCCAAGTTATTGAAAACGTGTATTCCTCAATAATGGTGACCTATCTGGACACTGGTAGTATTACTCTGCCTCCCAAAAAGAAATAGAAAACAGACAAATTTTAACTATCCAGATGCTGTGTCTTTGTACACTACCTCATTGGTCATTCCTGCCACTTATGTTACGTTAAAAAGATTAAGTCATGCATATCTCATGATAAACCACATTAAGGTTACCATGAATGGCTGTAATAGTCCATTACAGTTTCTTATACCGTACATACATTTCAGCAGAAAGCATAGTTGAAAAACATCAAATATGATACCATACATACCATAGCTGCTTTTGAACATTTGAGACAATTTCATAAAAAAGGAGGAAGAAGGAAAGAGAATGACACAAAATGAGTTCACAAAAGTCAAGAAAAGAGTAAATTCTTCTATGTTGTACGTAAGTTAATTTCCAAAATTTTAATTTAAAAGAATTAATTAATTTCTGAAATGTTTAGTAAAGGAGGAAAAAGAAGGAAGTGAGGAAGAAAAGAGAGTAAAGCAGGAACTAGAACATATTTAAAACTTGAAACCATATAAGTTATAATTACTAGTATACTATTTAATAAGAGCAATATAAGAACAAATGAAGCATTACTATTAATGTGTTTTATATCAAACAAAATCTTTTAATGTCTTATGTAATAATGATTATCTGCCTTTATGGCCTTTGCTTGCTTTTACAGTTTTTAATTTTTTATCAACATAATATTCGTTAGATTTAGTTATTCACTCAATGATTTGTTGATCTGTCCTCATTATTTGCTACTGTTCAATTCCACAATTTTCCAAGTTCTTTTTCAATTTAACATGGGATGGCTTAATTTCATTACTGTGACCCACAGTTTTATTACACTTTACAACATGTTCAGCCAACTCAATAACATAAAAACAGGCTAGGCATGACAAAAAAAATGCTACAAACTTACATACATACCCATGGTTCTCTTTCTTTTTGCCATCGGTGTATTCTTTCACGAGATGTAACAAACTGATTCTGCAGTCAACAGTCATTACATCAATACTCTTCTCAGAAAAACACACAGCTTTAGCAAAGTTTACAACATCTGCGCCTGCCATTTTTGTGAAATAATGACTACACATTCTAAACTGAT
This sequence comes from Schistocerca cancellata, assembly GCF_023864275.1. Taxonomy (NCBI): domain Eukaryota; kingdom Metazoa; phylum Arthropoda; class Insecta; order Orthoptera; family Acrididae; genus Schistocerca; species Schistocerca cancellata. The sequence goes on from NC_064631.1 coordinate 511,001,310, forward strand.
CAAGCCATAACCTTGGTCCAAGAGCATAAGCACTGCTTGAAACCTGTATGAATAAAGAAAATAAGCACACATTTAAAAGAAAAAATAAGCAAAATCACATAAATGAGAAAAAAAATATTTATTAAATCTGATTTTGAACTTAATCTTTCTGATTTAAGCACAGCATACATACAACTGATGTAAAACTGGATATTTTGTATCTCATTAAAAAACAGTTTTATCAATTGTTTAAAAAACACTTCTTCTGAAATATGAGATTCATTAATAATTAATAATCCTTGAGAAACAACTCTCTATAATAGAGGGAAACATTCCACGTGGGAAAAATATACCTAAAAACAAAGATGATGAGACTTACCAAACAAAAGCGCTGGCAGGTCGATAGACACACAAATAAACACAAACATACACACAAAATTGAAGCTTTCGCAACAAACGGCTGCTTCATCAGGAAAGAGGAAAGGAGAGGGAAAGACAAAAGGATGTGGGTTTTAATGGAGAGGGTAAGGAGTCATTCCAATCCCGGGAGCGGAAAGACTTACCTTAGCCTTTTTTCCCCCTAAGGTAAGTCTTTCCGCTCCCGGGGTTGGAATGACTCCTTACCCTCTCCCTTAAAACCCAAATCCTTTCGTCTTTCCCTCTCCATATATATATATATATATATATATATATATATATATATATATATATATATATATATATATATATATATAAAAAGAAACATTCCACATGGGAAAAATATATTAAAAACAAAGATTCCATGACTTACGAAACGGGAAAGCGCTGGTAGATAGGCACAATAAAAAAACACACAAACACACACACAAAATTTCAAGCTTTCGCAACCCACGGTTGCTTCGTCAGGAAAGAGGGAATGAGAGGGAGAGATGAAAGGATGTGGATTTTAAGGGAGAGGGTAAGGAGTCATTCCAATCCCGGGAGCGGAAAGACTTACCTTAGGGGGGGAAAAAGGACAGGTATACACTCGCACAGACACACACATATCCATCCACACATATACAGACACAAGCAGACGTATTTAAAGGCAAAGAGTTTGGGCAGAGATGTCAGTCGAGGAGGAAGTGCAGAGGCAAAGATGTTGTTGAATGACAGGTGAGGTATGAGTGGCGGCAACTTTAAATTAGCGGAGATTGAGGCCTGGTGGATAACGGGAAGAGAGGATATATTGAAGGGCAAGTTCCCATCTCCGGAGTTCTGATAGGTTGGTGTCAGTGGGAAGTATCCAGATAACCCGGACGGTGTAACACTGTGCCAAGATGTGCTGGCCGTGCACCAAGGCATGTTTAGCCACAGGGTGATCCTCATTACTAACAAACACTGTCTGCCTGTGTCCGTTCATGCGAATGGACAGTTTGTTGCTGGTCATTCCCACATAGAAAGCGTCACAGTGTAGGTAGGTCAGTTGGTAAATCACGTGGGTGCTTTCACACGTGGCTCTGCCTCTGATCGTGTACGCCTTCCGGGTTACAGGACTGGAGTAGGTGGTGGTGGTGGGAGGGTGCATGGGACAGGTTTTACAAGGGTAGGAGCCAGAGGGTAGGGAAGGTGGTTTGGGGATTACATAGGGATGAACCAAGAGGTTACGAAGGTTAGGTGGACGGCGGAAAGACACTGTTGGTGGAGTGGGGAGGATTTCATGAAGGATGGATCTCATTTCGGGGCAGGATTTGAGGAAGTCGTATACCTGCTGGAGAGCCACATTCAGAGTCTGATCCAGTCCCGGGAAGTATCCTGTCACAAGTGGGGCACTTTTGGGGTTGTTCTGTGAGAGGTTCTGGGTTTGGGGGGATGAGGAAGTGGCTCTGGTTATTTGCTTCTGTCCAGGTCGGGAGGGTAGTTGCGGGGTGCGAAAGCTGTTTTCAGGTTGTTGGTGTAATGGTTCAGGGATTCCGGACTGGAGTAGATTCATTTGTCACGAAGACCTAGGCTGTAGGAAAGGGACTGTTTGATGTGGAATGGGTGGCAGCTGTCATAATGGAAGTACTGTTGCTTGTTGGTGGGTTTGATGTGGACGAATGTGTGAAGCTGGCCATCGGACAGATGGAGGTCAACGTCAAGGAAAGTGGCATGGGATTTGGAGTAGGACCAGGTGAATATCATGGAACCAAAGGAGTTGAGGTTGGAGAGGAAATTCTGGAGTTCTTCTTCACTGTGAGTCCAGATCATGAAGACGTCATCAATAAATCTGTACTAAACTTTGGGTAACCAAGAAGGCTTCCTCTAAGCGACCCATAAATAGGTTGGCATACGAGGGGGCCATCCTGGTACCCATGGCTGTTCCCATTAATTGTTGGTATGTCTGGCCTTCAAAAGTGAAGAATTTGTGAGTCAGGATGAAGCTGGCTAAGGTGATGACGAAAGAGGTTTTAGGTAGGGTGGCAGCTGATCGGCGTGAAAGGAAGTGCTCCATTGCAGCGAGGCCCTGGACATGCGGGATATTTGTGTATAGGGAAGTGGCATCAATGGTTACAAGGATGGTTTCCGGGGGTAACAGACTGGGTAAGGATTCCAGGCGTTCGAGAAAGTGGTTGGTGTCTTTGATGAAGGATGGGAGACTGCATGTAATGGGTTGAAGGTGTTGATCTACATAGGCAGAGATACGTTCTGTGGGGGCTTGGTAACCAGCTACAATGGGGTGGCCGGGATGTTTGGGTTCGTGAATTTTAGGAAGTAGGTAGAAGGTAGGAGTGCGAGGTGTCGGTGGGGTCAGGAGGTTGATGGAGTCAGGTGAAAGGTTTTGTAGGGGGCCTAAGGTTCTGAGGATTCCTTGAAGCTCTGCCTGGACATCAGGAATGGGATTACCTTGGCAAACTTTGTATGTAGTGTTGTCTGAAAGCTGACGCAGTCCCTCAGCCACATACTCCCAACGATCAAGTACCACGGTCGTGGAACCCTTGTCAGCCGGAAGAATGATGATGGATCGGTCAGCTTTCAGATCACGGATAGCCTGGGCTTCGGCTGTGGTGATGTTGGGAGTAGGATTGAGGTTTTCCAAGAGAGATTGAGAGGCAAGGCTGGAAGTGAGAAATTCCTGGAAGGTTTGGAGAGGGTGATTTCGAGGAAGAGGAGGTGGGACACTCACTCACTCATTCTTCCTTATTAATGAAAAACAAAACAAGACAAAAGAAAATCAGGCAATGCAATTCCACATTCACTCTGAAAACAACAATAAATATTAAGAGAGTCTATTCCCTGAATTTAATTACAAACTAGAGGTTGCTCTTAAGTTAAGTAAAGCCATCATAGCTCTTGTATTGGTATTTGCAAGATATATACTGAGTTATTTGGAAGAGTTAGTTCCTGTTACGATACTAACTTGCGTGCCTCAGCGATACAGATAGCCGTACCGTAGGTACAACCACAACGGAGGGGTATCTGTTGAGAGGCCAGACAAACGTGTGGTTCCTGAAGAGGGGCAGCAGCCTTTTCAGTAGTTGCAAGGGCAACAGTCTGGATGATTGACTGATCTGGCCTTGTAACAATAACCAAATCGGCATTGCTGTGCTGGTACTGCGAACGGCTGAAAGCAAGGGGAAACTACGGCCGTTATTTTTCCCGAGGGCATGCAGCTTTACTGTATGATTAAATGATGATAGCGTCCTCTTGGGTAAAATATTCCGGAGGTAAAATAGTCCCCCATTCGGATCTCCGGGCGGGGACTACTCAAGAGGATGTCGTTATCAGGAGAAAGAAAACTGGCGTTCTACGGATCGGAGCGTGGAATGTCAGATCCCTTAATCGGGCAGGTAGGTTAGAAAATTTAAAAAGGGAAATGGATAGGTTAAAGTTAGATATAGTGGGAATTAGTGAAGTTCGGTGGCAGGAGGAACAAGACTTCTGGTCAGGTGACTACAGGGTTATAAACACAAAGTCAAATAGGGGTAATGCAGGAGTAGGTTTAATAATGAATAGGAAAATAGGAATGCGGGTAAGCTACTGCAAACAGCATAGTGAACGCATTATTGTTGCCAAGATAGATACGAAGCCCACACCTACTACAGTAGTACAAGTTTATATGCCAACTAGCTCTGCAGATGACGAAGAAATTGAAGAAATGTATGATGAAATAAAAGAAATTATTCAGATAGTGAAGGGAGACGAAAATTTAATAGTCATGGGTGACTGGAATTCGAGTGTAGGAAAAGGGAGAGAAGGAAACGTAGTAGGTGATTATGGATTGGGGGTAAGAAATGAAAGAGGAAGCCGGCTGGTAGAATTTTGCACAGAGCACAAGTTAATCATAGCTAACACTTGGTTTAAGAATCATGATAGAAGGTTGTATACATGGAAGAACCCTGGAGATACTGAAAGGTATCAGATAGATTATATAATGGTAAGACAGAGATTTAGGAATCAGGTTTTAAATTGTAAGACATTTCCAGGGGCAGATGTGGACTCTGACCACAATCTATTGGTTGTGACCTGTAGATTAAAACTGAAGAAACTGCAAAAAGGTGGGAATTTGAGAAGATGGGACCTGGATAAACTGAAAGAACCAGAGGTTGTACACAGTTTCAGGGAGAGCATAAGGAAACAATTGACAGGAATGGGGGAAAGAAATACAGTAGAAGAAGAATGGGTAGCTCTGAGGGATGAAGTAGTGAAGGCAGCAGAGGATCAAGTAGGTAAAAAGACGAGGGCTAGTAGAAATACTTGGGTAACAGAAAAAATATTGAATTTAATTGATGAAAGGAGAAAATATAAAAATGCAGTAAATGAAGCAGGCAAAAAGGAATGCAAACGTCTCAAAAATGAGATAGATAGGAAGTGCAAAATGGCTAAGCAGGGATGGCTAGAGGACAAATGTAAGGATGTAGAGGCTTATCTCACTAGGGGTGAGATAGATACTGCCTACAGGAAAATTAAAGAGACCTTTGGAGAGAAGAGAACCACTTGTATGAATATCAAGAGCTCAGATGGAAACCCAGTTCTAAGCAAAGAAGGGAAAGCAGAAAGGTGGAAGAAGTATATAGAGGGTCTATACAAGGGCGATGTACTTGAGGACAATATTATGGAAATGGAAGAGGATGTAGATGAAGATGAAAGGGGAGATACGATACTGCGTGAAGAGTTTGACAGAGCACTGAAAGACCTGAGTCGAAACAAGGCCCCCGGAGTAGACAACATTCCATTGGAACTACTGACGGCCTTGGGAGAGCCAGTCCTGACAAAACTCTACCATCTGGTGACCAAGATGTATGAAACAGGCAAAATACCCTCAGACTTCAAGAAGAATATAATAATTCCAATTCCAAAGAAAGCAGGTGTTGACAGATGTGAAAATTACCGAACAATCAGTTTAATAAGCCACAGCTGCAAAATACTAACATGAATACTTTGCAGACGAATGGAAAAACTAGTAGAAGCCGACCTTGGGGAAGATCAGTTTGGATTCCGTAGAAATACTGGAACACGTGAGGCAATACTGACCTTACGACTTATCTTAGAAGAAAGATTAAGGAAAGGCAAAGCTACGTTTCTAGCATTTGTAGACTTAGAGAAAGCTTTTGACAATGTTGACTGGAATACTCTTTTTCAAATTCTAAAGCTGGCAGGGGTTAAATACAGGGAGCGAAAGGCTATTTACAGTTTGTACAGAAACCAGATGGCAGTTATAAGAGTCGAGGGGTACGAAAGGGAAGCAGTGCTTGGGAAGGGAGTAAGACAGGGTTGTAGCCTCTCCCCGATGTTATTCAATCTCTATATTGAGCAAGCAGTAAAGGAAACAAAAGAAAAATTTGGAGTAGGTATTAAAATCCATGGAGAAGAAATAAAAACTTTGAGGTTTGCCGATGACATTGTAATTCTGTCAGAGACAGCAAAGGACTTGGAAGAGCAGTTGAACGGAATGGATAGTGTCTTGAAAGGAGGATATAAGATGAACATCAACAAAAGCAAAACGAGGATAATGGAATGTAGTCGAATTAAGTCGGGTGATGTTGAGGGTATTAGATTAGGAAATGAGACACTTAAAGTAGTAAAGGAGTTTTGCTATTTGGGGAGCAAAATAACTGATGATGGTCGAAGTAGAGAGGATATAAAATGTAGACTGGCAATGGCAAGGAAATCGTTTCTGAAGAAGAGAAATTTGTTAACATCGAGCATAGATTTAAGTGTCAGGAAGTCATTTCTGAAAGTATTTGTATGGAGTGTAGCCATGTATGGAAGTGAAACCTGGACGGTAAATAGTTTGGACAAGAAGAGAATAGAAGCTTTCGAAATGTGGTGCTACAGAAGAATGCTGAAGATTAGATGGTTAGATCACATAACTAATGAGGACGTATTGAATAGGATTGGGGAGAAGAGAAGTTTGTGGCACAACTTGACCAGAAGAAGGGATCGGTTGATAGGACATGTTCTGAGGCATCAAGGGATCACCAATTTAGCATTGGAGGGCAGCGTGAAGGGTAAAAATCGTAGAGGGAGACCAAGAGATCAATACACTAAGCAGATTCAGAAGGATGTAGGTTGCAGTAGGTACTGGGAGATGAAGAAGCTTGCACAGGATAGAGTAGCATGGAGAGCTGCATCAAACCAGTCTCAGGACTGAAGACCACAACAACAACAACAACAACGATACTAACATTGGCATCATAATCAATGCACACAACTGGCTCTTTTCACCAGAGTATGGTGCCATTATACATGAGATTATGCCAGTATCACATTGGTCTGGACAGTCATGGGCCATTTTGATCCAATGAGACACTAGGTAAATAATTGTACACCCAAACAGAGCCCTGCTAGCCTTACACAACTTGTAGCGGTTCTGCCTGCTTTTATTTCTTCGTTGTTTGTTGTCCTCGGTGACAACGTACTGCATTGCTACACTGGCTGAAAAATGGGTTGTGGATTCCGACACTGACTACTGTAAATAATGTAGCCAATAGCTCCACAGTTGCATTTCACAGTACTTTCATTTCACTGTTCACAACCCCCTAATAATACGGTTATTTGACCAGTGTACTATTGTTTAATCTTTGATAAGCGTCATTAATACGTTGCAGGCAAACATCCACATACTGCTGCAATAGTTTCCTGTTGAACATCTACAAGCAGTGAAACCCTAACCACAAAGTTCACAATTCTTGAAGAATAGAAAGGTATGTATTGAGGAGACTCAGTCATTGTTTTTACACATGGCCTAATTGTTTAACACTTATTCCACAGTTAAGTTGAAGCTTTGTTGTTGTTCTAACGAACACAGGTTTCTCGTCTGAAACTCTGTCATGGATTGACTGTCTTGGGACCAAAAATCAGGCCTTTATATATCATCACAGTAAGTGGTGCTGAAACTACACATTGTTTGAAGTTAAATTCACAGAAATTAGAATTAAAACTTAACTCATTAAATTAACTGAATAAATCGAAAAATTGTGTCTTTTAAACAGTTTCTTCTACTGCAAGAGTTAGGCCGAATTATTTGTTTCAATTGTGAAATTAACATACATAGTTAGGTAAACAATACTTTTGACAAAAATGTTAATTACTTTGGAATTAATTAAGGGCTGGCTTTGCTAACATGTTTTTGAATATAGCCAGATAGATACTTTAAGATTACTAGTATTTCGTCTTCCAAATGTTTATAATTAGTACAGAATTTATATTTGTTTATATGTCAACAATATAATTTAAGTTACGAAACAATTATTGATTTCACCCTATAACTAAAGATACTAACTACGAATAGTTGAAAAAAATTAGAAAATCAATTAATTTTATGTATTAGATCTGGTTTTATATCCTTTAAAACTGAGTGCCAACCTTTCTCTTTTATGAAAGTGCAGATTTATATTCACATATGCTAATGGTAAATAGTTAAAAGTAACAAAACAAATTTAAGGAGGCAGTTAGCAAAACAAGAGGGGAATTAGAATTATCCCAGCTTGCTTCGTCACAAACTGGGGAGTGGGAGCCACCCACACGTGGATCACTCACTTCTGTTCCATTTCAGCAGCCAACCGACCCACATGCATGTAACACACCATGAGACTGAAGTGTTCATTACTTTTTCATTTATTTTTTAAATAGAGGTTTGTGCCATTCTTATAATAAATGTGATTAAGCCAAGATCTCAATTGCCAGACATACAAAACATTTCACAGTCATGCTAAATGGTGTTTCTGAAGTGAGCACAGAGATTACAGTTACAAAAGAATGGCTGCACTCACTATTTACCAGCTAACGGAATCTGGATTTGCCAGATCCTTACCCAGCCATGTCAGACAGTGTTCCTTGAAGTGCACATCATCAGGCAGGACCCACGTGTCATGTAATATTTCAATTAATGAAGGACAATTAGGGGAAAATATTCATGTAGTCAGAAATTTTGTAGTTGTAGGAGGGAGTGTCATAAATAAAGTATTAAAAATCGCCACTGGTTCGGTATAAGTGTGGGGATGGGGGCCATTTAAAAGCCATTTTCTTATGTTTTTCTTGAATAACTTGAAAATCACAGCTTCTAGTCAAAATGTTTCCCAGAATAAAATTAAACTTCATTAAATTTCCTAAAAAAAAGTCCAATTCAGGACTAATAGACTCTGTGTTAAAAAGGATGAAAAAAAAAATCGCCTGTTATTAAAAATAGTGTTTTAATGTTATAAAATTATTTTTTATTTTTAACTGAAGTGGGTTAAGAGCAAATGTTAAATGTGTGTACCACGTCTAAGACCAGTAGAGCAGTATTAAGAGATAAATTGCATTTTGGGGGTGTAACTGGATAGAGGATGTGTGGTGGAGGTTAGAAGTGAGGGGACGTAGGTCGCTGGATTGTGGTCATGCACTTCCCTCCTTGAAGGGTCTGCAAACTGAAAAGTGAGCAGGCAATTACCCACACTGTGCACTCCACTACATCATAAGAAGCAGCTACAGAGTGTTTTACAAAATTATACTGAATTTCCACACCACATCTTATGAATCACTGGTGACGAAGTGCACAGACTTGCCTGAAGGATGTTAATTTATAACAAAGGGCATTAACACTAAATACAGATATAAGTTACTAATAATACTAATGAAAGAAAGGCATATGGACAGACTCGTAAAATTCTGCAGACTATTCTACACTTCCACAGGGGAAACTGATTCCTAGTCTTCTTGTACGGCAGCTACAATGTTCTTCATGTCCAGTTCTATTATGTGAGTAGTCAAAATAACTTCACTGTGCTCGTGTTTATATAATGGAATTTACAGTTTATTAAATGAGTACTGATTTGCAGGTGTTATATAAGTTTGTATGTAAAATAAGTTCCTGTAAACAATGGCTGAGAAGTAACCTATCTCTATTGCACGGGGAGACAATTTAAGGCTGGAAGAGCTGTCGCTGGGGTGTCACATTTGATACCCCTCATACTCTGAAAAGTACTCCAGTGAATTATAGTGGAGACAATGAAATCAACATTGATGAATACATATTAACAGCATGTTATGCTTCAGACAGGCTCCTCAGTGTGGTAGACAGTTGACAGCTCCAGCTGTCGAACTTTTTTTCATAATACTGAAGCTCACTTAACAACTGGAATTAGGCACTCATTTGATAAATTGAATGTAACTCCACTATATAAAGACAAGGTTGAGGGCAACAAGCACAAAGTGGTAGGGGAGCACCACTTAACATATCACGATGGCTAAAGAGACAGTGCCCAAAATGCAACCTAGCGAAAATGATCTTCTCGTGGTAAGGGGGGCGAGAGGAGGTCGTCCAAGCCACTGGGAGAGGCTTAATAACCCAGAGCTATTTCCCATGAAGGGAGGACCAGGGGTGATGTAAACATGACACCACCTGCTGACAGACAGTGACACAGATATCATCGAAGGCAATGTAAGAACTAGTGAGCTGAGGTACAAGGGCTGCAGGCCAATGTGACCAGGGATCTACATAATCATCACAGTGGCTCCATCAAAGGTGAGCAAGTGACAGCTTTTATGGACCCATTGCACTAAGGGATGGACAGTGTACAGTACACAGAGGCTTTGAAGGTAACTATGAGAGTTAGAGCAGCTGACGCAATTGAAAAGCTTGTGTCGCCAGATGTACTGTGTGGCATGATACAGGGCAAGCAGCTTTGCTGTAAATACTGATCAGTGTTCAGGATGCCAATACCGAGAAACGTTGGTGCCAACGACAAAGTCACACCCGACATTATGCTCAGTCTGAGAACCATCAGTGTACACAAAGGTACAACGTGAAGTTCTGTGTGGAGGTCGTGAAAACTGAACGTGATAGAGCATGGCTGGGTTAATGTCCTCAGGCAGTGAATGAATGCCAAGGTGAATATGGGCCGCAACATGAAGCCCATCAGAAAGTGGCAGGTAGCATGAAGTTAAGCTGCCAGAGCAAGAGCTGAAAGCAAACTCCAGAAGCTAACAGAGAAGAGCGACATGCCCCATACTGGCAATCAAAGGAGTCATAGAAGGAGGCATAGGATAGGTGGCCACGCATGGCAGACAAACGGCATGCATATCTGCTGAGGATGAAGTCACGGCAGTAGGACAGTGGTAGTTTGCCACTTTCTGTATACAGACTAAGAAGCAGGCTAGTGTAAAAAGGCATCAGTGGCCAAACAGATGCCATGATGGTGGATAGTATTGAGGGACAGACATGGGAAAAAAACCACCCATAGTCAAGTTTCTTAACGGACACGGGACCAAGACAAATGTAGGAGGGTGATTCGATATACTCCCCCCCCCAGGAAGTACCACTGAGGACACATAAGACTTGGAGAGACCGCATACAGTGGACCACCAGGTAAGACATGTGGCAGGACCAAGAAAGTTTCCTATCGAGCACGAGCCCCAGGAATTTTGTAGTGTCAACGAACAGAAGCGTATCAGGCCCAAGATGTAAAGACAGTGGAAGAAACAAATTGCGCTGCCAGAAATTTGTATAAACAGTTTTGTCAATGGAAAAATGAATGCCATTGTCAATGCTCCAAGAGTAAAGATGATCTAGACTTTGCTGAAGACGCCGCTCAATGAAACAAGATTCCTGGGAAACTGTAACAGATGGCAAAATCATCAACAAAATGGGAGCCCAAGATGCCTGGTGGGAAACAGCTCATTACAGAGTTCATGGAAATAGCAAAGAGGATGACACTGAGGACGGAACCCTGAGGCGCTCCGTTTTCCTGGATAAAGGCATCTGACAAGGCAGAAACCACATGTACTTTAAAAACTCAGTCTTTTGAAAATTCCTGCAGGAAACAGGGCATGTGGCCACGGAAGCCCCATGTGTGCAGAGTATGGATGACATCAATCCTCCAGCAGGTGTTGCAGGCTTTCTCCAAATTGAAAAACACGGCCACAGTCTGGGATTTCTGCAGAAAACCATTCATAACATGGGTGGACCCCCCATGAGATGCTCAACTGCAGAATGGCACTCTCAAAATCAACATTGTGCAGTGGTTAGTAAATTGCAAGACTCGAGCCACCATACCAGACGGGCATGAAGCATACATTCTGTCACTTTGCAAACACAGCTGGTGAGAGAAATGTGGGCAGTAGGTAGAAGGAAGGTGTTTGTCCTTACCGGGCTTAAGTATGGGTATGACAGTGGCTTCATGCCAGCATCTGGGAAACATGCCCTCTGGCCAGATGCAGTTGTAAGTATGAAGGAGAAAGTACTTGCCCACAAGAGAAAGACACTGCAATAACTGAATGTGAACACTGTCTGGCTCTGGGGTGGAGGATCAGGAAGAAGTGAGAGCATGATCTGTCTCCTTCACAGTAAAGGTGGCATTGTATTCAATATTTTGGGAAGAGAAGGGCATCACCCGGGCCTCCTCCATTCATTTCTGATGGAGGAAGGCATGGTGATAGTGGGAGGAGCTCAAAATTCCTGCAAAATGGTGGTGCAAGATGTTGGAGAAGTAATAGGATCCACTATGGCATAATTTGCTACTGTCACGCTGGAAACTGGAGAATGAACCTTGGTCCCAAAGACCTGTTGGAGGTTGGCCCACAAGACAGAAAATGGAGGGGAAATGTTAAAAGAACTAGTAAATTATGATGATGGTTTGAGGTGAGGGGTGCTTGACATAGGTGCAGTAGGGGTCAACAATTGGATGGTACAAGGGAAATGGTTGTTCAAGTTTGTGTCACTTGAGATGATGGGCAGTGCAGAAGGAGAGGTCCAAATGGGAAGAGGTGTGAGTGGAGTCTGAAAGGAATGTGTGTGTTCCCGTGTTAACACAGATGAGGTTAAGGTGATTGAGAAGATCAGCCAAGGGTCACCTCTCCGCAGATTCTGACCAAGCCCCAAAGGGGATGGTGTGCATTGAAGTCAGCAAGCAGCAGAAAGGAGTAAGAGAGTTGCCCAATAAGCTGGAGGAAGTCTGCCCTGATGACATTGAATGACAGAGGGATGTGAACGGTACGAAGGGAAAAGGTCAAGTGAGGAAGAGAAATGCGGACTGCAACAGCTTGAAGCTGGGTAGTCAGAGGGATGGGTTGACTGTGAACATCACCCCTGATGAGCAACATGACTCCCCCATGAGATGGAAAGCCATCTTTGAGGGGAAGGTCAAAGCAGAACGGAAAGAAATGCGAGAGCTCAAAGCAGTCGTGAGGATGCAATTTTGTTTCCTGGAGGCAGAGTATAAGTGGACGCTGCAATTCTAAGAGCAGCCATAAGTCCTCTTTGTTGGAGCAAAGGCTGCAAACATTCCATTGGAGGAGGGTCATGATGGGGAAAAAATGAAGGGACGTCACCTCAGCAGCTGCTGAGTGCCAGCCTTCAAAAATTCGCTGCTACGGGGCACAGGGACAGGAAGATCCTGCTCCTTAAGGTCTACAGAAGTGTCGGCATTCTTCTTTGGTCAGCCTGCGGAGTCCAGGGTAGAAAAATGGTTGGTTGTGGGCACTGGCAACACAGAGATCAGCCAGGCAAGGGTATCATGTGGCAACATCATCAAAGTGGATCTCCAAGTCGGCGAAGGAGAAGACCATTTCCCTTTGTTTGACTTCTGTGAGACTTTCCAGTTGGCAGAGGAAGACAGATGTTAGGTGGGTGGAGGAGTGGAGGAACTCTTCGTGGGAGTATTCCTTCTGTCCTTGCCAGCCTGCCAGTTTGTAGCAGGTGAGTTCGCCCCATGATGCAAAAGTTTGGTGGCTTGTTGCACAGCTGGAGGAGGAGATGTGGATGCTACCATGACACTGGGCAATTTCAAAACCGTGGTGCTAAATTTGAGGTTGCATGTCTGCGTGGCCATGCCCTTCATGGAGCAAGATGAAGCAAGAACAGCATTTTAGGTGCCAGATTGTAGAACACAGGATTTCCAACTACGCAAAAACTTGTGAGCGACCGGGTAAGGCACATTTTGCTTCACCCAGATTCTGGACAGCCTGCTCACTGAGATACACAGGACTATCTCGGGAGGAGATGGCATGGTTGCCATTGCAGTTGATACAGTGGGGAGATGGAGGCGGACAGCTGTCCTCGTTAGCACCACTACCACAATTTACACATTTGGCCGGGTGCCGACAGGACTCTTGGGTGTGGCTGCAAAGATGACACTGGTAGCAGTGCTTCAGGTTTGGCATGTATGCTTGTACTGTGATAACTTCGTAGCCTGCTTTGATCTCTGAGCAAAGAATCACTCCATCAAAAATGAGAAAAAAAGTGCATGTGGGCACTAAGGATGCATCTACTTTTTTCATCACCTGATGGGCTGCAATGACATCCTGATCAAAGAGGTACATTTGGATTTCTGCATCAGTCAGACCATCGAGCAGCCTGGTGTAAACAACACCACGGGAAGAATCCAACGTTCAATGGGCCTCAACACGAAAAGGATAGCCAGGAGGGGGTGGGGGTGGGGGGGAGAACAGCATGCAGATAGTTACATATTATCTGTATTCCATGTTGTGTTGATGCACTTTGTGGAAAATAAACACCATCCAGGCACGTAGGTGCAATGCATTACCAGTGATTCCTAAGGTTGTTGGGGGCCTGTGTAACTTTGTTAAACACCCTGTAGTTACTTCTTGTGATATAGTGGGTTGGATAAAGAGGTGAATCACCTACTTGCTCCTCAGTCTGCAGGCCTATGAAGGAGGTAAGTGCATGACCATAATTTGGTGAACTACATTTGCTCACACTTCTATCATCCAGCCCGACCCCTCCATCGTGTTACACCCACAGAACAAAATTCATCCTTCAATATGTCTCTATTGCACTTATAAATTTTATATTTGATCTTTACCCACTTTATTTAACTATGCACATTAATCCTATACCACAAAAACTCTATTTTCAATAACAATATTATGAATAGGAAAGTTGTTACTCACTATATAGCAGAGATGCTGAGTCACAGATAGGAAAAAAAAAGGACTGTCACAAATAAAGCTTTCAGCCAGTAAGGCCTTCGTCAATCATAGAACACACACACACACACACACACACACACACGCACACACACGCACACACCCGCGCACACGCGCGCACACACACGCGCACACACACAACTGCCGTCTCAAGCAACTGAAGCCATACTGTGAGTAGCAGCAACAGTCACCAGTGCAAACACAACTCACACACATGACTGGTGTCTCAGGCAACTGAAGCCATACTGTGAGTAGCAGCACCAGTCACCAGTGCATGATGGAAGTGGTGACCAAGTGTGGGTAAGAAGGAGACTGAGGCAGGGAGGGGCAAGGTTAGTAGGGTAGGGGTGACGGACAGTGACGTGCTGCATGTTAGATGGAGAGCTGGCGAGAGGTGGGGAGAAGGGGGGGGGGGGGAGGAGTAAAAAGGCTGGCTTCAATGCTCGAATGAGGGCTGAATAGTGCCAAAATGGAAACAGGGAAGGGGCTGGATGGTGAGGACAATGACTAACGAAGGTTGAAGTGAGTAGGGTTATAGGAACATACGATATATTGCAGGGGAAGTTCACATCTGCACAATTCAGAAAAGCTGGTGTTGGTGGGAAGGATCCTTATGGCACAGGATGTGAAGCAATCATTGAAATGAAGTATGTCACGTTTGGCAGAATGCTCAGCAACATGGTGGTCCACTTGTTTCTTGGCCACAGTTTGTAGGCAGACTTTCATGTGGACAGACAGCTTGCTCGTTGTCATGCCCACATAGAATGCAACACAGTGGTTGCAGATGAGCTTGTAGATCACGTGACTGGTTTCACAGGTAGCCCTGCCTTTGATGGGATAGAAGATGTTC
This sequence comes from Schistocerca cancellata, assembly GCF_023864275.1. Taxonomy (NCBI): domain Eukaryota; kingdom Metazoa; phylum Arthropoda; class Insecta; order Orthoptera; family Acrididae; genus Schistocerca; species Schistocerca cancellata. The sequence continues at coordinate 511,016,506 of NC_064631.1, forward strand.
GTGACTAGTTTCACAGGTAGCCCTGCTTTTGATGGGATAGAAGATGTTCGTGACTGGACTGGAGTAGGTGTGGTGGGACGATGTATGGGACAGGTCTTATATCTAGGTCTATTACAGGGTTATGAGCCCTGAGATAAGGGGTTGGGAGCAGCGGTTGTGTAGGGACAGTCGAGTATATTGTGTAGGTTCAGTGGATGGGGGAATACTACTGTGGGAGGGGTGGGAAGGATAGTGGGCAGGACATTTCTCATTTCAGGGCACAATGAGAGGTAGTCGAAATCTGGGTGGAATAATGTGCATCTTACCATCCCCTGCAACACAGAAAATATGCAGAGGTGGCAAAAGTCATGGGATAGCGATATGCACCTATATCTATATATGTACATATATATATATATATATGTGTGTGTGTGTGTGTGTGTGTGTGTGTGTGCACCAGTATCAGGCATACAAGGTATAAAAGGGCAGTCCACTGATGGAGCTGTTATTTATACTCAGGTGATTCATATAAAAAGGAGTCCAATGTGATTACGGCCACAAGAGGGGAATTAACAGACTTTTAATGCAAAATAGCAGTTGGAGCTAGATGCAGGGGACATGCCATTTTGGTAATTGTTAGGGAGTTCAATATTCCAAAACTCACAGTGTCAAGAGTATGCTGAAAATACCAAATTTCAGGCATTATCTCTCACCACAGACAATGTAGTGGCTGATGGCCTTCACTTAACGATGGAGAACAGTGGCATCTGTGTAGAGTTGCCAGTGTTAACAGACAAGCCACACTGCATGAAATAACCACAGAAACCAATGTGGGATGTACGAGGAATGTATCCAGTAGGGCAGTGCGGTGAACGTTGGCGTTAATGAGCCATGAAGCCAATGACCAATGCAAGTGCCTTTGCTACAGCATGACATTGTCTGCCATGCCTCTCATAGACTCATGACCATATCAGTTGGACCCGCAATAACTGGAAAACTGTGGCCTGGTCAGATGACTTCTGATTTCAGTTGGTAAGAGCTGATGTAGGGTTCAAGTGTGGTGCAGACCCCATGAAGCCATGGATCTAAGTTGCCAACAAGGCACTGTGCAAGCTGGTGGTGGATCCATAATGGTGTGTGCTGTATTTATATGGAACTGAACTGATCATTGACTGGAAATGGTTATGTTTGTTACCTGGACACCATTTGCAGCTGTTCATTGACTTCATATTCCCAAACAATGATGGAATTTATGGATGACAATGCAATATATCAGTGTGCAACTATTGTTCATGATTGGTTAGAGGAACATTCTGGATGAAATGATTTGGCCACACATATCACACGACATGAGTCCCGTCAAACATTTATGTGGCATATCCAAGAGTCAGTTTGTGCACAAAATCCTGCACCAGTAACACTTTTGCAATTATGGGTGGCTATAGAGGCAGTGTGGTTAAATATTTCTGCAAGGGACTTCCAACGACATCTTGAGTCCATGTCACATCGAACTGCTGCACTATGCTCATCAAAAGGAAGTCTGACAACATTAGGAGGTATCCTAAGAGTTTTGTCACCTCAGTGTATTAGTCCTAGAGAAAAAGTTCACAGGAGCTTTTTGTAGGAGATTTAATATAGTTAAATTTTGTACTGGGAAACATTTTTGATATAAGTAATCATTTCTGAGCTATTGAAGAAATTCTTTATAAATTGAACTTTATACAATCCTCCACCTCCACCACCACCACCACCACCACCACCACCACCCCTACCACCTCACTCACTCACTCACTCACCATTAGTAGAGAATTTTAGCACGTTGTTCGTGATACTCCCTCCTACCACTGTACATAAATTTGTGACATGATTTTTGCCACTATTCAACCTTATTTGGTCTCCAGTGACTGGGCTATAAAGCTTATTGAATGCCATGGGTGAAGCAAACCTTACACCATTGTGGTTCTAAAGTGAACCCTAGCTGCCCAGTTGTCCAAGAACTGAAAATTAATTTTGGCATTTCTAACAGTACTATCACACTTTGTTTTAGTTAAACCCAAAATCATTTTTAATGTAGTAAGTTTTCCTTCTCCTGTTTAAGCAGTGGAGCTTAATTAGAAAATTACTTTGATGAATACAATCAGAAGCTTTGGAAATGTATAAAAATACATCATAGAATGTTTCTAGTCTTCTAGAGTTTCGGTTACTGACATTATGAAACTAGCTGGTGTTGTCCTAGTGTACCTATCCTTTCTAAAAAGGAAGGAAGGAAGATTGGGCTTAACATCCTGTCAACACTGCGGTCATTAGAGATGGAGAACAAGCTCAGTTTGTCTCAAGAATGGGGAAGGAAATCGGCCATGCTCTTCAAGCTGGGACTGGATGCTTATGGTGAATGTCTTTGTGTTTTACACAGTGCCCGGGTTTCTCCCAGAGAACATGGCGCATGGTGACACCCACTGGTCATATCCCCTTCTGCACTAGATGACTGGAACGCCTCCACTGCAGGATTTTGCTGGAAACTAGTTAACACTTTCTTCGGTTTCTTGGTTGAGGAAAGAGCCCAGTTCCACTTCCTTATGTTTAAGGTGAGCATCGTTTGTCTGATCTCTAGAAACTTGTCTCCAATGCCTGCTGTTGGCTGCGTTTGCAGCAGCCTGACGCTAGCATTCCGCATGGTTTTTCTATTTTTTTTAGTCGTGCTGCACTCCCCCATCTTAGATTTAATGTGTCTTTGAATAGGTCTGTGGCACATGTTCAACTCTCCCCCAGGGGAAATTGGTTTACATCTAGAGTAAACTATTATTTTTTTATTTATTTATTTATTTATTTATTTTTTTGCTCATGCTGAGTTCCACTTTCTTTAGTGGCACTGACTTGTTTCTTGCAGACAGTCAACCTTTTTTTACTCCTTAGATACCACAACCACTTTTAGGAGAAATAAGTGGAATATTTTATATGATGCTTAAATGGTGCTTGCCTTTGTTAAATTATATGTAAAACTGTGCTAAAAAGAATTCCATAAGGACAACTGAAGTGCTTGAGACCCTCCAATTTGAACATTAATCTAATAAAAGCCCATTTGTATACAATGGGTTGTGGACACTAATTTGACGGCTGTTTCAGTGTTTATTCAGATTGTGGTGATATTTGTTCTACACTTAAGATACTAATAATTCTTGATCCTTGGCTGATTGTAATTTCAACTTTAGGTGTACCTCATTTGGATCAGTTAACTATACCTGCCAAGGCTTAAGCGAGTTAACATTCAGTGGCGCTTTAATCTTAAATTAATATTAGTTATTGGATTTCTTTTAGAGGTGGAGCAAAGGTTTTGGTTTGATTTAACCTGTTTACTGCTTAAGAGCCTTTGCTGTGTTGTTGTTGTGCATTAACTATCTTCTCTTGGACTGAAGGCGCATGGGGACTGGGTTCTGAGGTCTACGTCTGGAGTCTGCTGCGTCATCTGCAGGTTTGTGCCCTGACCTGACATGGGGATGCTCTATTACTGTACTGCAATTTTCAGGTGATGGTGTGTCTAAACTGTTTAACTTCTGATATTTCACGTTTAAAGCCTTTTCTTAAGGGCGAAAGCTCAAGTTAATTGTGTTTTATTTTTTTTAAGTTGAGCCTTGCATCTTCTTGTTTTTGAGGGAAATAAATTGTTGTTGGTTAATAAATTGTTTTACAGAGTACTTAGTAACAAATGATGTCCAATAGTTTTCCCCAACATTTCCTCTAGGACCTGTTGGTTGGTGTCTTCCTAAGATACAAGTGCCTGTAAACTGTACAATCCTAAAAGCTTTATTTATTATTACTTCAAATGCTTACAAGCCTTTTTTTTTCAAATATGCTGGCAACTGAGTATGCTCACCTGGAAAAATTCAGTAGCTGCCCATGCTCCATATATTGCTCCAGGTTGTACGGTGCAGTTCATCGACACTGGTAGGCTCTTTAAAAGTTTCACTAGTAATCCAACATTCTCTTTCCGCATGGCTGGCCTTACAGCATCCAAAAACTTATTTGGTGTTTCCACCAGCAGTTTGTAGTCAATTGCTGAAGCAAAATTTGCGATTGTTACTATAAAAATCTGCAAATAGTTCAGATAAGATTTGATTTAATGTCAAAGTAACTACCTGGTGAAGTTGCCTTTATTTTTTTCAAAAGCTTGATGTGATCTTTTGGCAAGAGGCAATGGAAAAATTTATTTTCAGCCACTGATGAGAGGACAGTATAATACAAAACAAGCATATTGTGCTGTGTTCCTCCAATGCTTGGATACACATAGTTTTGAAACCTGGAATAAATTAGACTGGAGTCTTATTTCATAATCAGGAATGGAAGGATGATAACTACAAATCAGAGAAGTTACAGATAAATCATTATCCTCATTTAAAGCAAAGACACTGACCCTATTGGCTACAGAACAAAAAATAAATAGCCAATCCTCTACTGAAAAAAGTAATTACATTAACAAGCAGATGGCTTTGCTGAAATTTCACATTTTGCCAAAATATGATTAGCATTACAATTGTTGAATATAAATGAATTTCAATATTGTCGCAGAAGAAGCTGAGTAACACCGTGGTGTAGCTGTTATGATACCTGTTGCATGGAACGCCGTGAGTTCAAAACTCACTGGACTGTACAATTTTAATTTCTATATTCGGTTCGAGTACATTCTAGAAGTATCCACAAATGTCAAGAATCATTGTAATGTAATGTTCTGTAGCTGTATATATAATGTATGTGTTCTGGCTGGAGGCAGTTCACTCCGTGCCCTTATATGTGCAAGCGCTGAATAAACCTTTGTTAAGTGAAGTTAGTGTTCATCATTCATCTAGTTACACCTTCTTCTACATGACATTATTCTGGTGGAGACACTGGGTATTGGAACTTGTGATAGCGCACATTATCGACGACACTGTGGCTCCAATCAGACCGCAACAGAGCTGACAATATAATCATATTCAACAGATCACAATCTATCGGAGACAGAAAAGGAAGAAGACATTACGATGACAGCAACAGTGTGCCACCACATGAGACATCCTTCTGGGTTCTCTGCTGACAATGGCCAAGATCCAAACAAGTGGCTGACAGTATATGAGCGTATAGCCAAATTTAACAAATGGGATGACACTGTGTGTTTGGCTAACATATTTTTCTACTTGGAGGACACTGCCAAGCAATGGTATGAGAATAACAAGGAGAAGGTCACAAGCTGGGAAGTATTCCAGGCAGAACTGCGCAAGTATTTTGGTGACACACAACGAAAGAAGCGCATTGCTGAAGATAAATTAAAGTGCAGGGCACAGCATCCAGGAGAAACTACATCATCCCACATTCAAGATGTCTTGGAGCTGTGTAAAATAGTGGATCCTAGAATGGAGGAGGAAGATATGGTCGCACATCTCATGCAGGGTCTTGCTCAGGATATGTATCAAGCCCTACTCCTGAAGGAGGTTTCAACAGCAGATGACTTCATAAAATGGTGCCAGTATATCGAGACAATGCAGCAAAAAAGAATTATACGCAAGAAGTTTGAACGGCTCCCAAACACCATATCAATGTCTGTTATGGAGGAAGAAACTGATTTCACAAGTGTTCTTCGTCAGATAGTGAGAGAGGAAGTTCAGAAGGCACTTGGATTGCACGGTGAGCAAAAAACTGAGATGCTCCAAGAGATCATAAGGGAGAAAGTGGAACAGACATTGAACCCAATCTCTTGGCCTTCATTTCCCTTTAGAACGGTAAAAAAGTCGAGACCCAGGTGGAGTTATGTTCCTACAATGCCACATGATGAATCTGTTTGGGCACCAAAGACCAGGATAACCAACCAATATGTTTCCACTGCACAATACCGGGACACATGCTGCTCTATTGTCGAGAAAGGCAGCGGATATTTGATGACTCCCACACCAGAAGACGGCAGACCGATCTTAGCCAATGCCAAGTCCAGGACAATGAAGATGAACAAGAAGATGTGGGTGCAGGACGACATAGGTCACCACTGCCGCAAGCTAGCCACTGGAGAGAACGTTCCCAACATGCCGATCAAGGTCTCCATCACCGTTTAGAAGCTACAGCCAATCACCTAGCTGCCGCAACCTGGAAAACTAAAGGGTGCGACTTTCCTTGGAGGTGAGGCCACCAAAGAGAAAAATCTTCCGCCATCGATCGCTACAAAAATGATAGGAAACTATGTCGATATCCTCATGGATGGTCGACCAGCCCAAGTTCTTGTGGACTCTGGAGCATCATATTCAGTCATTTCGGAGATGTAACATTGCCAGTTGCAGAAAACTGTATTCGTCGACAACAAAACATCTCTGCTGAAAGGAAATAATGCGAAATGTGTAAAACCTACAGGAATATGTACCATTCATGTGGGTATAAGTGGCCATACACAGCCCTTAGAATTCGTCGTCTTACAGAGTGTAGTCATGACGTCATTCTCGAATGAGACTTTTTAAAGCTTCTCAGGCAATTAAAGATTGTGATCACTCAAAGATTATGCTAGACGAGATGAGATAATGTGGACAAGATGGGAATCCGAGTATGTGGAGACTATGTGTGCTGGATGAAGTGATCATTTCTGCAGTCAGCACTAGAAAAGAAACTGTCATGTGTCATGCCATGCATCAACCCATGGATCTTGTAGTGGAATGTAAGAGAAGCATACCACTGAAGAATAACTTGGTCATCCCAGCCTCTGTCGTCTCGTTTAAGAATGGAGTCGGTGAATTGTGTATAGTGAACTGTCACTGAAAACCACAGATCCTTCCAAGATGCATGTGCATAGCAAACACTGAGCCGTTAATTGCATGAGAGCTGAGCATCATAGAAACCTCCCATGCTGAGTCTGTGGGTGAAATTAGCGCTACCACTACGAGACAATATCTTCTAGCTCAACTATCATCAGATCTCACTAAGGAACAACAGAAGAAGCTACTTGCCATTCTTCAAGAGTTCTCTGAATGCTTCAATCCACAGGTGAAGAGCAAATTAAACAAATCAATGGTGAAGCACCGGATTAGCACTGGCGACCATCAACCGATACACCAGAGGAGCATACCGTGTGTCAGCAATGGAACATCGAATAATTCGCGATGAGGTAGAGAAAATTATGAAGAATGACATCATTCAGTTTTTGCAGAGCCCATGGTCATCACCAGTGGTCCTCGTCAGGAAAAAGTATGGTAGTTGGCACTTTTGTGTTGATTACAGGAAACTTAATAAGATAACTAAAAAGGATGTTTACTCCCTAACACGAACTGACGATACACTACATTATCTGAAGGGGGCTGAATTTTTCTCAACCAAGGACATGTACTCGGGAAACTGGCAAATCAAAATGGATGAGGCTGATCGTGAAGAAACTGCATTCACCACCTCTGAGAGCCTGTATGAGTTTAAGGTAACGTCGTTTGGTTTGTGTAATGCACCAGCAACTTTTGAACGGATGATGGATAATCTTCTACATCACCTGAAGTGGACGATGTGTCTTTGTTATTAAGATGACATTATAGTGTTCTCGGAGACATCTGATGAACATATAAAAAGACTGAGGGCCATTCTTAAGTGTCTCCGACAAAGTGGACTGAAACTTAATGGCTCAAATGGAAACAGGGAAGGGGCTGGATGGTGAGAACAATGACTAACGAAGGTTGAGGTGAGGAGGGTTATGGGAACATACGATATATTGCAGAGAAAATTCCCATTTGCACAATTCAGAAAAGCTGGTGTTGTGGGAAGGATCCTTATGGCACAGGATATGAAGCAATCATTGAAATGAAGTATGTCACGTTTGGCAGAATGCTCAGCAACATGGTGGTCCACTTGTTTCTTGGCCACAGTTTGTAGGCAGACTTTCATGTGGACAGACAGCTTGCTCGTTGTCATGCCCACATAGAATGCAACACAGTGGTTGCAGATGAGCTTGTACATCACATGACTGGTTTCACAGGTAGCCCTGCTTTTGATGGGATAGAAGATGTTCGTGACTGGACTGGAGTAGGTGTGGTGGGACGATGTATGGGACAGGTCTTATATCTAGGTCTATTACAGGGTTATGAGCCCTGAGATAAGGGGTTGGGAGCAGCGGTTGTGTAGGGACAGTCGAGTATATTGTGTAGGTTCAGTGGATGGGGGAATACCACTGTGGGAGGGATGGGAAGGATAGTGGGCAGGATATTTCTCATTTCAGGGCACAATGAGAGGTAGCCGAAATCTGGGTGGAATAATGTGCATCTTACCATCCCCTACAACACAGAAAATATGCTGAGGTGGCAAAAGCCATGGGATAGCGATATGCACATATATCTATATATGTCTAAAAAGAAAGATGATGAGACTTACCAAACAAAAGCGCTGGCAGGTCGATAGACACACAAACAACACAAACATACACACAAGATTCAAGCTTTCGCAACAAATGGTTGCTTCGTCAGGAAAGAGGGAAGGAGAGGGAAAGACGAAAGGATGTGGGTTTTAAGGGAGAGGGTAAGGAGTCATTCCAATCCCGGGAGCGGAAAGACTTACCTTAGGGGGAAAAAAGGACAGGTATACACTCGCACACACACACACACATATCCATCTGCATATACACAGACACAAGCAGACATTTGTACAAATGTGGTGTGGTTTGTACAAATTTGTACAAATGTCTGCTTGTGTCTGTGTATATGCGGATGGATGTGTGTGTGTGTGTGTGTGCGCGCGCGCGCGCGCGCGAGTGTATACCTGTCCTTTTTCCCCCCTAAGGTAAGCCTTTCCGCTCCCGGGATTGGAATGACTCCTTACCCTCTCCCTTAAAACCCACATCCTTTCGTCTTTCCCTCTCCTTCCCTCTTTCTTGACGAAGCAACCGTTTGTTGCGAAAGCTTGAATCTTGTGTGTATGTTTGTGTGTCTATCGACCTGCCAGCGCTTTTGTTTGGCAAGTCTCATCATCTTTCTTTTTAGATATATTTTTTCCATGTGGAATGTTTCCCTCTATTTTTATATATATATATATATATACTTTGCAAGAAAAACTTTGATCCATATGGAAAGAGGTGGCTACCAGTGATTTCTAAACACATGTGCTTAGATGTTCTACAGAAATTCCATAATAAACCTGAGGCTGGACATTTAGGATTTATTAAGACATACGATAGGATCCGCAAGAGATTTTACTGGCCAGGTATATTCAGGAGTGTCTGTCACTATGTGTCGCACTGTTGAGAGTGCCAGAGAAGAAATGCAGTTCCTCAGAAACCACCTGGCCAACTCATACCAATTCCACCAGCCGAAATGCCTTTCCAACGTCTGCTAGCAGCAATAGATGGATTATTATTTGCACTGATTATCTGACATGCTATGCCATTACAAAAGCCGTGAAAACAGTCGAGGCATTTGAGGTAGCCAAATTCATTGTAGAAGACATTGTATTAAAACACAGTGCCCCAAGGTCGTTAAATACGGATTGTAGGCTCAAGAAAATGATCGCCGAAGGTATGACGCGAGCCACCGCCCTGTTGTCTACCAGCCTGGTGATCTTGTCTGGATCTTCACTGCTGTTCAGAAGGTTGGTCTCTCTGAGAAGCTCCTCATGCATTACTTTGGATCTTATAAGGTTGTAAGAGAGTTGTCTGATGTTACTTATGAATCTGAAGAATTCGACCCCGACACAAAACGACAAAAGATCAGATATATGATCCATGTCCTTCGAATGAAGCCCTATAAGGATTTGGCAACCCAGTATGCAAGACTGATGACTTGTTCCCGGACTAGGAGGATGTAACACCGAGACGCTGTTCTCTTAAGGAGGGAGCAATGTCACAGAAGAAGCTGAGTAACACCATGGTGTAGTGGTTATGATACTAAACTGCTGCATGGAGGGTCATGAGTTCAAAACTCACCTGGACTGTACAATTTTAATTTATATATTTGGTTCGAGTACATTCTAGAAGTATCCACAAATGTCAAGAATCATTGTACTGGATGTTCTGTAGCTGTATATATACTGTATGTGATCGGGCCGGACGCAGTTCACTCTGTGCTCTAGTATGTGCAAGTGCTGAATAAACCTTCGTTAAGTGAAGTTAGTGTTCGTCATTCATCTAGTTACACCTTCTTCTACTTGACAATATTATAAAAAGTTAACAACCTGAAAGCTTTCCACATCTATTTGTCAGGAAGATCTAACTCCACAAAGCTGAGTTTTAAATTTTAAGAAGCAAGAATTTATTTAGAATCTTCATGCCAATCAATAACATCAGTATTATATACATACCTTTGGGATGTCAACAACAGGATATTAACTGGAAGTAAAACAGTTTAACAAGCATGTTTACTTAAATATCTATCTGCAACTGTCTTCACTTTCTGTAGAATAGAAAGAGACAAAAATGGAGTCTTCAGGTATTTCTGCATGTTGTTTATTTATGTATAGAACGTATATACTAGAATGGGCTCTTAAAAATGGGAATCTCTAATGGAAACACAAATAAAAACATTTTGCAATGAATTTATTTACATAATGATAGCACTAACACAGGCACCTTACCAAGATAAATACATGATGAGCCACTATTATAAGTGAAAAGTCAACGTTGCAAGCTACTGCAGAGAAAATTGCTTAATCATTATGGAAATATAGCAGTCATACACTGAGTTGTGGTAATTGTTGATAATTTATCTCCTGTGCTTCAAACAGTAAAAGTATGTTGTCCAGTGCTACTGAACAGTTATCAGTTATTAGAGGACAAAAATCTGAGGAGAAGGATGGGGGGCGAGAGTGTTAATGATGGGATAGGAGATCAATGAGGTGCAAAGTAACTGAAGATGACAGGATGGGTGCACAGATGGGTGCAGTGCTAGCAAAGAGATGGTCATGAATAAAAACTAGTGGAGATTTAGGGCAAGAAGATTGCAGAAATGCAGGATTTGTTGGAGAGAAAATTCCTATTTGTGTAGTAGAGAGACAATGCTCACAGGGTGGGTGCTGGGAGTATAAAAATACCAGAAGAATTGAATCAGCTGTTGAAGTTATTGGTGTGTGGGGTGCAGCATTTTCAGCAAACAGTTGGTCAAGTTTGATTTTAGAGGCTGTTATGGCTATGTATGCTGGTTGACAAGTGATTATTACCTATATCCACGAAGACAACTGCACAGTAATTGCAAAAAGATTTGGTGTATGGAATGGCTACTTTTATGTGCAACATGAACTTTGATCAATAAGAAAATGCCTGTGAATGGACTGCAGCAGCAGGCGGTGGGTGGATTTAAAAGACAGTTTTGTACCTGTGTTACCCAACAGGACACTGATCCATGAGTTCAGGATTTGTAGTAGGAGTGCCACAGGGATGCAGTAGTGTACCATGTATGTTGGGTATGTAATGGAATAAAATTTTAGTGGATGGTCAGATTTTTTATTAAAATATCCTACATCTCAAAGCATGGCCAGAAGTGCTCAAAAACCTATGAAAGGCTGTTTGGTTGGTTGGTTAAAAGAGGGGGGGAAGGGACCAAACTGCGAGGTCATCGGTCCCTTGTTCCCGGTAAAATAACTACACAATGGAAAGAAGAAAAGAAAGGAGATGTACAGCACAATAACAGGAGAAAGGAAGAATCAGAAGAATGGCAGAGGGACAACCAACACAACTACAGACAATACAGGAAAAGAAAACCACAGAGAGAAGCAAGAAACAGGTAGAAGGGGTAAAAACAAGAGAGCAGATGACCGTGGCTGGTCAACCACGAGAATAAAAAGGAAAAGCCAGCCACTCTGCGACACAATAAAACATCCACCCTAAAAGTATTGGAGTGATGAACACAAACAGACAAAGGACATGAGCTAAAACTTATATAGAATGATAAAAGTCACCATCGTGTATAAAATGTAAAACTAAGTTAGCCAATGAGGCATTGTCAGCTAAAATTAATGGCAACGAGTCCAGTAACTGTAGAGTCCATCGCAGGGCAGCCAATTGAGGACAGCTCACCAAGATATGGGCACTGTCACCCGAGTGCCACACCGACACTGAGGTGGGTCATCACAGTGCAGAAGGTAGCCATGTGTCACCCAAGCGTGGCCAATGTGGAGCCAGCAGAGAACCACTGAGCCACTGCTACAGGTCACATGGAGGGCTGCCACACATTTGTAGTCTCCTTAATAGCACGCAGTTTGTTGTGCGTGCTGAGGTTCTGCCATTTCGTCTTCCAAAGCCACAAAACCTTGCAGCATAGTACTGAACGCAAGTCAGTTGCAGAAAAGCTGATCTCCATAAGCGGATTCCACATAGTTTGTTTGGCCAGCCTGTCAGCAAGTTCGTTGCCTGGGATTCTGACATGACCTGGGGTCCAAACACCACAACACCACTGAATGACTGGACCATTCCAGGACATAGATGGACTCCTGGATGGTCGCTACCAAAGGATGAGGGTAGCACTGGTAGATGGCTTGTAGGCTGCTCACCGAGTCTGTACACAGAAGAAACGACTCACCAGGGCATGAACAGATGTGATCAAGAGCACGAGATATAGCCACCAGCTAGGCTGTGAAAACACTGCAGCCATCGGGCAAGGAATGCTGTTCAATATGTCCTCCACAGAAATACGTGAGTCGGCATGAAGCATCAGCCATTGAGCCACTGGTGTAAACCTCTTCATGGCCTCAGTACATGTCAAGAATCTAGTGGAAGCAGCAGCAGCAGAGAGCTGCGGGATTAACTGAGTCCTTAGGGCCCTGTGAAAGGTCCAGGCGAAGCTCCAGCCTAGGTGTACAACATGGAGTTCTACGTGAGTGGACCTCAAGTATAGCTCGGAAAGAAGGGATCGGACCCGAACTGCAATTGGAAGCCCTTACCTGGGTTGCTGATGTGGGAGATGAACCGCCATGGGTGGGAAAAGGAGACGGTGATTCAGATGTGCAGGAGAACTAAGAATGTGTGCAACGTAACTGGGCAGCAGTTGTGCAAGCCTAACCTGCAATGGAGGGACTCCGGTCACCGGACTTGTCCTAAAAGCTCCTGCTGCTAGGCAAATGCCACAGTGGTGCACTGGGTTGAGTAAACGCAATGCTGAGGGCGCAGCAAACCCGTAAACCAGGCTCCCACAGTCAAGGCAGGATTGAACAAGGGATCTGTACAGCTACAGCAGTGTAGAGCGATCTGCACCCCAGTTGGTGTTGCTCTGGCAGTGGAGGGCATTGAGGTGCTACCAGGATTTCTGCTTAAGCTGACGAAGGTGAGGAAGCCAACTCAATCAGGCAATGAAAACCAATCCTAAGAATCGATATGTCTCCACTACAGAGAGTGGATCATTAATAAGGAAAGTTCTGGATCTGGATGAATGGTATGACGCTGACAGAAGTGCATAACACACAACTTTGCGATCGAAAACTGGAAACCTTGGGCTACAGCCCATAACTGCGCCTTGTGAACGGTCCCCTGTAGGTGCTGCTCAGCAGCACCAGTACTGGTGGAGCAGTATGAAATGCAGAAGTTGTCTGCATACACAGAAGTTGACACGGACAGCCCTACTGCTGCTGCTAGACCATTAACGGCCACTAAAAATAGAGACACACTCAATACAGAGCCCTGCGGGACCCCATTCTCCTGGATATGGGGGGGAACTATGGGAAGCACCAACTTGGACATAGAAAGTATGATGTGACAGGAAAATTTGGATTAAAATTGGGAGCGGGCCTCAGAGACCCCACTTGTATAATGTGGCAAGGATATGATATTGCCAGGTGGTGTCATATACTTTTCGTAATCAAAAAAGACTGCAACCAGGTGTTGGAATCTGGAAACGGTTGTTTGAATGGTGGATTCAAGGGACACAAGACTATCAGTGGTAGAGCGACCCTGGCAGAAGCTGCCCTGACATGGAGCCAGTAGGCCACATGACTCCAGGACCCCAACCCAAGCACTGACACATTATACGTTCCAGCAGCTTACAAAGAACATTGGTGAGGCTGATGGGCTGATAGCTATCCACATCAAGTGTGTTTTTACTGGGTTTGAGCACTGGAATGATGATTCTCTCCCGTCATTGTGCTAGATCCGGTTGAAGATGACGAGGAGATGTCACTTGTGGTCAGATGAGAGATGTTTAATCATCTGACTGTGGGTCCGATCTGGCCCAGGAGCTTTGTTGGGGCAATGTGCAAGGACAGTGAGTAGCTCCCACTCTGTAAATGGGGTATTATAGGATTCACTGTGGTGTGTAGTAAACTAGAGGACTTTCCCTTCCAGCCACCATCTGAGAGTGCGAAAGGCTGGGGATAATTCTCTGATACAGAGGCTCGAGCATAGTGCTGAGCGAAGTGCTCGGCAATTGAGTTTGTGTCGGTAGATAACACACCATTTATGTTAACACCAGGAACAGCTGTTGGGGTCTGGTACCCAAAAACACATTTTATCTTTGCCTATTCTCTCTATTGGGAAGGTGACGTATGGCACCCAATGGTCAAGGCATATCCCTCCCAACACTCCTGCTTCCATTGTTTATTAAGTTGGCGAACATAGGCAAGGAGCTGTTTAAAGGCTGAGCTGTTTCAAGGTATGAGGTGCTCCATGGAAGGGTTGCGCTTATGCTGCTGTAGAGCTCGTCAACGTCCTTAATTGCTTCAGCGATTTCCAGCGATCAATAAGGGACTGCCTTTCGCTGGAGGCACCCTAAAGAGTGAGGGATCGTGTTTTCTGCCACAGAAATGACTGTTGAAGTCATCTGCTCAACCATCACATCGATGTTACCATGTGGGGGAGATTCAACAGTGACAGCAGAGATGAAAGTTTCCCAGTCCGCCTTGTTTAAAGCCCATCTGGGCAGGCGTCCATGGCCCTTACACTGGGGCAATGACAGTAAGAAGGGGAAGTGGTCACTACCACACAGGTCGTCATGTGCTCTCCAGTGGACAGATGGGAGAAGTCCTGGGCTGCAAATTGGTACATCAATGGTCGAGTAACTACCATAAGCCACACTGTAATATGTGGCGGCCTGAGTATTTAAGAGGCAGAGATTGAACCGAGACAGTAAAGTTTTGACATCTCTGCCTCGGCCAGTAAGAACGATGCCCCCCCCCCCCCCCCTCTCTCTCCACAAGGGGTTATGGGCATTAAAATCTCCCAGAAGTACAAAAGGTTTAGGGAGTTGATCAATCAGTGCAGCTAACACATTCAGGGGTAATGCACCATCCGGAGGAAGATATACATTGCAGACAGTTATTTCCTGTGTCGTCCTTATTCTGACAGCCATAGCTACAAGGGGGGTTTGAAGGGGCACAGTTTCACTATAGACTGAGTTTAGGACATAAATACCAACTCCACCTGACACTCAGTTACAGTCGCTACCGTTCCTGTAGTATCCCTCATAGCCGCGGAGAGCAGGGGTCCGCATGGCCGGGAACGAGGTCTCCTGGAGGACAACGCAGAAAGCAGGTGTAAAGTTTAACAGTTGCCATAGCTCAGCCAGATGGTGGAAATAATCGCTGCAATTCCACTGGAGGATGACATCATCGTGAGACTGGGAAGGCATGGGACATTCAATGAGGCAGTTTACACCTCAGGGTCACCTGCTGCCATCGACTTTTTGCCTGAGCAGTCTATATCCATTGTGTCTGAGGGTCCAGCGAGCTCTAGGTCCTCAGCGGACGCCAGAATCTCCACCTCATATGCAGACGCAGATCTTGTAGGTAGAAGTGGTGTGGGTGCCACTGCAATTCCCTTGGTCTTGAGGACCTTCTTCTTGGATTTCTATTGCTGCTCCTTGGGTTCTGCTGCCTGGGAGGACTTCACTGATTCAATCTCCAGGACTGAGGGTGAGTGTGAAGCCCTACGACCAGCTGCTTTTGGGCCCTTCAGCCACTGGTGGGTGTCATCTTTCCCACTAGCAGAAAGCTGAGAAGGGAGTGACACAAGGGACCCCTTCCTAGCAAAAGGAGCCGCATAAGACTTACACTTCTCCAGCTCAGAAGTGGGGACTGATATCCCCGATGGTTGAGGTGGTGTTGCTCCCGAAGTAAGTAGTGCGGGAGCAACAGGGAGGGAAATGCCCACCACCATGAAATGGGCAAGGTGACAGGAATGTGAGGAACTGATGGGGCGACAAGCGTTCTCGTAGCAGCAGTGTAAGAGATGGTCACAGGCACAGGAGGTAAGCGCTCAAATTTACTCTTGGCCTCAGTGTAGGTCAGTCAGTCCAGCATCTTATATTCCATGATTTTCCTCTCTTTCTGTATAATCCTGCAGTCTGGCGAGCAAGGTGAATGATGCTCTCCTAAGTTGACACAGATGGGAGGCGGGGCACATGGAGTATTGGCATGTGATGGAAGTCCACAATCTCGACATGTGATGCTGGAAGTACAGCGGGAAAACATATGGCCAAACTTCCATCACTTAAAGAACCACATTGGGGGAGGGATATATGGCTTGATGTCACACAGTAGACCATCACCTTGACCTTCTCGGGCAATGTGTCACCCTCGAAGGCCAATATGAATGCACCAGTGGCATGCACCAGTGGCAACCTGATTATCCCTCGGACCCCAATGGACGTGCAAGATGACATGAACACCTCGCTGCTCTAAATTGGCGCGTACAGCTCGTCGTCAGACAGAAAAAGAAGGTCCCTGCGAAATATAATACCCTGGCCCATATTTAAGCTCTTGTGGGGCGTAATGGTAACAGAAACATCCCCCAACTTGTCACAAGTCAGATGCTGTTTTGATCAAGACTGACCCAGAGCGCATTTTGGACCAGCCCTCAATCTCCCTAAACTTGTCCTCCAAATGCTCCACAAAAACTGATATTTCATGGACATGAAAGATTCCCCATCAACTCTCGTACATTCGAGGTACCGAGGCAAATAAGCTTCACTACCATCCTTAGCCTAACTTTCCTCCCATGGTGTAGCCAGGGAAGGGAACAATTTGGGGTCATATTTCTTAGCACTGAAGTTAGACTTTGCCCACTTAGAGACTACTGGTGGCGGACCACCAGCAAGAGATGACGAACCATGCTTCATGGCATGTCATCCCCCCTGATGCCATCCACTCTGACCAGAGACCCTCCCCACGGGTGCCACCCAGCCTCAGCAAGGGCCACCTGGCAGGATGGCCATTCCAGAAGTCCCGATGCCCCAAGGAGATGGGCATCTACTCCCTGGCATACGTGGGGAGTTAACAGTGCAGGCATCAGCAGAGCGATCCCTGTGTCATCAGGGGGCTACAGCCAACAGGGTACATGGCGGCCCCACCACAAAGGACTGGCTATTGCACTGGATATGAGCTGCAAACAATTCCATAGTCCTCGTCGGCACAGAAAACGACACTGTGTAGTGGGTGGAGGAAATGCACCCAGGAAGGTGTCCTCGCTCAAGAGATGGAGGATGAGCGGGACTGCGACGTGACGACAAGAAAGTAAGCTAAAATCTCAATGCATGATGGACATGATGCACCATGTAAGGCACCCTACCCCAATTGGTTCACTCTTCAGGAAAATTTTGAAAAATGGAGGTCAAACCTTACAGGGGACCATCACATAAAGGCCAAAAGGTAAGAGACTCCTTTTAGTTGCCTCTTATGACAGGCAGGAATACCTCGAGCCTATTCTAACCCCTGGGCATGCAGGGGGTCTATCAAAGAACATGTTTGAGATTTTTGTTTTTTAGGTCTGAAGGTTAATGGAGAGAACAGAAGTGCTGGCCAGCTGTTAATTCACAATGGTATCAGGCTTGCTGATGCCATTGGAAGAACTGGGAAGAGATTTCTGCTTTGAATGGGATGGACAGAATATTAAACACCTGCAAGGGTTCTGGCAAGACCATCCTTACACTTGGAGATAACACCTGCTTCCCAATCAAGTTGTCAAAGTGATTTTTGACAACAAATAGGTTACATTTGCCACAGCAGAGGTACTTTTCATTATTTGTGCATTTTATATGACCAAAAGTTTTTATCGAATTATAAGGGAGATGGCCATCAACATCCAAAAAGCTAAATTATTGAGTTGAAAAGCACCTGGTGATGCGGATTTTGGAGTAGATGTTGAAGTTATGTGGGGAAAATGCAGTCTCTGCATTCGCCATTTGTCCAGCTCGTGAATATGTAATCAATGAATCTAAACTAAGCAATGAGCTTAAGCTGTGGGGGGCACAAGAAGAAATCCACAAAGTAACTCATAAAAAAATTGGCGTAGGATGGTGTCATGTATTCATGGAATTCCATAGAGTTGGTTGTACACTTGGCATTTAAAGCAAAATAACTGTATGTTAGAATTTGGTTAACCACGCAGAGATCAGGGAAAAGGTGGCAACTTTGGTGTAAAAAGGACACTACGAAACATGGTGTTCCATGGCAGCTGCATCATCTGCATGCAGAATATTGATAAGTCTCTCTCTCTCTCTCTCTCTCTCTCTCTCTCTCTCTCTCTCTCTCTCTCTCTCTCTCTCTCTCTCTCCCCCTCTCGCCTTCCAATATCCCAATATTTCCCTACAGTCACCATGTTCTGCATTTTGTCCCTCCTACCATCTACTGAATAATCACACACAAATGGTGATGGTGTATCTACAGATGTGAGAGTGTGCATTAATAGAAAAAGGGCAGAAGATTGATAGCTAGTGCAATTTCATGACTTGTACATAAAATAATACTCAACAGATCACCTGGAAGCAGATCATTAATTTAATGCCTTGTCCAGTACATCCATGCACAATCCATTATTATTTCACTCCTCTTTTATTATTATTATTTATTATTATTATTATTATCGTTATTCAAGGCATAGTTTTATATGTTTAATTCCTGTGCCTTATTGACTCATCTGTTACAGGGTGTATACGCGAACAAGAAAAAATAATTCCCGGGTTTCTCCCGGATTTCCCGTTTAAAAATACACTTTCTCCCGGGAGAAAACATACTTTTTCCCTGTTAACTGAGAGTATATTTTCTCTCGGAACAGTTTAACTTATCAGTCCTTTGAATGATTATGGTTTTAAACACGGGCGTAGAATTTCCCGGCACAGAGGGAAAAAAAGGGGTTTTGGAAAGATCTTTGATGTGCAGCAACATGTACGCTGCATATTTTCGTATTACAAAAGTATAAATTCGAATTCCACCAAACACCGCTTGCTACTTTCCGAAGCATTGAAATCGAGATTGCGATGTGCTTTTGTAAGCCAGTCATAGCTCATGTCACGTGATCTCGCCAGCCGATTACAGCGGGTATTCAGAGCTTAGGAAACGTGATGTAGTCAGCCAATAGCAACATCACTGTTAAGTAGCGCGAACACACAAACAGAAAAAGTTAATGGTTTAAATTAATATACATAGTGTTGCTACACGAAACGCAAAGCTTTCACATGTAATATTGGTCCATAAGATTAATACACTGCAAGAGAAGCTAAGCTTCCACATATACTGTTGGTCTTTCATGCGTGTATTACAATTTAAGATATATCACACAAATGTGCCAGTAAAATTTTTAATAACGACATAAATTTCTGATCTTCTGCGCTAGAAATTCATCTAAATGGCTCATTATCGAAGAGTTTATTTTTAAATGAGAGTGAAACGCTCTGTGATTTAAGAAATTCATCGTACATTATTGTACATAGTTCTGGTGTAACTGCCAGAATGATACTTTGATGGTAACACTTTTCAAACCACCATTCAGAATATTTTCCCGTGACCTGTTAGAAATAGGTTCGTTTCTGCAGTTGCCAGAGAGCGCCAGATGACAGGCGTCACCGCGCTTGTGCAGCTACGATGTCGTAGGGAGCCTGTATGTTCGTACGTATAAAACGTTAAAAGATCTTACACTATGTCATAAAAGAAACAAGACATCAGAGGATACTCCAAGAGAATCGGAATTTCGTGACCCATACTAAAATGCGCACATTTAAAATGCACATTCGTATGTCCAGATTCCCAGTGAAGTAGGCCACGACCTTATATTAAGTTTTCAATGTGGTTTTCAGGATGTAAATTTTCTTGGAGCACCAGTACTGTGTTATCTCATGTTTGGTTCTTTATTATGGCATAATGCCATACGTGCTAGAAGTTGAAAACATGCACCTGAAATGCAGCGAACAGTGTGTGAAATTAGAACACTTCATTTCAAATATATTGTCTGCCTCAGCGGAAAAGATTAATAAGAAAAATTTCTTTAGCAAACCGACAAAAATGACTTCATTGTTGTGCAAGGCAATTAATGCTTGACTGTCAGATAGGTGGAAATAAAATAAAATCTGCAACTAGTAACACATTTTAGCCTTCCGTAATTACGTGAATGTATTTTAATTCACTTGATAGCTCCCGGCCACAGAAATCTGTTTTGTTTTCATTTGATGTGAGAGCAGTAAACAAAGAGGAAACAGCAAAATCACTAAATGTAAACACAGGTCAGGTGGTGACTACCCACTTCCCCACTGTAACTCAGACTGCTCTGCACATCAGCCCCGGATCTACGATATTTCCGAACCGGGGCAATACTCCGCCACTCTCTCTAGCGTTTGAGAGAGGACGTCAAAAAATTTAAAAAAAGCACATCTTTCTGAAGAGTTTGATGCATAAAACATGTGTGTTCAAGGAAATGTAACACGTGTTATTTGGTCGTAAGTGTGCCAAAGTGCAGTGCCTCGCCTCCTCACACAGCATTCTTCTATCACACGTCACTGTACTTCGCTCTGTGGAATTGAAACGTGTATGTTTTGTAATGGATACCGTCAAACCATATTCAGAACAGTGGAAATTAAAATGTCCTGTGGTGCCTCTCCTGCTTACAGTCGGCCAGTGTGACATCTTGTCCCTCTATTTTTAAAAAAAAAAAGAACTATTCAGAAAATTTGCACTCTTTATTCCCCATCAGTTAACAACTTGCTGCTTTGTGTGACATAAAGGTAAATATAGGATACATAACCAGTTAAGACATGAGACAAACAAGACAATACACATTTCTTCAATCCTTGGCGCCTAGAATTTTTTCTCTCTAATCTTGCTACAGCTTTACATGGTGTGCTTTCCTTTCTGTGAAAGAATCTATTACCTCAAAGTTCGCCAAACGTTTTTCTACATGAAAAGACAAAATGTCAGTGTCTCATACTGAAAAAGCTGTTAATACAAATAGGATCCAAGACTAGTGTGGTTTCTCGATCTGATTACGTCTATTTTGTCACTGTCTGCTACATAAAACAAAATAGGCCTTTCTAATACAGTAACAATTGTAACACACATCAAATGAATGAGACTGTTTTGGCACAAATGGTCTTTTTTGTAATGACAGAATATAATTCACAATGTACCAATATCAAATGCCTATTAGCAAAAAGCTATATGTTAGGAAATAGTTTCACACTTCATTCATATGCTATAGTTTCTCAAGTATGAGATCGAAAAGTAATAGTACGAAATTTTTATACAAACTTGGAATCGTCATATTGTTCCATAATTTGTGTGATATTCCCATTTCTTCTCCTTCCTCTTTCTAACAAACAGTTTTGTTATCACTAATTCTGTAACTATTCCTGCCAATGTCAAAGCTTATTCGCAGGTTGACTTCACTAACTCTGCCAGAATCACCAGTGTACTTATCCCGCGATTATTCTCCAGTGAGGCGTTTGTTACATGTTCGTACAACGCATTTTCCGCACTGCTTCCAGAATAGAACTTAAGGCAGCTGCTAGCCGGGGACTGTACAACTAGCCCTTACTAGTATAGCGATATGGCCAAAAATTTTCTGTCAACATTTTATTTTCTTGAATACACCAAGAAGGTTAGATTAGATAGATTAGATTAGATTAATACTAGTTCCATGGATCATGAATACGATATTTCGTAATGATGTGGAACGAGTCAAATTTTCCAATACATGACATAATTAAGTTAATTTAACAACATACTTAAGTTAATATAACAACTTTTTCATTTTTTGTGTTTTTTTTATTTTATTTTTTTATTAATTTTTTTTTATTTATATCTAAAAATTCCTCTATGGAGTAGAAGGAGTTGTCATTCAGAAATTCTTTTAATTTCTTCTTAAATACTTGTTGGTTATCTGTCAGACTTTTGAACTATTTGGTAAGTGACCAGGCTTTAGTGCCAGTATAATTCACCCCTTTCTGTGCCAAAGTTAGATTTAATCTTGAATAGTGAAGATCATCCTTTCCCCTAGTATTGTAGTTATGTACACTGCTATTACTTTTGAATTGGGTTTGGTTGTTAATAACAAATTTCATAAGAGAGTATATATAATGAGAAGCTACTGTGAATATCCCCTAGATCCTTAAATAAATGTCAGCAGGATGATCTTGGGTGGACTCCAGCTATTATTCTGATTACACGCTTTTGTGCAATAAATACTTTATTCCTCAGTGATGAATTACCCCAAAATATGATGCCATATGAAAGCAACGAGTGAAAATAGGCGTAGTAAGCTAATTTACTAAGATGTTTATCACCAAAATTTGCAATGACCCTTATTGCATAAGTAGCTGAACTCAAACGTTTCAGCAGATCATCAATGTGTTTCTTCCAATTTAATCTCTCATCAATGGATACACCTAAAAATTTGGAATATTCTACCTTAGCTATATGCTTCTGATTAAGGTCTATATTTATTAATGGCGTCATACCATTCACTGTACGGAACTGTATGTACTGTGTCTTATCAAAATTCAGTGAGAGTCCGTTTACAAGGAACCACTTAGTAATTTTCTGAAAGACAGTTTTGACAATATCATCAATTAAGTCTTGTTTGTCAGGTGTGATTACTATACTTGTATCATCAGCAAAGATAACTAACTCTGCCTCTTCATGAATATAGAATGGCAAGTCATTAATATATATTAAGAACAACAAAGGACCCAAGACTGGCCCTTGTGGAACCCCATTCTTGATAGTTCCCCAGTTTGAGGAATGCGCTGATCTTTGCATATTATGAGAACTACTTATTTCAACTTTCTGCACTCTTCCAGTTAGGTACGAATTAAACCATTTGTGCACTGTCCCACTCATGCCACAATACTTGAGCTTCTCTAGCAGAATTTCATGATTTACACAATCAAAAGCCTTTGAGAGATCACAAAAAATCCCAATGGGTGGTGTTCGGTTATTCAGATCATTCAAAATTTGATTGGTGAAAGCATATATGGCATTTTCTGTTGAAAAACCTTTCTGGAAACCAAACTGACATTTTGTTAGTACTTCATTGTTACAGATATGTGAAGCTACTCTTGAATACATTACTTTCTCAAAAATTTTGGATAAAGCTGTTAGAAGGGAGATTGGACGGTAATTGTTGACATCAGATCTATCCTCCTTTTTATGCAAAGGTAATACGTAATCTTTCTTACCTGTTATTCATTTATTTCCACTCCTGTAATCTGAGTCTATGGATGTCGCTAGTAATTATAACAAAGCTCATCATTCGCAAACCCAATCAACCACACAATCAGACAGCAGTTGGCATTCATCCGTTCGGCCTTACTCCGCTCAGCTTGTATAGCCCCTTTTGTCTGTAGGAAAGTCAGTTTCTACATGCAACGAGGATCCCCTGACAGAGACATCGCATACACTGTGCACACATTCACAAATCAACTTACGATTCATTCAGAAATCAACTTAGAATGTGTTAAAAAATGTTCGAAAACCGACAGGAATTAGTTTCAAAGTCATATGATTAATCGATAGACTAACGTGCACTGCATGCTAGTCGCTTTGTGAAACAAGGTCTTTTCCCCCTCAAGAATATGAATTCTGAGCATGCATGAATCTGGCAGCTTGGGCACTCCAGTAAAATTTTTCCCAGTAGCATCTTGCTGCTTGCTGTGATTGCTTACGCAGCTAACAGCCACATTTCTGTAGCCAGAAGTGGGAGAAGGTACTACTAAACTGCACATGCGCATGATCCTGCTTGTTTCTGCTAAAACTAATCTCACGCTCATCGGAGGCAATTTGTTGTTACAAAGCATTGCATAGTCTTCCTAAAGCCTTTGACACATTTTGCTGTTGGCAGACACTTGTATGAACACTGTGTTTTGTCATTGTATATGGCTCATTTCCTTTGCAATTGAAGTTTTGTTTTCGTTTTTCTCTCGTTCATGTTTTCTTGCTGCAGTATTATTCTGCAGTAGCAGGATACAATAATATCCTTCGTTAGAGTATCGGTTCTTACCAGTCAAAATTACAAAAATTTAACTGAAACAAAAACAATGGAAAATTCCCGGAATTCTAAAAAATTCCCGGGTTTCTCCCGGGTGAAAAAATTCCCGGGTCTTTCCCGGATCCCCAGTTGTCCCGGGTCGTATAAACACTGTGTTAGTTTCCATGGTTTATTACAATAATATGGCATTGACATAAGTAAGAGGAATGCCGTGCTGATGAAACAGTTATGGTACAAAGAACTTTATAGAGTGTACATAGGACTGAAAACTGGAGGGCAGTTTTCACCCTAATCAATGATCATAATAGGTTACTTTATTTCTCCTGACTTTATCCTGTGTCTTCATACGGTTGGTCGGACCACTAATCGAGACATGACAGTGTTAGTGATAGAGCATGGCCACATGCCCTTCTCATAACAGTTGGATGGTCATTCTTTCTGCTCTCGAGATGTTTCCCGTTGGTGACGGGACTCTGGCAAGGGAGCAAGGACAGAGTTTTCAGCTTATATTGGCAAGAAAGTACACACAACTTAGAAAAGATCCGTTGACTACAAGTGTCCCACAGAACATTGCCAATTCACTACATCAACTGCTACACAGTTAAAATAACAAAAAATGGGGATCATATACAAAATTAACGATCTCTGTCTGCTGCAAGACCATCATGATACGAAAGTCAGGAACATACAGTGTCTAACTGATATCTCATTCAAATTAAGTTCTTCGTTATCTACATGAAGTGTTATTTTTTTAAATATACATTAATGAGTGCTCAGGTAAATACATATATATAGCAACTCCTCTAACTGCTTTAGATATCAATTTCTAACCACATTCAGTGTTATTTCAAAATCAAAATTTGTTTTCAAGGCAATGTCAATAAATATGGACATGTAAGCGAACTGAAAGTCTCTATCATTCCTTGTAATTAACAATACACAGAGAAAGAGCAGCAATTTGATGCTTATACAGGGAATCTAGGAGACACTGTCAATATTTGGGGATTGACAGGAATAGCCACTTGAAAAAAAATGTCTAGTAAATATAGGTTCTAAAATGCATACCTCAAGGGCTATGGGCACTTGTTCAGTAGAAGAGGAGTGATTCACATCAGGAAGATTAACAATTGCTCATAGCTCTTAAGGTATGCATTTCAGAGCCCATGTTTATTCGAATTTTTTGCTCTGAATGATCATTCCTGTCATATCCCTGAACATTAACTATTTCCTCTGGAACATCTTGTATGTTTTGGATTAATAATGTGTGACACTGTGAGCTCCACACAAGTTTTGTGATGATAAACCATACATGATTTTTAAAACAACTTAGTTCTTGGAATAAGAAAGAGCAGACAATGATCTTCTGTTACTCTTTAACTATATTCTAGCACAGTATGATTCACCAAACACTTTATAAACTGACATTAACATCTGCAAAACAGTGTTCTTTTTTCCTATAATTTTTATTAATTTGTGTCACCTTACACAAATAAAGTTACTTGTTATAAGTGATATGCTGAAGACATTCTACTTCTGGTAGATCGCAAAACAAGTAATATTTGGAAAATTGTCATGGAACTCAATAATTTCACTACAAACATGAAGCTCAGAAACCACACTGGATGCAACAGCATTAATTCACCAAATTTCACAACAGTATAACTACAAGTCCATGGGGAACTAATTACAACACATCCAACATTCACAAATCCTCAAGTCATTGAACACCACATGCATACTGGATACAGACTCAAGATAAACAAAACATTTATATGCAATCTTAATAAAACAATATCTGCAAATCGAACTCAACATGGTTATGGAATAATCACTTGTAATGCTTAGTCCACATATCTTTTATACAGACTCAGATATTAAAGAAGAGCAAATATACACTCCTGGAAATGGAAAAAAGAACACATTGACACCGGTGTGTCAGACCCACCATACTTGCTCCGGACACTGCGAGAGGACTGTACAAGCAATGATCACACGCACGGCACAGCGGACACACCAGGAACCGCGGTGTTGGCCGTCGAATGGCGCTAGCTGCGCAGCATTTGTGCACCGCCGCCGTCAGTGTCAGCCAGTTTGCCGTGGCATACGGAGCTCCATCGCAGTCTTTAACACTGGTAGCATGCCGCGACAGCGTGGACGTGAACCGTATGTGCAGTTGACGGACTTTGAGCGAGGGCGTATAGTGGGCATGCGGGAGGCCGGGTGGACGTACCGCCGAATTGCTCAACACGTGGGGTGTGAGGTCTCCACAGTACATCGATGTTATCGCCAGTGGTCGGCGGAAGGTGCACGTGCCCGTCGATCTGGGACCGGACTGCAGCGACGCACGGATGCACGCCAAGACCGTAGGATCCTACGCAGTGCCGTAGGGGACCGCACCGCCACTTCCCAGCAAATTAGGGACACTGTTGCTCCTGGGGTATCGGCGAGGACCATTCGCAACCGTCTCCATGAAGCTGGGCTACGGTCCCGCACACCGTTAGGCCGTCTTCCGCTCACGCCCCAACATCGTGCAGCCCGCCTCCAGTGGTGTCGCGACAGGCGTGAATGGAGGGACGAATGGATACGTGTCGTCTTCAGCGATGAGAGTCGCTTCTGCCTTGGTGCCAATGATGGTCGTATGTGTGTTTGGCGCCGTGCAGGTGAGCGCCACAATCAGGACTGCATACGACCAAGGCACACAGGGCCAACACCCGGCATCATGGTGTGGGGAGCGATCTCCTACACTGGCCGTACACCACTGGTGATCGTCGAGGGGACACTGAATAGTGCACGGTACATCCAAACCGTCATCGAACCCATCGTTCTACCATTCCTAGACCGGCACGGGAACTAGCTGTTCCAACAGGACAATGCACGTCCGCATGTATCCCGTGCCACGCAACGTGCTCTAGAAGGTGTAAGTCAACTACCCAGGCCAGCAAGATCTCCGGTTCTGTCCCCCATTGAGCATGTTTGGGACTGGATGAAGCGTCGTCTCACGCGGTCTGCACGTCCAGCACGAACGCTGGTCCAACTGAGGCGCCAGGTGGAAATGGCATGGCAAGCCGTTCCACAAGACTACATCCAGCATCTCTACGATCGTCTCCATGGGAGAATAGCAGCCTGCATTGCTGCGAAAGGTGGATATACACTGTACTAGTGCCGACATTGTGCATGCTCTGTTGCCTGTGTCTATGTGCCTGTGGTTCTGTCAGTGTGATCATGTGATGTATCTGACCCCAGGAATGTGTCAATAAAGTTTCCCCTTCCTGGGACAATGAATTCACGGTGTTCTTATTTCAATTTCCAGGAGTGTAGAATAAACCATTGCAACAAGTCAACTGTTAAGACTATCTTATGTTAATATTGAGACTAACATCTTCACAATACGGTGAGCAATAATCTATCCTTTTCATAACATTGTCATTATTCCATCCTGGATTTTCCATAGTTTGGGGGGGGGGGGACTTCGAGCTTCGAGATATAATGGGCACACACACACACACACACACACACACACACATACACTGTGGAACACACAGAACTTAGTAGAACAATTGCAGACCTTGTATGTGGGCTCTATTTACTTACATTGGGCTACACTTTCACGAAAGACAAATATGGGTCATCCATTTAGTGACATAGAACATGATCTAAATTGGTAATAGTGAGGGATAAGATTTGCCGATAAAAAAATTTTATTATAACTGCTAAAATGACAGAGAGTTACAAAACAAATAACTGGTCACAAAATTTGCAATGTCAACATGCCTCCATAAAAGAAACTATACTCAAAATCACCTCTTCATATTATCATAGACATATTGGTAGCAATAGTTATTGTGTTATCCTTGATGAAATAACATGTCTTTTATCTGTTAGTAGAAAGCTCTAGGGAAAAAAAATTGTCGCAGAACATTGTTCACGTACCTATTAGAAATTATGGCTTGGTGGAAGATCAGTCCTACAATTCTTATTGCACAGACTGTGCACCAAAATTCTGTTTTCACATTATGCAGATGCTCTTGATGTAACTGATGACAATTTTTAGAACTCCAACACTGACTGATCTGCAAGTTCATGTACATCAATAAAAGCAGGCAACACTTCATAACTCACCCAGCTTATTCTCAGCTAAAGCTAACACACCACCTGCCCACAATGAAATGAATTTTGTCTCACTGAAATATTGCTTGTAATACTGAAAGATCAAAAGTGATATAATATGCATCCATTTGGTGTGTTGCAGCAGGATACATCTGATGATGCCAGGTCCTGTGGCAAAACAAACATGGCAGACTTATGAACTGCTGCAGACCACCACAGCCTCACTTGTCACAACCAGATGATGTTTACAGTGAGCTCTCTGGTGCACCTATTCACAATTACCATGCAGTACGTGGCTCTATCCTGGACTGTGTTTGGACTTTGCTGTTACACACTACCAATGTTTGGATAGTACATGGACTTGCCCGTCAGCCTAACAAGGTACTATCTTTGCTCACTGTTCAGTTGACTGTTGCATTTCCAGTAATGAATCAGGCATACTGGTATACTGAAAGTGAGGTTTGTATTTGAGTGTTCCTTAGTCGAGCCTATAAAAAGTGTTCATCTGCACTAACATGTTAGTTATCCAACAAACCTCCAGAGTATTGTATTGAACAAGAGGCATTCACCTCAAGAAGTTTTCTGTTTAGTGTACTTCCGGAAGATCAGGAACTTTTACTTTCTGCAATTTATTTGCACATAATTTGAACTTAGTAAAATCTGTGTCGTTGAAGAAGCTGAGTTCCAACAGGTATGTACTAGCCAGCCTTCCAGCCCCCCTCCCTCCCCCCCACCCTCTCTCTCTCTCTCTCTCTCTCTCTCTCTCTCTCTCTCTCTCTCTCTCTGTGGAGGGAGAGGGAGGGGGAGGAGGGAAGGGGTGGAGGGAGGGGAGGAGGGAGGGGCGGGAGGGGGAGGGGAGGGAAGGGGAGTGGGAGGGAAGGGGAAGGAAGGGGAGGGGGGGAGGAGGGAAGGGTAGGGGGAGGAGGGGAGGGGAGGGGGAGGAGGGAAGGGGAGGGGAGGGGAGGGGGAGGAGGGAAGGGGAGGGGAGGGGAGGAGGGAAGGGGAGGGGAGGAGGGAGGGGGAGGAGGGAAGGGGCGGGGGAGGAGGGGAGGGAGGGGGCGGAGGGGAGGGGGGAGGGAAGGGGAGGGGGCGGAGGGGAGGGGGGAGGGAAGGGGAGGGGGAGGGTGGGGGAGGAGGGGCGGAGAGGGGGGAGGGTGGGGGAGGAGGGGCGGAGAGGGGGGAGGGGGGAGGAGGGGCAGAGAGGGGGGAGGGGAGGGGAGGGGGAGGGAGAGGAGGGATGGGGAGGGGTGGGGGAGTGTGGAGTGTGGAGGGGGTGGTTGTGCGGGCATGCGCGATGGGGGCAGGTGATTACAATTGAAACATATTTGACTCTCAGTCTGGAAATATAGTGTTGAATTAAGCCACCTCTAGTTTTCTTATATGAGGAGTGAAGTATAAAACCAATTATATTTTGAATTTATAGTTTCCGTGCTGATTGGTAACAGGCCCACTAACAATTTACCCGCAACACGCCGCCCCCTCCCCCCCCCCCCCCTTCTGACCAGCTGGAGGTGGTTTTCTATTTATATTGGTGCTGCTCTGTTTTGGTTTTCATAACCAACATGTCACTGAAATTAATTTACTGACATCACGTGAGGAGAATGTGCTCAGAGTAGAGTTATTGTGTCCTGCTACAGGGTAGCCATCGTCAACTGCTCTGTTTCTTTAGTTAGTATCCATGAACTTTACATATGTCTGCTTGTGTCTGTATGTGTGTGTGTGTGTGTGTGTGTGTGTGTGTGTGTGTGTGTGTGCGCACGCGCGCGTTTGTATACCTGTCCCTTTTTCCTCCTAAGGCAAGTCTTTCCGCTCCCGGGATTGGAATGACTCCTTACACTCTCCCTTAAAATCCACATCCTTTCATCTTTCCCTCTCCTTCCCTCTTTCCTGATGAAGCAACCGTGTGTGTGTGTGTGTGTGTGTGTGTGTGTGTGTGTGTGTGCGTGCGTGCGTGCACGCGCGAGTGTATACCTGTCCCTTTTTCCCCCTAAGGTAAGTCTTTGCGCTCTCGGGATTGGAATGACTCCTTACCTTCTCCCTTAAAACCTACATCCTTTCGTCTTTCCCTCTCCTTCCCTCTTTCCTGATGAAGCAACTGTGGGTTGTGAAAGCTTGAATTTTGTGTGTGTGTGTGTGTGTGTGTGTGTGTGTGTGTGTGTGTGTGTGTGTGTGTGTGTGTGTGTTTGTTAGTGTCTCTATCAACATACCAACGCTTTCGTTTGGTAAGTTACATCATCTTTGTTTATATATGTGTGTGTGTGTGTGTGTGTGTGTGTGTGTGTGTGTGCCACCAATAAATCCTTTAGGCTTCTCTTAAACTTGATATAAAGTAGAATCTAACTTCTGCACCATTTCAGTGCATTAATGTGTTCATTGTAAATGAGTATTGTAGGTCTATTATATGTTTATTACCTTATAAATAAAAACAATTTTTTTATTTTAAATTCAGTGCATTAATGCAATCTTAGTAAATGAGTGTTTGTAAAATGATTCTTTCATATAGTGTTCATTAAAAAAAAGTGACGTTCATTCCACTTGGGACCTGTGGAAGGTACATTAGCTTATTTGTTTCAGTTGTAAATATTTGTCATGTATTATAGTTTTTCTGACACGTTCTATTCCTGGAGGACCTCCTCTCTATGGATCAATTGGAATGAAAGCAAACCTAATCTAATCTATTTGAATGGGAAAACATAATCAATTACTTAAAATTTACCAAGTCATGAATGGTCTTTCTAACCCTGATGTACAATATGTCATACTGTATAACTGCTCCTGTGTGAGTCAAATGGTATTATGGAAAGCAACATGAGGATCAATGCTCAGACAGTAGGAGCTCACTAGGGTATTTATAAAGCAATTTATACTCAAATTTAGCAGTATCTTGAAACATAACAAGACGGAGAAACTCCACTTGCTCAAATACCACTCCAAACATGAATATTAGTTGTTCTTTCTTTTTGTTACTTATTTATGAAAGCCCCATTTTTCTATTGTGCAAAGAATAACTCTTTTTGTACTTAAGGAACTATTTCCACTCCAAAATCATGTACAATTACTGAATTTTTAGAATTCAAACTTTTCACAAATTCAGATTTTCCACCTTTCGGCCATAATTTTTCTGTTTTCAAAAATTTATACTTTTACTACAAAGACATGTTAGTCAATGAAATATCTCAAATACATAATTTTGCACTGTAGAGGTTCTTTACGGGGTCATTAGGAAATGTGGGAGAATAGTGTGTGCCTAAAAAAAAAGACTCAAAAAAATCTCCCATTAAAGGCACACACAAGATATAGAGAATAGTTAAATGAAATTGTCAAATGAGAACGTATAGTTTGGAATTCCCATATTTTATGTAGTCATTGTATTTCTAATTGCTCTGTATTTTAATCTTTTGTAAAAGCATACTTATGCCAGTGGCACAGTCTTGAGCAAATTACTAAAATGATTCTAACCATCCATGACACTAGACAAGAAATGAAATCTCATCTGGGGCAAATTACGTAAATGATATTAAAATCTGTCCCTCCCTAATAATAATAATAATAATAATAATAATAATAATAATAATAATGCATTATCTAAAAGCAGAAGACACATGGGTAAAAAAAAAATTAAAACACCTCGAGACAATGAAAGGAAATTGAATGACATTGTTAAGACTACCATGCCACAACACTGATTTTATTTCAAGAGTAAAAACCTCCATATTAAGTCTGAAATTCGGAATATGAATATGACAATAAAATTAAATCATTATTGGAATAATTAAAATAAAAATTGAAAAAATATCAATTATAAGAGATCTGTATTTAATTATTGAAGGAAGCAGGTAGATAAAAAGCGACTGCACACATTTAGAAACGTTGTGACCACTGTGTAACCGGACAGACATGATCCATCCCAATAAACGTTCCATTTTAACATCTGAATGGATTGCACAATCACACTGAGATTGCTATAAAGGAACAATCTCCCCACTCTCATCCCCAATCAATCATGGCTGATGTAAGCAGGCATTTGGATTCTGGGGATCTATCAAAAAGTGTGTATGTGGAAGTCTTAACTCCCAAGAACCTACAAAAAGATTAAAATTTTCAGAATGGGGATCATAGACATACAGTGACTAAGGCCAGCACACTTAAATAGATAACAGATAGAGGTGAAGCATTGGGATATTAGCTGTGCAAGAAAGAAGATAAAGATATAGTGGAATCAGAAGCTTTGTGATGCTGAAAAGAAATCTAAAAATCGAAGTAGGGAAGAAAAGATGCAGATCCATGTGCTGAAAGTGCTGGCAGGTCGACAGACACACAAACATACACACAAAATTCAAGCTTTCGCAACAAACTGTTGCCTCATCAGGAAAGAGGGAAGGAGAGGGAAAGACGAAAGGATGTGGGTTTTAAGGGAGAGGGTAAGGAGTCATTCCAGTCCCGGGAGCGGAAAGACTTACCTTAGGGGGAAAAAAGGACGGACCTCTATTTTTCCGTCGTGGAATGTTTCCTTCTATTATAACCATATCATATATATATATATATATATTCTTTTTTTAGAGGGAAACATTCCACGTAGGAAAAATATATCTAAAAACAAAGATGATGAGATGAACTGGAATTGGGCCTCACACAGAAGAGGGATGGTCACAACTTCCAATGAGTGTTGAGGTTGTACAGGCAGTAACTAACCTATAGCATAAAAATCCAACTGGAGAAGGGGATAGCAGCACACATGATAAAGCGAGGAGGCAACAAGCTGGTGGACAACATGATCAAGGTTATCTGTCAGATTTGGAGGGCGAAGAGGTTACCTTAAGTACTGACAAATGCAGTCATAGTGCTGATACATAAGAAGCAGAAAAATACAGATGTGAACAACTTCATAAGAATATCACTATTAGTGATAGGCTACAAAGTGCTGTCAAAAATCCTCCTAAACAATGCTTATAAAACAGTTGGAGACTACCAAGTAGGATTTAGGAAGAGAAGAGGATTTATACAATAGAACTTTTCCTGAAACAATTAATAGAACATAGTGCCTTAAAAAACAAAAAAACAATACAATAGTAACCTCTGTGGACTTCATGAAAGCAAATGACTGCATCATCAGACAAACTCTTGATGATGTTGAGAAAGAAAGGACTGCATGACACTACAATAGAAATAACAACATAAATTCTGACAGATACTAAGTCAAGGGTAAGTTTTAAAGAGACATTACTGAAAGAGTTCAAAATCAAAACCAATGTCAACAAGAGAAGTGGATACTCACCAATTTTCTTCAACAGTACTACTGAACAAAATGTTAAGGCAGAGGAGAGCAATAAATAATGATATAGAAATACCAAAGACACTTGTGGGGACCAAAAATGACAGCAGGGTTCAAGTGGACCACCTAGCTTTTGAGGACAAAACAGTGATAATTAAGAAATATGGGAGTAGACAAAAAGAAACATCTCTACAATATAAGCAAGTCATAGTGTGGGACAGAGGATCATCTACAACAAGACAAAGACACTGACTACCAGCAAGGATTGGAAAAAAAAAACCAGAATGCACTGTGCAAAGGTAGACAAATTTTAATTCCCAGGAGAATAATTAATAGCAACAATGATGAAACAACAGAGAGGATGAAGAAGATGGGGTCAACCTTCTGTAGGACTAGATATGTACACTCCTGGAAATGGAAAAAAGAACACATTGACACCGGTGTGTCAGACCCACCATACTTGCTCCGGACACTGCGAGAGGGCTGTACAAGCAATGATCACACGCACGGCACAGCGGACACACCAGGAACCGCGGTGTTGGCCGTCGAATGGCGCTAGCTGCGCAGCATTTGTGCACCGCCGCCGTCAGTGTCAGCCAGTTTGCCATGGCATACGGAGCTCCATCGCAGTCTTTAACACTGGTAGCATGCCGCGACAGCATGGACGTGAACCGTATGTGCAGTTGACGGACTTTGAGCGAGGGCGTATAGTGGGCATGCGGGAGGCCGGGTGGACGTACCGCCGAATTGCTCAACACGTGGGGCGTGAGGTCTCCACAGTACATCGATGTTATCGCCAGTGGTCGGCGGAAGGTGCACGTGCCCGTCGACCTGGGACCGGACCGCAGCGACGCACGGATGCACGCCAAGACCGTAGGATCCTACGCAGTGCCGTAGGGGACCGCACCGCCACTTCCCAGCAAATTAGGGACACTGTTGCTCCTGGGGTATCGGCGAGGACCATTAGCAACCGTTTCCATGAAGCTGGGCTACGGTCCCGCACACCATTAGGCCGTCTTCCGCTCACGCCCCAACATCGTGCAGCCCGCCTCCAGTGGTGTCGCGACAGGCGTGAATGGAGGGACGAATGGAGACGTGTTGTCTTCAGCGATGAGAGTCACTTCTGCCTTGGTGCCAATGATGGTCGTATGCGTGTTTGGCGCCGTGCAGGTGAGCGCCACAATCAGGACTGCATACGACCGAGGCACACAGGGCCAACACCCGGCATCATGGTGTGGGGAGCGATCTCCTACACTGGCCGTACACCACTGGTGATCGTCGAGGGGACACTGAATAGTGCACGGTACATCCAAACCGTCATCGAACCCATCGTTCTACCATTCCTAGACCAGCAAGGGAACTTGCTGTTCCAACAGGACAATGCACGTCCGCATGTATCCCGTGCCACCCAACGTGCTCTAGAAGGTGTAAGTCAACTACCCTGGCCAGCAAGATCTCCGGATCTGTCCCCCATTGAGCATGTTTGGGACTGGATGAAGCGTCGTCTCACGCGGTCTGCACGTCCAGCACGAACGCTGGTCCAACTGAGGCGCCAGGTGGAAATGGCATGGCAAACCGTTCCACAGGACTACATCCAGCATCTCTACGATCGTCTCCATGGGAGAATAGCAGCCTGCATTGCTGCGAAAGGTGGGTATACACTGTACTAGTGTCGACATTGTGCATGCTCTGTTGCCTGTGTCTATGTGCCTGTGGTTCTGTCAGTGTGATCATGTGATGTATCTGACCCCAGGAATGTGTCAATAAAGTTTCCCCTTCCTGGGACAATGAATTCACGGTGTTCTTATTTCAATTTCCAGGAGTGTATATAATATTTTTTAAAAAATGTATCTACTGATGCAAAGATCAGATATTGCAAGGCAATGATGAGGAATGTTATTGTGTATGCAGCTGAGATACTAAGACTAGAAAGACATGGTGCATAGCAACTAGAGACAAGGGAGAGAAATATACTGAGGAAAATGCTGGTTCCTAAATGAGGAAAACAACAGAGTCACCATTGGAGTAGACAAGACACGGGGATATTGAAAGGAGGGAGTGGGGGTAGGGGAGGGGGGGAGGGGGGGAGGGGGTAGAGGGAGGGAGGGAGAGAGGGTAGAGAGGGAGGGAGTGAGGGAGTGAGTATGAAGAGAAAAAAGCAATTTATGAAGGACCTATCTGTGCTGCTACAGAAGCCATAATGAAAGCCTAAGAAGGCAGCATTTTTACCAATTATTTCCTTGAAATAGTTTCAACTAGTGCAGTTACTTGAGGACAAGTAATATTGCAAGTAAATGACCATATCACAATTACTCTGTCTTTTTACAAAGAAATTAAGAATTTAACTCACTCCCATGGAAATAAAATTATCATATTTCTAGCAAAGTTCTAAAACTCAATTCAGCTCATGCGTATATACAGTATATTCAGTCACAGAAGTAGCATCCAATTATTATCAAGATAGGTTGAAGTATGCCACTATTAGGTCCTTTTATGATAAAAAAAGTAAGGCAGATATTGATTATTAACAATGACTCCCAATGCTTACTTTTCTTCTAATGTGCTGCAGAAGTCACAACAGGAAAAGACATAATTTCAAAACTTCAATACACATTTTCTTTTTAAAATTTTGTGCTTATGGAATAAAGGCTTTTGTTTCTGGGTGCAAATACTATGTGAAAATAATGAAAAAAAAATTAGCCACAGAAGCATTTAATCAGAGAGAGAGAGAGAGAGAGAGAGAGAGAGAGAGAGAGGGAGAGGGGGGGGGGGGGGGCAATAGCTCCACTTTGACAGCTGTCACCTATTCCGCATACAAAAAAAGCCCCATATAGGTCGAACATTAGTGGATGCCATATTTGCAGTGACAAGTAATCATCTCTTAGCATGGTGAAGATTTTACTAAGGCTTTTGCAGCCAAATTACTGTCTTAACATTGTCCAGAGAAAAATCTGCCGTGCCCTCTCTCCACAAATATATAATACTCCTTCATACCTGCCAACTTGTCATGAAGGAGCAGACATTTCATCACCCCTTACCAGGTCTGAAAAAACAAAATAATGTTTTTCACATAGGCTTCCCCAAAGGCCTGCAATCCTGGAATCATGAGCTGAGGAATATACTCCTTACAATTCTTTATTTTAATTTGCAATGAGGGAAAGATTAACTATTATGATACCAATAAATGTTACTTTCTTAAGAGCATAGGAATGTGTCCAACAGAGAGAAATACAGACAAATAAAATTATGATATACAGTTGATAAAAAGGTGAATCTAGATCCCTCAAAACATAATGTATCTGTAGCATGTGGAAGCAATCAAATGATATTAGTCTGTACCTTTCACAAACACCATCAGGATCTTTTCTGAGCAGTTCTAATAGTTGAGGATCATTGAGTCGTTTTATCTGTTCAGTCACCGTGATCTCTTCTGTGTTGAGCAAGAGAGCACAAGCATGTATAGCAGCAATCTGACTTACAGAAATTCCATGTTTCGATCCTAAAGTAACTGCAAGCTGGAAACGCTTGGTATCTACAGTCCTGCAAAACAAAAATTAAAACTAGTTTATATGCACTGAACTAAGACAGATCTTAATACTCAAACTGACCTCTAATCACAAATAAAGTGATTCAACTGCAGGAAGAACAGGCCAATTCAATCAGTAATTCATTTTGACATGACATGATAAACTAGCAAGAAATAGCATTTTGGTGACACCAGTATTACAATGAAATGATTGTAAGAAGCTGATTTGAAAAGCTAACCTTAACTGGTAGATCTAACAGTAAATGGTTCAAATGGCTCTAAGCACTATGGGACTTAACATCAGAGGTCATCAGTCCCCTAGACTTAGAACTACGTAAACCCAAATAACCTACGGACATCACACACATCCATGCCCGAGGCACGATTCGAACCTGCGACCGTAGCAGCCGCACGTTTCCGGACTGAAGTGCCTAGAATCGCTTGGCCACAGTGGCTGGCATCTAACAGTAAAACAAAGAAGCGGTGAAAGATAAACAATTTCTTTTAAATAACTGAATTTGTTAGGTTATAAATGATATAAATGAATATTCCCCCCCCCCCCCCAGACTGGTTTGATGTGGCCTGCCATGAATTGCTCGCCTATGCCAACCTTCTCATTTCAGTGTAGCACTTGCAACCTACATCCTCAATTATTTGCTGGATGTACACCAGTCTCTGTCTTCCTCTTCAGTTTTCATCCTCTACAGCTCCGTCTACTAGACATGTTATTTCCTGATGACTTAATAGACGTCCTGTCATCCTGTTCATCCTCCTTGTCAGTGTTTTCCATATATTCTTTTCCTTGCCAATTCTGTGGATAACCTCCTCATTCCTTACCCTATCAGTCCACTCAATTCTCAATGTTCTTTTATAGCATTAAATCTCAAATGCTTCTACTCTCCTCATCTCCGGTTTTCTCACAGTCCATGTCTCACTATCACGCAAGGCTGTGCTCCAATGAATACTTAGCTGAAGTATTTTCAGTAATTCAGAGTTGAAACTAAAAGACCACTAAAAACCACTGAATTGAAATCATAAAAAAATACAAAATGAGAAGATGACCAATACAGTATGATCAGCACAAGCCAAAATGTAGATGAATACACTGACATACATGTTCACTCATTATGCCAATATAAAGCATAAAACAAACAAAAATTATAGTGTCATTTGGCTTCATTTATATGGAACCGAATTTTAAATCTTTCTACTTCTTCACCCAACACAACATTTTGACTATACTGCTGGGGAGTCTTTCAGTGTCCCTAAGTGCCAGAATATTTTTGATAACTAATGTAACACTCGTTTATAAACTGATATTTTTCCACAGTTTTCTGAAAAAGTGGAGTTATTGGGTAAAATTCTTCAGACTACAATTTGTGGGACATCATTGGATAGATAACTGATTGCTGGTAATGAAAGTAAATGTGACTGTTACCTCAATATTATTGTTGCCAAGGTGGCTTCCTAATAGTTGTTTATATTGTCTGCATGTCATGACAAGACAGTCCACACCTTAATGAGGCGAGAAAAGAATCTGGAAGCCTATAGCTAGGAAGATGGAACAATAGTTGTGTGATTCTATATACCACACTATAAAATGTGATTCGATGAACAGTGTAGTAAGAAAGCTGAAGAATCTTTTATTAGACAAAAGAATGGGTAGCTCTCATGCAGACTCTGGCCTCCTGAATACAGGCCACACTCAGAGCTACACAATACTCAAAACAGGAATTAAGCAATAATCAATAATCAAGGGTGCATTATTGTCCCTAACTTATATTCAATATTTTTTGGAAATTTACTACACTTTGTTGACGGTAAACTACCAAAGATATACAAAGAAGGATGCTCACTGAGATCTACTGTGGAAATGATAAAAATCTCCAACATAATTTTTAGTGATTCATTTATCAGAGATACTGAAACATCAAGTCAGAAAAGCAAACACTTCTGTTTACGATCATGACTGGCTTAATTAAAATAACATTAATACTCAAAGCCTCATAGACAGAAACAAGCAAGCTCACATTGCTCATGCAGAACAATTCCAAATCAGCCCTCAAGAAACCACAACTCCTAGCAACCAAAGCTGAACTTCAAAGAAGAAAACAGGAATCAAGCAATAATCAAAATGGGAATTAAGACATAATAAAAAAAATAACTAGGAAATAATCAAAACTGGAACTAAGTTACAATCAAAATAAGAGCTACACAATACTCAAAACAGGAATTAAGCAATAATCAATAATCAAGGGTGCATTATTGTCCCTAACTTATATTCAATATTTTTTGGAAATTTACTACACTTTGTTGACGGTAAACTACCATCGGAAGCTGAAAGTGTTTGTGGGATGGATGGTGGAATTTTCATTATTAGTAGAGAAGAGCTATGACCAAGGCAATGACAATCATCATCATTAGACAGATGATCATGTTGTTGTAATTAACTTAGAGGGTGCCCTTCCATCAATTTTGAATGCATTCATAGAAGTACAAATGAGCATTGGATTAGATGTTTGCACCAGGAAAACTCAAATTTTCCATCAACTTCAATAAATACAAAATATACGTATTCAGCCATAACAGTTAATGGTAAAATGCTGCAGAAAAGTTGAGCACTTTCCACATGTCAGAAGTCATCTCTCAACTAACACAAATGTTGATGCTGAAATTCAGTATTGCATAAGATGAGCTAGTGCTTTGTCCATTTGCAGGACAGGCTCTTTGACAACCATAAGTTCGGCACTCTATCTATGGTTTTTGTCTATCATACTGACTCTCACTTATGGGTGTGATGTTGGATTGGGGACAGAAAATATCATCAGTGCTGTCTCAGGAAACTCCTGAAATGGCAAGACCAATGTACCAGTATCAGTAGCCTGAAGGAAACACACACTAACAGCACAGAGACCAACATCATCAAACAGAAGCTTTGATGAGCTGGTTGTATTCCCTGCATATCTGACAGATGTCTACTAAAACAAGTAATGTACCCAACTCAAACACACACAAAGAAGAAACAAGGAGGATACCATAACTGAAATTGAATGAAGGTGTTCTGAAGTCATATCTTAAAAAATGCCTGACGGATACTGGCAACAGGGAAACCACTGCCACCGTTTATCGGGCACGGCACTGAACTGTTTATGATGGCTCACAATACTTTGGAAACAATGGCGAAGACTAAGATGTGACAAGTGTAACCAAAGGAAAGAGTGAGAAAATCTCACAAAAACAATTTACAGCAAACGATGGTTGTCATGGGCAGGACATATCCTCACTATAGCAGAAAATGTGGTTCTGGGACAGTTCTCCTCAGCCACTTGTGAAATCATGGAAGACAATGATCCTTCTGGAAGAAGCAAAAAAGTGTGTCAATGCTTATGATTAGCAGGCCATTTCTGGGAATCTGACACATGCGGCACTCATCTCCACACCTGTATAAGCACTGCCTTTTCTCATGCCACCATGTCAAGGGTGTATTGCAAGTTTCATTCCATTTCAAAAAAATAAATGAAAAATGTATAGAGAGAGCCCTGATTCAATGAAAAGCATGACCACCAGCCAAATGCCATGGGCAACAACAACAACAACAACAACAACAACAACAACAACTGGTAAGCAGCCATACTATTTCAAAG
Organism: Schistocerca cancellata; assembly: GCF_023864275.1. Lineage (NCBI taxonomy): Eukaryota > Metazoa > Arthropoda > Insecta > Orthoptera > Acrididae > Schistocerca > Schistocerca cancellata. Next base: position 511,057,179 of record NC_064631.1, read on the forward strand.
CAGCACCTCATTATGGGTCTCAAAAGCCATCTCTCCATATGTGTACTTCACACAGCATATGCATAGAAATTAACTTATGTGCAGGAACACCGTCACTGGGTACTCAGAGGACAGAAAAATGTCACTTAGATTTACAAGTTGTATCAGTGAACGATAAAAGAACTTAACATCTCATCATTTTTGTCTATTTGTTTAGCTACAACACCCCAATGATAACCTGTACCATCGGCCAATCATACATCACCTTACTACTCACAAATTGTGTCAAAATGCCATCAAGCATACTCTACAGACATGAGAGTGCTTGTCTGGATCTCCAGGTTACCTGAACTCAACATTATGTAGCATATCTGGAATTCCACAGAACAAGATTTATGTACATTTAATGCAGCACTGTGGGCAGGAGTTAAGCAGTTATGACTCAAAATGCTGCAATGCTTCTGGTTAAGGCATGCAACACCTATCAAGGCAAAAGTGGGTTCTTCACACTTCTAGGCAGGTGCCTCTAACTCAGTTAGGTTTCTACGTGCAATAATATACATACAGCATGGCAAACTGTGTACTGATTTATAAAGTGACTCATCTGTAACGTAATTCTTCCTTTTTGAGAAAAGCCCTCTCCCACCAGGAGACAAATCTGATGACACCAGTCTTGGAATTTGCAATTCCAGGAATTTGGTACATCCTTTGGTGAATTGTTAATGTTTATTAATAAATATCTGAGGTAAAGCCTGAAGATAAATCTAATCTGTGCTTCTTATTTGATACACTTCCAAGTGACGTTTTAGCCAATAGAACAAAAAATATTTCAGTTTCTCTTTGAGAAAAAAATGGAATAACCTCCAGTTACAAGGGAACCTCCCCATCGCACCCCCCTCAGATTTAGTTATAATTTGGCACAGTGGATAGGCCTTGAAAAACTGAACACAGATCAGTCGAGAAAACAGGAAGAAGTTGTGGGGAACTATGAAAAAATAAGCAAAATGTACAAACTGAGTAGTCCATGGGCAGCATAGGCAATATCAATGATGATATGAGCACAGGAGCGCCGTGGTCCTGTGGTTAGCGTGAGCAGTTGCCGAGCGAGAGGTCCTCGGTTCAAGCGAAAAGTTTGCTTACTTTATTTTTGCAAGGTTATGATCTGTCCGTTCGTTCATTGACGTCTCTGTTCACTGTAATAAGTTTAGTGTCTGTGTTTTGCGACCGCACCGCAAAACTGTGCGATTAGTAGACGAAAGGACGTGTCTCTCCAATGGGAACCAAAAACATTTGATCCAGGAAACCACGTCTGATATATTCTATACGACACTGGTGACGGCATGTGGAATATGTTGTCGACCCACCTAACTTGCACACTAGGCGAATGGGTAAAAAGATTCTTCTACCTTGCCCGATTTAGGTTTTCTTGTGGATGTGATAATCACTCCAAAAAAAGTGATGAAAACATAAGAGTTGTCACATAAACTGCAACAAATGAATGCAACAGTTTCACAGTCGCACAGTTTTCTCCGTGCTCTGTCAAAACATATGTTTTTAACGTTTTCAAATTTTTCCATGTGTAGACCATCAAATCCTGCAGATGTCCAAGCAAATCTGAACATGTCCTGGAATTTTGGAGAGCGAAGCTGATTATGTGTGAGTGCCTGAACTCTGATAATTATCTGAAAATAAAAATTTTAACTTTTCACTCGAGGGAAGATTTGAACCAAGGACCTCTCACTCCGCAGCTGCTCACGCTAACCACGGGACCACGGCGCCCTTGTGCTAATATCATCCTTGATATCACCTATGTTGCCGATGGACTACTCAGTTAGTATATTTTTCTTGTTTTTTCATAGTTCCACACAACTACTTCCTGTTTTCTCGATTGATCTGTGTTCAGTTTTTCACGGCCTATCCACTGTGCCAACATATAACTAAATCTGAGGGGGATGCGATGGGGAGGTTCCCTTGTTAGAAGTATGAAGAGTCCACATATAAACTGCCACAGCCCACATCAGCAAAAGTCTTTTTTAGTAAAGGTAACTACTGCATGCAACTTATTACAATTATGAATATGATGTTGATGAAAATGTTGAAGCAATGATAGAATTGGCCAAATCTACTAATTTGTGATTAATACATGTCACCAAATTGTCACCATCATTTAACAGAGGACGTTGGAAATGAGACTTTAACCTTAATACATCAATGAGGCAATTTCCTGCCAACACATTAAAAGCTTCAGGTCTCCAATCCCAAACACTCATCATTGACCTACTGACCAATATGTCAAACTTTTCCCACTGTACAATCTAAACTGATGTCATTCAGAAGACACTATAACCTCAAGAAACTGGAGCAAGTATGCTGAGACACTAGATAGTGTTGAGTCCAAGATAAATCCACTACCTGAATCAAGAGATGACTTTGTGGTTGCTGTGCAGGAACCATCTTACAAATAAATTCCACGTGGCTGCTACACCAAGTATATTCTTGGCCTTAATAGAGACAATATCAAACTCTTCAGTGAATATATGAGCTCTAATTTCCCTTATCTTTGAATGGTGATCATTGCGCAGTTTGAAAGTTGGTGGTAATAATATACGCTCTACATCCTCGGTAAAGATCGGACTTTGGAATTTAGTGAGCAGCCCCTTCAGTTTAGCGCGCCATCTATCGGCAAGTGTGTCCCACTTCAAACTTTCTATGAGATTTTTAACGCTCTTGCAATGGCAAAACGTACCAGTCACAAATCTTGCCGCTCTTCTTCAGACCTTCTCAATCTCTTGAATCAGACCCAACTGGTAAGGGTCCCATACAGACGAACAATACTCTATGACTGGGCGGACTAACGTATTGTGAGCTATTTCCTTTGTTGCAGGACTGCATCACTTCAGGATTCTACCAATAAACTGCAATCTAGAGTTCGCCTTACCCGTTACTTGTGTAATCTGTCCTTTCATTTGAGATCATTTCGAATATTCACACCCAGATACTTGATGGATGTTACCACTTCCAAAGGTTGAGCATTTATTTTGTGCTCTTACATTAATGGGGATTTTCTCCTTGTTATACGCAGTAGGTTACACTTACTAATATTGAGAGATAACTGTCAGTCATTACACCACGCATTTATTTTCTGCAAATCCTCATTGATTTGTTCACAACTTTTGTGTGATACTACTTTCCTGCTGTAGACTACAGCATCATTGGCAACCACTCTAATGTCACTGTCAATACCATCAACCAGATCATTTATGTACATCGTAAAAAGCAGCAGACCTATTACACTGCCCTGGGGCACACCTGAAGCTAAGCTTGTTTCTGTTGAAGTCACCCCGTTCAAGACGACATTCTTTGTTTTTCTGCAGAGGAGTATGGGTACCCTTATGTTGCAGCTCTGTCCATGCAAAGCAAGTGGATGTTGCACTGAAAGAAACTGGAAGACTGACCACAGACGTGTGAAACATACACTTAAAGTCAAGGTCTATTGCAAGGCAGGCATTACATCACCAGATATACTTTACAAAGTAGCTGCACACATTCAAAGGAAAAAGGCTGAACTTAATCATTTACATCCTCTCCATGGCCATCAACCACTGAGATCTAGGTCGAAATACTGAAGATGTTTCCTCAGTTCAGCATCAGTACTAACTATATCTCCACTCATTGCCATGGAACAACTGTGGGCAGTTAGATATTGTTATTTTTTGTTGTTGTGGTCTTCTCTCCAGAGACTGGTTTGATGCAGCTCTCCGTGCTACTCTATCCTGTGCAAGCTTCTTCATCTCCCAGTTCCTACTACAACCTACATCTTTCTGAATCTGTTTACTGTATTCATCTCTTGGTCTCCCTCTACGATTTTTACCCTCCACACTGCCCGCCAATACTAAATTGGTGATCCCTTGATGCCTCAGAATATGTCCTACCAACCAATCCCTCCTTCGAGTCAAGTTGTGCCACAAGTTTCTCTTCTCCCCAATTCTATTCAATACCTCCTCATTAGTTATGTGATTTACCCATCTAACCTTCAGCATTCTTCTGTAGCACCACATTTCGAAACCTTCTATTCTCTTTTTGTCTAAACTATTTATCGTCCACGTTTCACTTCCATACATGGCTACACTCCATACAAATACTTTCAGAAATGACTTCCTGACACTTAAACCTATACTCGATGTTAACAAATTTCTCTTCATCAGAAGCGCTTTCCTTGCCATAGCCAGCCTACATTTTATATCCTCTGTACTTCGGCCATCATCAGTTATTATGCTCCCAAATAGCAAAACTCATTTACTACTTTAAGCATCTCCTTTCCTAATCTAATTCCCTCAGCATCACCCGACTTAATTAGACTACATTCCATTATCCTCGTTTTGCTTTTGTTGATGTTTATCTTATATCCTCCTTTCAAGACACTGTCCATTCCGTTCAGCTACTCTTCCAGGTCCTTTGCTGTCTCTGACAGAATTACAATGTCATCGGCGAACCTCAAGGTTTTAATTTCTTCTCCATGGATTTTAATTCCTACTCTGAATTTTTCTTTAGTTTCCTTCACTGCTTGCTCAATATACAGATTGAATAACATCAGGGATAACATCGGGGACATTATGATCTTCAAAAGTGGATGAAACCTGCTGAGTGCCTATCATCTGGAGGTACTAGAAATTGGTCTACCTGGAGATCATTGGATGGGTTAAGATCAGACAATTATAAACCCAGGACAACCTTATCAAATGAGGATTTGCCTAAGTACTGACCATTTGTGAATGTGGAGGAGAACAGACAATGGCTCACATCTATCATTGTCCATGTTGCCCTGGGTCATGCAGTGGTGATGAGCTGATGAAGGCTAAAGGCAGTGCTGTTGGAGTTGCCCAATTCTGGGTGAAGATCATTGAATTTATGTAAACCAAGTAAACTGTAGTTTTAGTAGTATCCCATGATACTGTACAGTTATGTGATGCAGAGTTTTGTATGGCTTGATCTGAGTAAATAAATAAATCACAAATATTAATGAAATTAGTAACCAGTTCTATGTCAGTAAGAAAGGAGAAAATCAGAGACTCACTCATACCACTGTGCAATAAAATTTCTCACAAATCAAAAACAAAGGCATAGCAACAATGTATGCAGCATCATGCATACATTTGCCAACAAAATTTATTGTGTTAATGACCATATAGTTATACATCAAAAGATTTGTGAAAAATTAAGAAGTCTTGAAGTCACAGACCCACATGGACAGCCTTCTACTCACGTATTGCACACTGCATATAATCATCATCACAGTACTGCATACAATGGACATATTTGTTTAGACAACAGTTTCAATACCCTTTTGACACCACTAGCAACAATGAAGTAAGCATGAAGATAGCACACACATTATTAGATGCTGTCTGTCTAGTTTTAAATGAAACTTGCACCTCCCATCAAAACCAGTCCAGAGGTGTTGCCAGTATTGAAAGCCAGACCAGATGCCATTCCGTTATGTCCCACTTCTATGCATGCTCAGTGGTGGGGAAGCTCTAGTGTTGTGCTGGCCATGTACAATGGGCAACATAAGAAGCATATGTGCAGGTTTTATCCTATGGAAAGACCACAATTTTCTGACAAAATAACAATAGTGGCATAACGGTTGGCATGATATTCTTGATGTATCCTGCACTGTTCAATGTTCATATGTGTACTTACAATAGACTATGATACCTACTATGATTCTGTGTGTTGCTGCCTAATCACTCCAACTGCTGCTCTGCTTGTTGATGCCACAAACAATTAAAAATCATCATTAATGCCAAAGCATAATCTGCTCTCATCATCAACCACAATTTTGTGCTATTCATTTCTTAGGTGCATCTTCACTACACCAACAGAGGATAGCTGAACATTGTTGAGATGCAAAGAAAATCTGATAAGAAGCATCTTTGCTTGAAACATCATCTAGCAGATATTGTGGGGTGCAACATTGGTCCTAATTTGCACTGCACATACTGTGCAATCAGTAAATGCTGCTTATCTGATGTGACAGTCCATCCATGAATCTACAGGCCACTGCCATCCAGAACTAGAATGATTAGCTTGTTTTATCACCGTGCCTGTCGCTGACACATATATGACATCTCACATTAAGTGTAGGGAAATTCTTCTTAACAACTATCTAGAATCCTGTAGGCCGGCAATAAAAGTTCACAGAAATTTAATCAGTTATATGAATCATGCCAGTGACACTACTTTGACATTTTCATAATTTTTAATAACCTATTTTGATGCTTAGAAACAACAGACCACTATTTTGAAAAGTCAAATATAACTGTTATGGACTCAAGTGTTTTCAAACTGAGTGGTTACACCTTTATCCACAGCAAGGATCTTAAAATCAAGCACTTAATGCACACCATCAGTGTAGCAAACAAACATGGTGATTCTACATCGCATATAAATTTATATTTATTATATTTAATTTTCACTAGTATATTATAAAATGTAACTATTCACATTTCAAGCGGAATCAGAACAAACCTGGCCCTTGATGAAAAAAATTAATGAAATATCTTAGAATTTGAAAATTACTTTTAATGAGAACAAGATTCAACTAGAATTCCATAGCGACTTATAGAACAGCAGTATCAGTTTTCTTGTTGACGTATGGTAATTTAATTAAGTAAAGCTTACATGGGCAAACCAAGAATGGAGTCCTGTTGATACTGTTTGTCCACTGCAAATCTCTTCAAGTCAATTCCACATCCAAACTCATTCAGCCGTTGACCCTGCAGGAAATCTGACATTTTTTTCTGGGACTGGATCAGATATTCAGTCCACACTCCCTGTGCCTTGGAATTCTCAACCAAGGATACCATGTGGCTGATGAGCTACAGTGGAGGAAAAGAACACATGAGCTACAGTGGAGGAAAAGAACACAACACATTTGATTTGATTTACTACAAGTAAAACACGTGGACACACTAACATGTCCACTGAAGTAATACTGCTTACAAAATGAAAAAGCACTATTTGAACACTTGAAATTTACTATTTTTCTTTTCTTTTATACATTTCCAATAAATTGGAGAGCAAAATGATGATACAACAATAATGAAACCCTGTTTACAAAGGGCCTCCATGGAAAACAGCAATGAAGGAGGTAACTGATTTGGAATAGGACTCCTGATCCATAACTGCATAATGGACTTGATCAAGGACTTCTCATCGAACTCCCCTAGAATTGCAACTTTAAAAATTAAAACAATTAACAAAATTTACACAGTGATAAAAGTGCACACTCCAACAATGACAAAAACACGAGACATAAGAGATAGGAAAAATATGGGAAGAGGCTGACCAACTGATATCAAACAAGCCTCATACCCGTATTAAAATTCTGCTTGGAGATTTCAATGCAAACATACCTCAAGAAAGAAAATATTGTACAATGGTGAGGAAATGACCAACTCACATATTAGAAAAGAAGAATGGGCAATGATTGACTGAACTGAGTGTTAATCATGGACTTATTTGGGAACACAAAGGATTTATGATATGTCTACACGAACTAATGACCTAGAAATGCCCTAATGTAAAATTGGGAGTTTGTCTTGATCATATAGGCACAGATACAAATGGCCATAAAAACATTTTTAATGTCAAAGTCCTCATAAAAGTCAAGTTAATAGCAAAACAGAAACACAAATCATTCCAATCCAATAGGACAAGGAGCCAGTTATTTAATAAATAACACAGTACATTTGGAAAAACCTAAAACACCTTTAAGTGACAAACTGATGATTAATAACCTGAAAATAATAGATGAAGAAATTGCTCCTAATATAAGAAGAAAGAAACGTGCTTGATGGAAAGAGGACTGTGACAGAGCAATTAAAAAAAGGCACAAGGCGTAAGTCAATAAGGCATCTCCACCAAACATTTAACCCCACATTAGTTTCCTGCATCACTTCTTTTAAGGAGTAACTGTAACACCCACTGAACTGCAGCTCGACCAGTATGAGGACTTGTATTGGGTAGAGTGAGTGAAGAGAAGATGCAGGTGGCGATTGGAACAAGGGGGTGCAGAATGGAGGATGATGGTTGGGAGGGATTAAAGGATTTGTTGCAAGGACCGTTCCCATCTACATAATTCAGAGAAGCTTTTTGTGTGTGTGTGTGTGTGTGTGTGTGTGTGTGTGTGCGTGTGTGTGCGCGCGCGTGTGTGTGTGTGTGTGTGTGTGTGTGTGTGTTGTGGGGGACGGCAGTGGAGTTGGGGAAGGGGAGGGAGCTGTGAAGCAACTACTGGAATAGTGTGTTTTATGCTCAACAGTGTGTTCTGCCACTGACAATGAATGGTTAGCTCTGCTCTTGGCCACCGTTTGATGAGGTCTGTTCATGGTGTTCATGTCCTCAAAAAATGCTGTGTGTAAGTTTCAGCAGAGTTGATATGTGACAACCGCTTTCACAGCTAGTCCTACCTCTGGATTGAATTAGCCTATGATAAAACTAGAGTAGTATGTGCTGGGTGGTTGGAGGAGGAGGAAATTAGCCTTTAACATCCTGTCAACAATGAGGTCATTAGAGATGGAGGACAAACTCAGATTAGGGAAGGAAGGGGAAGGTAGTCGAGCATGCTCCTTCAAAGGAACCATCCCGGCATTTGCCTAAAGTGATTTAGGGATATCACGGAAAACCTAAATCAAGATTGCCAGATGCAGGTTTGAACCATCGTTCTCCTAAATGTGAACCCCATGTCCTAACCACTGTGCCACATCGCTTCGTCTGGGTAGTTGTACTGAATAGCACATGCACCTGGGCATTATACAGGTGTACGGCCTGTGTGGCAACAAGGGGGAAGTAGATGTGGCATCAGGACGGGCTAGGGTATTACATGGACTGGCTGGGCAGTGGGATGCCACTTTGAGAGGAGTGGTAAGGATTGTGGAGAGGAATTTCCTCAAATTTAAGCAGAATGATAAGTAGTCGAAGTTCTGATGCACCACTACTGCATGAAAATATATTAACCGCAAAGCCCACAAAGCAGTGAAGCACATCAAAATGAAATATAATTATACCAGAGAAGGAAAGTTGCTACTCACCATATAGAGGAGATGCTGAGTTGTGATAGGCACAATAAAAAGATTCACACAATCATAGCTTTCGACCATTAAGGCCTTTGTCAGCAGTAGACACACATACACACACACAGACACACACACACACACACACACACACACACACACACACACACACACACACACTCGCTCACCCAAACACAACTTGCACACACGTCTGCAGTCTCAAAGACCTGAAACTACACTGCGAGCAGTGGCACCAATGCATGATTGGAATGGGAACTGGGTGAGGGTAAGGGTAAGGAGGAGCCTCGGGCAGGGAGGAGAGGGGGAGGTATAGTATGGTGGGCGTGGCGGACAGTGAAGTGTTGCAGTTGAGACGGAGGGCAGGAGGGAGGATGCGGAAAGGAGAGAAATGAAAATAAAAAGAAATTAAAAGACTGAGTGTGGCAGTGAAATGACGTCTGTGTAGTGCTGGAATGGGAACAGGGAGTGGCCTGGATGGGTGAGGACAGTGACTAACGAAGGTTGAGGCCAGGAGGGTTACGGAAACGTAGGATGTATTGCGGGGAACGTTCCCACCCGCGCATTTCAGAGATGCTGGTGTTGGTGGGAAGGATCCATATGGCACAGGCTGTGAAGCCATCACTGAAATGAGGGATATCAGGTTTGGCAGCGGGTTCAGCACCAGGGTGGTCCAATTGTTTTTTGGTCACAGTTTGTCGGTGGCCATTCATACGGACAGACAGATTGTTGGTTGTCATGCCTATATAGAATGCAGCACAGTGGTTGCAGCTTTGCTTGTAAATCACATGACTGGTTTCACATGTAGCCCTGCCTTTGGTGGGATAGGTGATGTTAGTGATTGGACTGAAGTAGCTGGTGGTAGGAGGATGTATGGGACAGGTCTTGCATCTGGGTCTATTACAGGGGTATGAGCCATGAGGTGAGAGATTGGGAGCAGTGGTTGTGTAAGGATGGATGAACATATTGTGTAGGTTCAGTGTACGGTGGAATACCATGGTAGGAGGGGTGGGAAGGATAGTGGGTAGGACATTTCTCATTTCAGGGCATGACGAGAGGTAATCAAATCCCTGGCGGAGAATGTAATTCAGTTGCTCCAGTCCCGGATGGTACTTAGTTACGAGGGGAAAGCTCCTCTGTGGCCAGACTGTGGGACTTTAGGAGGTGGTGGGAGACTGGAAAGATAAGGCACAGAAGATTTGTTTTTGTACAAGGATGGGAGGATAATTATGGTCAGTGAAGGCTTCAGCGAGACCCTCGGTATATTTAGAGAAGCACTGCTCATCACTACAGACGTGATGACCACGAGTGGCTAGGCTGTACAGAAGGGACTTCTTGGTATGGAATGGGTGGCAATTGTCGAAGTGGAGTTATTGCTGGTGGTTAGTAGGTTTGATATGGAAGGGGGTACTGATGTAGCCATCTCTGAGGTAGAGGTCAACATCTAGGAAGGTGGCTTGTTGGGTCGAGTAAGACCAGGTGAAGCAAATGGGGGAGAAGTTGTTGAGGTCCTGGAGGAATGTGAATAAGGTGTCCTCACCTTCAATCCAGATAGCAAAGATGTCATCAATGAATCTGAACCAGGTGAGGGGTTTAGGATTCTGGGTTTTTAGGAAGGATTCCTCTAGATGGCCCACGAATAGGTTAGCATAGGATGGTGCCATGCGGGTGCCCATAGCTGTAACGCAGATTTGTTTGTAGGTAATGCCTTCAAAGGAGAAGTAATTGTGGGTGAGGATATAATTGGTCATGGAGACTAAGAAGGAGGTTGTTGGTTTGGAATCCATAGAGCAGCTGGAAAGGTATTGTTCGATAGCAGTAAGGCCATGGGCATTAGGAATGTTAGTGTACAGGGAGGTGGCATCAACAGTGACAAGCAGGGCGCCGTGTGGTAAAGGGACAGGAAATGTGGAGAGTCGGTTGACGAAATGGTTTATATCTTTTATATAGGAGGATAGGTTCTGGGTAATAGGTTGAAGGCGTTGGTCTACAAGAGCAGAGATTCTCTCAGTGGGGGCACAGTAACCGGCCACGATGGGGCGCCCTGGGTGGTTGGGTTTATGGACTTCAGGAGGCATGTAGAAGGTGGGAGTGCGGGGAGTGGCAGGGGTAAGTAGAGAGATGGAATCTGGGGAGAGATTCTGGGACAGGCCTAAGGATTTGAGTAGTGACTGGAGATCCTGCTGGATTGCTGGAATGGGATCACTGTGGGATGGTTTGTATCTGACAGCTGACGGAGTCTTTCTGCCACGTAATCCTTGCGGTTCAAAACAACGGTGGTGGAGCCTTTGTCTGCAGGTAGGACTGTAAGATCGAGATCAGTTTTTAGACGGTGGACTGCGGTTCTTTCTGTGGATGTACCGTTAGTATGCATGTTGAGGGATTTGGGGAATGAAGGTGAGGCAAGGTTCGAGATTACAGAATTCTGGAATGTTAACAGGGGGTGGTTTGGAGGCAGTGGGGGGTGATCGCGGTTGGATAGAGGAGTGAACTGAGTTAGGCAATGTTCAGTATTTGTCTCTGGTTTAGTCTAATTGGTCGGGAGAAGGAGAGAAGGTCTTTAACTAGTCTTGCATGGTTGATTTTGGGAGTGGGGCAAAAGGTGAGGCCTTTGGAAAGGACTGACATTTCTGTGGGACTGAGGCTTCTGGAGGAAAGGTTCACATTAATTTCTTTTTATTTTTATTTCTCTTCTTTCTGCTACTTACCCCCTCCCCCCTCCGCATATTCTCTCCTGCCCACCGTCTAAACTGCAGCACTTCACTGTCTGCCACTCCCACCATACTATACCTCCCCCTTCCCGTCTCAGCCTCCTCCTTACCCCCACCCAGTTGCCACTCCTAACATGCACTGGTGCTGCTGCTCGCAGTGTAGTTTCAGCTCTCTGAGACTGCAGACATGTGTGGAAGTTGTGTTTGCATGAGTGTGTGTGTCCGCATGTGTGTATGTGTGTCTACTGCTGACAAAGGCCTTAATGGCCGAAAGCAACTCAGCATCTCCGCTATATGGTGAGTGGCAACTTTCCTTCTCTGGTATTGTTACATTCCACCTGGATTTTCCATTGTTTGAAATATAATTATTTACTTCTTCCCTGAAAATCAACAACTATTTGAAGGGTTTTGTAATGGAAGCCTTTGTGTCTGTATTAAACATATATAAATAAAAAAGTAATAATGTGGGAAAAGTTCTAGTTGAGAATTATGAATTATTTAGAAATAAAGAAGATGACTCCCTGGGAGGCAGAAGTGCTGCTTCATCGATAGGTACACAAACAAAAGGTACAAAGCCAGCTCTTTCCTGGCACATGGTGAGTGCACTGCAGTGAGGTGGGGACGCAGAGTGGGGTAGGGTGGGGCAGGGCATGGTGAGGAATGGTGGAAGATCTGAGGCACAGAGGGGGTTGGGGGAAGGGTCTAGCGACTTATGGGAGAGCGGGAGGCCATCTATGGGCTAGCTATGGGTATGGTAGAGGGGGCATGTGGCGGCAGAAGCTTGGGCACACGATTTCACAGACTAGGGCTTGAGATGGCAGCAAAAAACTAATTAGCTGAAAAAAATTGGGTGGGGGTACTGGGACAGGGGATGATGTGTGTGTACACACACACACACACACACACACACACACACACACACGCACACACACAGTCACATGGCTAGGTGGGTGGTTTATGCCAGGGAGGTAATGGGAGCAAGGGATGTGCTGCCAGAGTGATCCTATCTCAATGGCCCAACATAACATCCAACCCCTGCTTAAAGTATTAGGCTCTTCCCAGAACATCTTCCCTGAATCCAACTTCCTCCTCAACCCAACACCCACCTTTTACATGTTCCCCAAAATCCACAAACCCAAAAATCCTGGACACCCCATAGCAGTTGCTTATTATGTCCCCGCTGAAAGAATTTTGGCGTTCATAGACCAACACCTCCAACCAACTGCCCAAAATCTAGTCTCCTACATCAAAGATATCAGCCACTTCCTTCACTGACTCTCCAATATTTCCACCCCTTTCCTTCTGTATCCCAAATCATCACTGTTGACACCACTTCCCTATACACCAATGTTCCTCAGGCACGCGGTCTTGGCACTGTGACCACTGACTCTCCCAATGTCCTTCAGACTTCCTTTTTATATTGGTATGGCTACCAATCAGCTGTTCAACAAGATGAATTGTCACTACCAAACTGTGGCCAAGAGCAAAGTGGACCACTCTGTGGCACAACCTGCAGCTGAACATAACATAATTGATTTTAATAGCTGCTTCACAACTTGGGCCATCTGGATCCTCCCCTCCATCACCAGCTTTTCTAAACTGCCAGATGGAATTTATCCTTACAACACACCCTCTGTTACTGAAATCATCCCAGCCTCAACTTGTGGTAACCTACTGTTCCCACACCCTGCTACCAATAGTTTATGCTCCCTGTGTCCTACCGCCTCCTCCCAGTTCATAACCCCCTCACCCTCATCATGCACTGCTCTTTGCCAATGCATCCAACAGTCTTTTCCCTTCTCTAGTCCTGAGCACTCGCTTCTCTGCCCCCAACCTGCTACCTCACCCCCTCCCCCCCCCCCCCCCATTTGCACTGCTGTTTCCGTCTGACAATGCTGCATTCTTGCCAGAGCAGCCAGAGATAGCAGTCATGTGTGCAAGATGTGGGCTTCCTTGTGCAACTGTGTGTTGTTTACTTTTCAAGAGGCTTTGGCTGAAATCTCAATGTGTAACAATCTTTTTGTTGTATATGTCTGCAGCTCAGTATTTCATCATTACAGTGACTAGCATTACATCCTTTTCATAACATTGTTGATATTCCAAGCTGAACTTTCTATTCTTTGATTTATGAGAGTCTGCAATTTATCACATTCTGTAGAACTGTGTGAAAATGCGACATAATTGGAGTCTAAAGGATTCAGAATGGTAGAAAGCCACACTAAGAGTAAAGCAGGAGGGTTGGGACCTCAGCACTTGCATTCTTAGATGAGAAGGAGCAGACACTGTACACTCAACAGCTTCAGAATCAATGCAGAAGAGATCACCCATCTGTCATACACTTACACAGGCCGAAGTCTAAACTACTGTGTTCAGACACTCAAACCACAGGTTCTACACTTGGATGGGGTAGAAAACATAACTTGACATTTCAATACCAGCCCTCTCAACCACTATGATAGTGGTAGCCAGCATTCAGTATCCTCAGAAGAGACCACACAGTGAACACCTCACCAAGAACACCCAGATGCATGGAAATGAACACCGCACAAAATACCAAGCCTCTCAATGCATGTAGCAAATTTGGTTCAAACCAATAAAGTAGGCAGTTGTATATGTACTGAATACACAATATACAACAGTGAAGAGCCTGACTACAGAAGCATGGAGACCTGAGTAGCATCAGCAGCATCTGATGATGAGTGTGCTATGCCAACAAAATGTTGTACCAGCGGGCCAGTCACAGCAGGATGCATGGCGCAAAATTGGCTTTGCAGCTGTGACACTGGTATAAACCTGATACCATCAATGCAAAAATGTAAACCACTCAATGAGTGGTCCATTAAGGGAATAAATGTACTCTGATGACTTTGTCATTATGCCTCATTGTTTTTCAAAAAGCAATAGAACAAAATTTTTATTGTCACATGGCACATCACATACCGGCATTCGACTGGAGTATTAGTGACTCCTCAATAATACAGTTGTATGCCTACACAGGTGTGTGTGTGTGTATATATATATAGTTAGAATAGAAGGAAACATTCCACGAAGGAAAAATATACCTAAAAACAAAGATGATGTGACTTACCAAATGAAAGTGCTGGCAGGTCGACAGACACACAAACATACACACAAAATTCAAGCTTTCGCAACAAACTGTTGCCTCATCAGGAAAGAGGGAAGGAGAGGGAAAGACGAAAGGATGTGGGTTTTAAGGGAGAGGGTAAGGAGTCATTCCAGTCCCGGGAGCGGAAAGACTTACCTTAGGGGGAAAAAAGGACAGGTATACACTCGCGCACACACACACATATCCATCCACACATATACAGACACAAGCAGACATATTTATATTAAATATGTCTGCTTGTGCCTGTGTATGTGTGGATGGATATGTGTGTGTGTGTGTGTGTGTGTGTGTGTGTGTGCGCGCGCGAGTGTATACCCGTCCTTTTTTCCCCCTAAGGTAAGTCTTTCCGCTCCCGGGACTGGAATGACTCCTTACCCTCTCCCTTAAAACCCACATCCTTTCGTCTTTCCCTCTCTTCCCTCTTTCCTGATGAGGCAACAGTTTGTTGCGAAAGCTTGAATTTTGTGTGTATGTTTGTGTTCGTTTGTGTGTCTGTCGACCTGCCAGCACTTTCATTTGGTAAGTCACATCATCTTTGTTTTTAGGTATATTTTTCCTACGTGGAATGTTGCCTTCTATTATAACTAAAACAACATATATTTATGTCAAAAGAAGGCATGTACCTGCACATGCAGTGGTTAAACATAAAAAGTTAAAAAGTGATACATGTCTTACTCTTTCTTCAATTTCTTACACTGTAATAACATTTTCTTTTTAAGTATATTTCAGTGTTTACTTGTGTAGTTTCTAGCTTGCATTCCTTGGACTATAGCCTATTGCTAATCTTCAAAGCCATGAAAGACATGGTACTTTCAAAGGCAATACGTAATCTGAGCTGTATCTTGTTTCATGACTTATTTCCTGTTGGATCGTAGGACAGCAGTAAAGACCTTCCATCTGGTTCAGCTGGCAGTGTCTTGCTTCATAAGCTTGTGTACATGAATTTCCTTCAAAAACTAGTGGTTCTTTTAGCTCAAAGAGGAATATTTCATACACAAATAATCAAGGAATTGTCATTAAGTAAGGCTCTAGAATAATGGATTTCATGATTGCCTATTGGTTGTCACCATTATAGCTCTGATAATTTTTTTTCTGTAGCTTGAACACACTGAGGTGGTTTGCTTTTTCAATACCCCATACAATTATGCCATATCTGATATAAAATATGCATGATAAACAATTTTGTCAACAGCTAAGTCAGTTACTGTATCAGAATTCTCACTGCGAAAACAAACGTTTTTAATTCGTTCACTAAGCAATCCATGCAACTGGTCCATGTCGTATTTTTGTTTATAGTAACTCCAAAACATTTAACAAAGTCCACAGTGATAAGTTCTTTGTCCCCATAATTTAATTGTGATACACATTCAGCAGTTCTTGTACTTAGGCCTCTCTTTTTCCACAGTTCCACTTATGCAAGTTGGATAGATTAACTGCCATTGCTAAAGATGGCAAATAACCTATACAACTTGTCAATTTCATAGCATTTTTATTTTTCTAAGTGCCATGTTACTGAAGAGTTTGTTACGTATGCTGTAATATTTCTTCATTGTTTCTGAGGTAAACTTATATGACATGTGGTTTACACAATACAGAAACAGTAACAGGCTTAGTGTGGCACTAGAACAGGCTCTTACACCTTTTTGCTGTACAACTTCCCTCTGTTTTCAAGATGAGAACCAGCATAAAGATTTACCATGGAAACAACTAACCGCCACCGTGTGAAGCAGCATCTTATGATTAACCGTGTGAACACTGTAGTGAGGTCACAAAAGGTACCAAATATGCACGGCTTGTGATCAAAGAATTTCATTATTTTGTTGTTTAGTCTGTTACACTGTTGTGTTGGCTACAGTTATACTAGGCTGTTAGCAGCTCAACAGGCCTGAAATTAACCAACATCAACCTCCGATGCAACCTTTCACTGTTCCCAAGTGTTGCACCATCTGTTTATCATTTCCACCATCTACACAGAAAACACTATTAACATTAAGAACTCCTGCTCTCTAACATCCTTCCATCCCAAGTGTTTGTGCATCCAAGATTAAGCTACCAGCCTTCCAAACAGCCAAGAGAGAGAAATAGAAGAAAAAAACTCATCACAACATTAGTACATTAGAGAGTGAAATTTCCTAATGTATTAAAATGTGTATACTGGTTCACCTGGGAGAACACTGCCTATGGGAGAAAGATCTTGGTTGAGTTCCACTACAGCAAACAATTTTAAACCTCATAATATTTTATGAAAAAACTCTCACTTTCCCGCTCATACTCAAACAAGCTCTGTGCGTAAACTGTCTAGTACCATCACTACGCTCTTCAGTGTGGCACAATGTTTCATCATCAACATCAGAAGACACCATGGCAAGCTGAAGACTGAAGATTAGAATGAAGATTAGTTTTAACATTCTGTTGATGATGAGGTCATTTGAGATGGAGTACAGGTTTAATCAGGAAAAGGGTGGGGATGGGAATGGGCTTTTTTTTCTTTTTTCAAAAGAAGCTCCTGGCATTTTTCTTAATCTATTAGAAAACCATGGAAAACTTGAAATTAGATGGCTGGATAGGGATTTAGTCATTATTTGGTTCTGTGGAGCTATCTGAGTCAATGCTACTTAGTCATGGAATGAGTTAGTACACAGTTTACAGAATGCTGATTACAACATTCATAAACAAAAGAAGCTAAAAATTAATAGAACACCGAAGAAACATCATGAGAGAGTATAAAAGTAAATAATGCGTAATGGAATAAAGTTCTGAATTGCAGTTAGGAGCTCCTGTACAAACAGGAGTAGTGTGCCATAATGCAATCTTTCAACTTAGCCTGGACAACTTGGGGTTTATCACTCAATCTTTTTCAGTTCTGTGAAAGCCTAGTGAAAATGAAATCTGCTGAGTACTGCACACGTTTCTATAAAATACTTAAGGAAGTGTTTTCTAAGTGAAAATTGGTTTTCTGTCTTTTTCACTGAATTTATGTTGTTGTTTCTTCTGAATGAGTCAGCATTGTTCATGGTAAATCCCACAATTAGGTATTTTCACTGGGATAGTAGAGCTAGCATTCTGAGGCCTGAACGACAGCCTACACGAAGCTTGTGACCTGACACAGCAGATTCACCTGACTGCCCTTTCCTGATGAGTGCACACAGTTGTCCCAAAGTAGGATACCATAGCAGATAAATGGATGGAAGTAAGCAAGCCTGTGTTTCATGGAAAAGTATTCTTATTATGAAGATACCAGCATTCAGTTTCTGTACATCATCTTGGACATGATACTTCCTAGAAAGCTCTCATCTACATCTACTCTTGACTCCTAAGAATTTAAAATGGTTGTCTTCATTCACCACATTTGCCTACCCTGGTACAGTAAAATTTCACTATCACAAAAGCTCCATGTCAGAAACTCTATGCAACAGAACCCTGAAAAGAATCGACTGAGAGTTGACCCCCCCCCCCCCCTTTCCTCCACAAACCCTTCTCCCCATTTATTATGTGAGCTCAGTAGCCAGATGAAAATCTTTAGTGAATAACCTCCAGCTTTGTATTTTCCAAATACGAAATGAACCATTGTGGAGGTTTTTCAGCTAATGCAACAATGTTCCAATTTAGGTATTGCTTTAGTAAAGAGGAGGAGGAGGAGGAGGAGGAGGAGGAGGAGGAGGAGATTAGTGTTTAACGTCCCATCGACAATGAGGTCATTAGAGATGGAGCACAAGCTTCTCTTTCAAAGGAACCATCCAGGCATTTGCCTGAAACAATTCAAGGAAATCATGGAAAACCTAAATCAGGATGGCCGGAGATGGGTTTGAACCGTCGTCCTCCCAAATTCGAGTCAAGTGTGCTAACCACTGTGCCACCTCACTTGGTATTACTTTAGTGTTCCATGCAGGGGTACAACTAGTCATGGGAGACCCACCCAGTGCTGGTACCTATGGTGCTGCCGCCCCCCCCCCCCCCCCCCCCCACTGAGAAAAAACCTACCCTTTCTCCTCTACCTTTACTCATTAAAAACATGGTCCACATCTCATCTCTTGCAGCCAGTACTCACACCCCACTCCTCTCCTTCTCTGACAACTATGTCATCAACCAAGCAAGCCATTCTCCTCCAACTTGGATCAAAAAGTAAAGTAGTCATAATTTTTTTAGAAGAACAGTGTAGTTAATTTTAATAAATGTCCGGCCCCGGTAGCTGAGTGGTCAGCATGACAGAATGTCAATCCAAAGGGCCCGAGTTTGATTCCTGGCTGGGTCGGAGATTTTCTCCGCTCCCGTCGACGCACAAGTTGCCAAAGTAGCATCAAATTGAAAGACTTGCACCAGGCAAACTGTCTACCTGACAGGAGGCCCTAGTCACATGACATTATTATATTATAACAGTTGAAACAGCTATCTGTCTGTGCATCATGTTGTTGTTGTTGTGGTCTTCAGTCCTGAGACTGGTTTGATGCAGCTCTCCATGCTACTCTATCCTGTGCAAGCTTCTTCATCTCCCAGTACCTACTGCAACCTACATCCTTCTGAATCTGCTTAGTGTATTCATCTCTTGGTCTCCCCCTATGAGTTTTACCCTCCACGCTGCCCTCCAATACTAAATTGGTGATCCCTTGATGCCTCAGAACATGTCCTACCAACCGATCCCTTCTTCTGGTCAATTTGTGCCACAAACTTCTCTTCTCCCCAATCCTATTCAATACTTCCTCATTAGTTATGTGATCTACCCATCTAATCTTCAGCATTCTTCTGTAGCACCACATTTCGAAAGCTTCTATTCTCTTCTTGTCCAAACTATTTACCGTCCATGTTTCACTTCCATACATGGCTACACTCCATACAAATACTTTCAGAAACGACTTCCTGACACTTAAACCTATACTCGACGTTAACAAATTTCTCTTCTTCAGAAACGCTTTCCTTGCCATTGCCAGTCTACATTTTATATCCTCTCTACTTCGTCCATCGTCAGTTATTTTGCTCCCCAAATAGCAAAACTCCTTTACTACTTTAAGTGTCTCATTTCCTAATCTAATACCCTCAGCATCACCCGACTTAATTCGACTACATTCCATTATCCTCGTTTTGCTTTTGTTGATGTTCATCTTATATCCTCCCTTCAAGACACCATCCATCCCGTTCAACTGCTCTTCCAAGTCCTTTGCTGTCTCTGACAATGTCATCGGCGAACCTCAAAGTTTTTATTTCTTCTCCATGGATTTTAATACCTACTCCAAATTTTTCTTTTGTTTCCTTTACTGCTTGCTCAATATAGAGATTGAATAACATCGGGGAGAGGCTACAACCCTGTCTTACTCCCTTCCCAACCACTGCTTCCCTTTCATGTCCCTCAACTCTTATAACTGCCATCTGGTTTCTGTACAAGTTGTAAATAGCCTTTCGCTCCCTGTATTTTACCCCTGCACCTTTAGAATTTGAAAGAGAGTATTCCAGTCAACATTGTCAAAAGCTTTCTCTAAGTCTACAAATGCTAGAAACGTAGGTTTGCCTTTCCTTAATCTTTCTTCTAAGATAAGTCGTAAGGTCAGTATTGCCTCACGTGTTCCAGTATTTCTACGGAATCCAAACTGATCTTCCCCGAGGTCGGCTTCTACTAGTTTTTCCATTCGTCTGTAAAGAATTCGTGTTAGTACTTTGCAGCTGTGGCTTATTAAACTGATTGTTTGGTAATTTTCACATCTGTCAACACCTGCTTTCTTTGGGATTGGAATTATTATATTCTTCTTGAAGTCTGAGGGTATTTCGCCTGTTTCATACATCTTGCTCACCAGATGGTAGAGTTTTGTCAGGACTGGCTCTCTCAAGGCCGTCAGTAGTTCCAATGGAATGTTGTCTACTCCGGGGGCCTTGTTTCGACTCAGGTCTTTCAGTGTGTGCATCATTGCACACATCAAATACTGCACACCTTTGCTGTGGTTTCTAGCCAAACATTTGTTTCATGCAACTCTCCATGCTTGTCAATTCCCAGCAAGTCTCTTCCTTAGACAACACAAAGTCCAGGATGGAACAACAAGAAATAACCAAAATTCACTGCCTAAAACCTGATCGTGACCTTATAATCCTATCTGCTGAAAAAGTCACCATCATTGTTGTTCTGAACTACATGGAATACCTGGCAGAAGGCTCCGCCATCTGTCCGATACATCCATGTATAAGCCCTGCCACCGTAGCCCCATTCCAGAAAATGAGTAGTATCTCCAAACCCTCCTCAAATTCTTAGGTCAGTCCATGAACCTCTCCACTGAGTCTCTCTCTCTCTCTCTCTCTCTCTCTCTCTCTCTCTCTCTCGCTCTCTCGCGCCCCCCCCCCCCCTCCTCCCCACATTCTGCATAACCATGACCTATCATCCTATACTGAAGACATTAAACATTTCCTCCACTGCCCATCCACAGTTCCTGTTCATTTAGCAGTCAGAACCATGCTTGTCACTGCTCAAGTCACCTAGCCTCTACACTACCACCCCTAACACCCATGGCCTTGCTGTTGCTGAACAGTACCTTTCCCAAAGCCTGGCTGACTCCAAACCTACAACATTCTTCCTGGTCAAGGTGACCATGACCAATCATGTTCTCATTCATGTCTCAGACATGTGTGCAAGTTGCGCTTGCGTGAGTGTGTGTGTGTATGTGTGTGCGCATGTGTGTCTACTGCTGACAAAGGCCTTAATGGCCAAAAGCTATGATTGTGTGAATCTTTTTATTGTGCCTATCGCGACTCGGCATCTCCACTATATGGTGAGCAGCAACTTTCCTTCTCTCCTATTCATTAGTTTACTATTTATGATGAGGTAACTCTGCCATAACACATACTAACTTATGAAATTGAAAAGC
Source organism: Schistocerca cancellata (assembly GCF_023864275.1). NCBI lineage: Eukaryota > Metazoa > Arthropoda > Insecta > Orthoptera > Acrididae > Schistocerca > Schistocerca cancellata. Next base: position 511,078,927 of record NC_064631.1, read on the forward strand.
TACTGGTGTCAAGTGATTATGACACTTACTTATCAGCAATTGTTAAATAACTAACATCTCAAGTCACTCAGTTTCTATCCCATCACTAACTTCCAAGGTCGACCAGCCATCAACCCAAAGATCAGTTTGTGCACCATAGTGATAGTGAAGTACTTTGACATTTAAATGGAATTATTCAAGAAGTTATATGGGAACCTACAATTTAACATGTGTTCTGATCCATGATGTGACTGTTTTATGTAATAAACAAAATATAATAATGGTAAAAAAGGAACTAGTCTGCATACTTGTATACAAACACACAAACTGGTGATACGCACCTCAGAAGGATTATACAGGAACATGTCCCCGATAGCCATTTTTTCTGACTGACAGCCATAAACATCAGAATAACCAGTCAGAGCACAATAATAGCAAGCTATCTGTATTGAAATAGCTGTGGCAGGTAGGCTGTCCAGGCAATCCTTCACCCTGTTTATGTCTGGCACCAGAAGCAGGTGAGCCAAGCCAAGGGTGGTGTCTTCAGGCAGCAAATGTTTTGCTAACTGAAGGAGGACTGGAATCCATACCAAATTTCTAGCAGTTAGCAATCATTTAAGATTTCTTAAGTACACTTCTAAATTGAATGACAAAAAATAAAAGTACTACTTACATTTAAGAGATAGTGTAGACTGAAATATCAATTATCAAAATATTGCTAAAATGGTATATAAATAGAATGGAAATAATAATGGAATACTTTTTGGTGAGAACATTTTTGTAACTAACAAGATGTTTGTGAACGCAGTGAAACTATGAAGTGAGCAGAATCTCCCCAAAATGCCAATAACCTATTGTGCAGTTAGCTGTAGATCTATCTTTTGAGGAATGACATAGCTTATAACAGTTCCCTCATGAGTCTCAATTAAGAATACATAGTAAGTAGACTTCTTCAATTTAACATTCCAAATTTTGAATACCATGGAATTCAGATGCTGAACTTTGTGAGTTGTGGAACTGTAATTATGTCTTGTGGAGCTGCATTGCACTGCTTATTATTTGTTGTCATTTTTCATTCTTATACACAATCATAAATGTGTTTGGGTTTTCCCTTTTCTTATTTCTATTTTTGTGTTGTAATTATTTTTTATAAATGTTTCACTTATTTACTGATACTTAAGAACTATTTTTATAACAGTAACTTCTCATTCACAAGTAAAGGGCTGTTAGTGAAATAAACACACATGAAATAAACTGGAGATTTTGATTCACAAAGGATGAATATTTTTGATATTACAGTGTACATCATTCTCCCATGATTTAGCTTGAAACTAATATATGGGCAGTTTCTACAGCTTTCATTAAATGATAAATGTTTGTTAAATATTTTTTTCTCTTTCAAGATCTTTCCCACAAAATGCATTTGATTAAATAGCTTATTTCCCACCCTCTTTTACTTCAGATTTAATCTTTTCTACTGAAACACCATGATCTTCTGGCATCATTTGCTCTTGATACTTTAAATGTGTTCATCTCATCTAGCATTGCTCCTGGAATGTCATTATTTTCATTCTCAACTATCTCTGTTATCAAGTGGAGGCATCACCTTCAGGGGGAACAGTAACCATTAGAAATTATGCTCACAGAGCAGCCACAAGTTGGATATAACTTTGCTTTATTGACATGTTTCATTTGACAAATACAAGTATCTTCAGAAGTTTAGCAGCCAAGGGTCACATACTGAATGTATCTGTCTGTGTAAAGCACTGTTGTCATCAATAAAAAAATTATAAAAGAAGGTTACAATTATGCAAGCTTTCGGAACCAGTGGCTCCTTTTCTTGGCCACAGGTGTTGAAGGGGAAGGAAGAGAGGTGAAGGAAAAGGACTTGAGAGATATAGATAAAGGGTAAAATTCAGCAAAGTCACCCATAACTGTGGGTCAAGGGAGACTTACTAGACAGGATGAGAAGACCATCTGATCCGGTAAGTCTCCCGTGACCCGCAGTTCTGGGTTACTTTTCCAAAATATACCCCTCTTCCTAGATCTCTCCAGTCATTTTCCTTCACCCCTTCAACCCTTCTGCCCGAAAAAGAAGCCACTAGCTCTGAAAGCCATTACTGCTATTCATCTCTTGAATTACATAAATGCTGAAAGGAATCTTCACATGCTTGTAGAATTTATTCATCACTTGAACTACATGAGTGCAAAAGAAAATCTTCACATGTATAGGTTTTTCTCTGTTGCAGTTAGATGTCATCTGGCAGCTTAAATGGTATTATGTGATGCCTAACCAATAAAGTTTATGTTTGTGTTTTTATAGACTACTATTGTTTCAATTATCTCTCTTACTAAATTTTCATCCTACCCTCTCACATCTTTTTAAGAACATTAGAGTTTTAATTTGATTCAGTATATTCTACCGTGCTCCTACAACCATTTGCTTGAATCTTTCATCTTCCCCTTGATAATTTCCTCATTCAGTTAGAGATTTTCTTTTAATTCTTCATACCTATAACATCTTTCGTTGTTTGTGTAAGTTTCTTTGTAAAATAATTGCTGCTTTCATCTATGTATGTATAATCATCATTTTCTAATATACTGAATTTGTTGCTTAGTTTACTCTGGTAAACCTCCCAGTTCTTAATGAAGTTCTCATAACTTAAGCTTCTGAATTCCTTTCTCATAAGTTAGCTTCTTTCTTGCTTTCCATCTACTTCACCATGAACCTTAAGAGTTTACAATTTCTGAAAATTCAAAAGTAATTCAGGGCAATCTCTTTCAGCATAATTTCATTATTAGAGAAAACAGAAATTTATTTTTGTTTCGCTATGGTCCTCACCAATTCAATTTTCCAATTTTTTTTTTTTTTTTTTTTTTTTTTTTTTTTTTTACAGAAGAATGAGTTACAGGCAAACAAGTTGTTATTGTTAATAAATTCTACAAATGCCCAGCCTTTATATTTCTAAATATCCAGTGAATAATTGTTTGTGATTTTTGTCCTACTGTTCATCTAGTAGAGGTATTTGTTATCATTTATCAGCTTGTGTAACTCTCTAAAGAGTTATTCCACCTCCTTGTTAGAATGTGAGCATCCCTGTGGACAAACTTGAATGATTACCGTAAAATATCTTTTTTTTATCTTATTTTCAATGCACTTCTGATTACAATATTGTAACCCCTTTGATTTTATTTAATTCTTATTCCAACTCCACTAAGCTTATTAATTGGATTCTCAAGTTATACAATTCACTGTCGCTAAACAGAAGGAGAAACTGTTGCCTCACTGAAGTCCATGTAGTTGTCTCTTTACCTAATTTCATGTAGCAATGTCTGAGCACACAAAATTCTATTTTATTACTAACTTTTCCGCAATGGGTATTCATAGAACAATTTTGGAATCATAATTTCTTTGTTAATATCAAGTTTTTCCCTTATGAGCCTCTTCTCAATGATTTTTTTTCTTCTAGCGTGCATGTGTATGACTAAAGATGAGCTTTAAAATTTCCAAAGCAAATTGGTCTTTTCTTTTATTTCAAAACAAATCGTAAAGACTATCCCTCCATGCTTCTGCAGAGCCGGCACAAGTCTCAGCAATGTAGCCTCTAGCATGTTAATTCCAAGACATGCAGGGTACTTTACAATTTACATTTTTGGGCAATCATGGTAGCAGCTGATTTATGAAAACAAATACACTTGGGTAAAGAGGGGCCAATAACTGCAGTGTAGTGATATAAAACCAATACATACTGAGCTCTTAAGAAGTTATTGTTTGATTTTACCTGAATACATGATAATGAAAGTCTTTTTCGTGTGAAATGTACTGTGTGAAAATCCCCCCCTCACACTTTCCTCCCCCTTCCCCAAAACAAAGCAATAATTCTGGACTGGTGTTCTATAATATTAAGATTTGTTATGTACAACAACAAGAAAGCAAATTATTGAACCCTTCATCAGCTCTCTGTGTAACAAACATTTTATGTAGTTATGGAATTTACCACACATTAATTTATTACATGCAAGAGATAATAAAATATGAACAACTAACCAGCAGTTGTATCCATCCTGCTAGGGCCATCTCCTGCAGCTCCTTCTAGCAAAGTAATCCTCAACAGAGCACGGCACAGTTCGAGTGCAGGATTAATAGCTGCTATATCAGGTAAGAAAAAGTCATCATACTGCGGATCAAATACTCCTGCACGACATTCACGAAACAGAGACCTGTAGAACTGTGGCACGGCCTGGAGTGAAAGTGGTTCTCCTTGATCATCATCTATTCCAGATGACACATTGTAGTTTCCAATTTGTACCCAACTGCTAAAACAAAAAACAATGAAATGTTTAATATGTCAATGATAGAGACACAAAAACATAGGTTTTTTTGCCAAAATTTCGCCTCCCTCCCCCAAAAAAAAAAAAAAAAATTGCATTGGATTTTTTTGCCAAATACTGCACTGGTCCCTTCTGCCAAATATGGCATTGGCTTCTTCCGTCAAATACGGGATTGACTGCTTCTGTCAAATATAGCATGGTTTGTTTGCAAAACACTGCACTGGTTTATTTTGCCAAACGCCACATTGGTTCATTCTATCAAATATGGTGTTGGTTTATTTGCCAAATATTGCAAATTCTTTTCCCAGTAAGACACTGGTCTTTTTTCCCCAATACGTTGTTGGTTTTTTGCCAATACAACTTTTTTGACAATATTGTGCTGGTTTTATTTGCCAATAATTCATTTGTTTTGCCATTGCCGAATTTGGCATACAGCACTGGTCTTTTGCCAAATTCAACATCAGGCCTCAACAAATTCAGTGTTATATCTTTTACAAATATGAGTTTTATTTTTCCAGATTCCATGGTCGTCATCAATTTCAGTGTTGTTTTTTCCAAATAAGGTGCTGTTTTTTTGCTAACTTTGGAGCTATTGTTGTCATCAGATCAAAGACAATTACACATGAAATGAACTACCATTTTAAGACCATACATGAACCTCAGCCTTGAGGAGATCAGAAGTCTAAATGTAATTTTAACAGTATATAACTAACAGTTATTAATATGAAAAGACTGTCAGCATCACATTTATAATATTTTTATTTGAAAAATTATAAATTTTCTGATATACATAAAAAAAATCGCCAAATCCACATTATTTCACTAAAAACCATTATTTTAGTTTTTTTTTTTTTTCAAGTTACCATTTTTGTGAAATTTTTCTGTTCCTACATGCTGGGATATAAAGAATAGAAAGAGAAAAGGTAACAACTCACAGTACTGTTGAGGTATCAAGCCAGTGACAGACACACAAACGAGACTGAGAACACTGCAAAACTTTCAAATTTTTCTACAACACCCACACACAAAACTATATTACAGATAAATAATTGGTAGTGTGTGTACATGTGTTTGAGTAGCTCTGAAGGAGGATTCATCACGAAGTTTGTCATCAGTCTCACTCTTGTTTATGCGCCTGTCGGTGACTCAATGCCACAACTATACAGCAAGCTGTTTGTTACCTTTATTCCTTCCTTTATTAACATGTTAATTAGTTATTTCCTGGGCATTTCCTGCTACCATGACTGTCATTTGCTCTTAGGAACTTGTTACGAAAAGACAGTTTTGATGATTAACAAGACTCCTGACATTAAACATACATCATATTCCTTCAAAGATTTGGTCATCATGTTATATATACACTGGCCAGCATGAAAAACTCAACACTTCAATTTCTTACTAAAACTGAAATTTTTTAAATTTATGACACTTTTGTGACACTGATCCACTATCTTATGATAGAATATTGTAGTAGTGTCCAACAATGAAAAAAGAAAGGTGATTATAAACAGAATTAATAAATTAAGCCACAGATGCGCACTTCATGAAAATTTTGAATAAGCTCATAAAGGTAATACACATCTGTTTCAATGTTATTCACTTCACACTTCACTTCACAGACCTCTGTGATGATCTCTGAGACCTCTGTTCACATCTTCAAAAGCACGTATTGCCACCTCTTGCACCACTGCTAGCATTCAACTTTTCAGGCATGCTCCTGATTAATGTGGTATTGTCCTGTTGATGAATCATATCTCTTTCCTCCAGGAGGGTGTTTTGAAGGTCCTGTAGGATCTCTGGATAGTTCCATGGGCTCTTCTTCCCAGCTGGTCCCAAATGTGTCCAATAGGATTCAAAACAGGGCTTACGACAGGCCAACCCAAAGCATGAATCCATGTTTCATCTAGAACTCTTGCACAATTCTCACAACACGTGGGCATGCATTGTCATGCTTTAGTGTAAAATCGTCACCAATAAATGGAACAAAAGGCACAACATGCTACAAAAAGATTCCTCTTCATACTGATGTGTGCTAAGGCTCCCATGCTCCACAAAAACCAAATACATCCTTGCAGCTGTATTGATTCCTGCCCACACCATCACAAAACCACCCTTAAAAAGGCATTCTGGATGGGAATGAGCAAGGGAAATACATTTCCCTGGCCATCTCCAGACACTCTCTTTTCTGTCATGTGATCAGAGCCCAAATCACAACTCATCAGTGAACAACACTTAATCTGATTGTTCTACTGTTCAGCCAAGATGTTCCCTTGGGAAACAGAGTCGAGCTGTGCACTGCTGTCAGGTGGGCCCCAAACCTGAAGAACGTCTTCTGTGCTGAAGATTGGCTTCTTCCAGTCTTCTTCAAATGGTTCTCTCACTAACATTGACCACTCAAACCTGTGGAGTCAATTTTATGCTTCAACAGTACTGATGTGACAGTTGTGGAGAACTTGAAATTGTAAGAAGTGGTCATCTCTCTCCGATGTTGCTCTTCTCAGGCCTGGTCTCCTTGCAAAGCCTCCAGATTCCCTGAACCTCCATATAGCTCTGGAAATTGTGGTAGGTGTAGTCCTCAACACTTCTACAATGTAATGCATACTGTGGTCATCTTCCACCAAAGCAACAGCTTTCACAGCTTTTTCAGCAGCATGTTTACTCTAGAAAGCTGATTACAACAATCACACAAAGATCCTACAAACATGTTTGATTGAAAGGGGAACAATTCAGGGTAGAACAATAAGCGCTGGAGCGGGAAAACATTATTCGCTCACCTTCAGTGACTTGTTTTCCAGGATGCATGGGAAAAACAACTGATGCTAGTGCAATGAATGATCAGCACTTCATTGTTTGTTCACAAAGCAACACCAATAACATACCCCGTCTCAAAAAACTGGTTGAAGTGCCTAACTATAATTAAATAGATAATTACGCAATCATTTATTGGGTGCTGCATTTCTTGCTTATAGTCTGAGCTTGTAACATGTACATTAAAGTTTATATACATTTGTTAATTGCACTCTGAAATCATTTATATGGTGTTGAAACACAAGATCTCAGTTCATAATAAAGTATACCAGACCGAAGGCACAAAAAGTTGTTTTTTTATTATACTATTTATCACTACATTTATGGATAAGGCAACATCATTACTTAACTTTCCGTTCACATCAACTGAAAGCTAGGAGAGAATTTCTGGATAACCAGATATTCAAGCTGTCTTTTAGAAGTTTCTCCAATCAATATTTTTCAGTTAATTTGGTACATAATTATACAACTGTGCATCATTGGCATAAGATTCATTAACTGACAATCCCAATCTTCTGCAGACAACGTGACACGTGTTTTGTGCCTATAATTGTGATTATGAATTTGGATGTTCATATCAGTTATTTCAGTGCATTGCACCAATATAATTGTATGAAACATAACACTATCATAAATGGTTATAATATTAAATCAATGAATATATACTTTACATGTGCCATAAATCTCAACAGAAATAACATGTAAAGGAATGCTTATCGAGATGATTTAAACATTATCAGTGGATGTTGCACAAACTACTGTTACTAATGCCAGTCTGTTTGTGCAATATTAAAATTGGAATATAATGCAACACAATTTACACTCAAAATGGCTGCAGAATATATTTAAAAACTCCACAACCTTTCTAAAGCATTGGTTTTGCATGACAGCTCTGCATTTATCAGCAAATACTTTGTTTACATATCTAGCTATCAGCTATGCATCTTTTTGGACAAGGAGGGAGGAGGCAGGGAGGGAGACAGCAAATTTTTGTCAGATTTACAGGTGTGGAAACTAGAAAGCATAAGGTGACATAAATGGGAATACCACCAAGGGGTCACTAACAGAGAAACTTAAAACCAATCATTAAGTGCTTTTATTAATAACACTTACCCACAACAACCACTGAGAGACACTGGCCAACTCACTAATTACAAGGAAGCAAAGTTCCAAGTTCATGAGGTATTACATTACTGGTGATAAGTTCACAGGTGCTGTTATTTTATAGTGAATGAGAGAACATGATCAGATGCACTTTTGACAAAAAAAGGTGTTGAATAATTAGAACATCTATATCTCTGAGGCTCTCCTCAATATTGATCTATAGTACAAACAGTGGTAAGAAAAGTTCTGGCAGAATGTAAATAATTTAGGAGTTAAAGAAGCTACTCAACAGATACAAGAAGTGTTGAGTCATCAACAGGCACTCAAATATGTGCTTCTCCATTGCCCATTTCTATGCCACATGCCTGCTGCCTCCTCACAAGCAGTTAGCCATTCTTCCCTAACCCTCCCCTTCAGTTATTTTCTCCCTCTACTCACACTACCCGACACAGCCCCTCACACCCAGTTGATATGTAGTCATTGTGTAGAGTTCTGCAAATTCCAACGTATTTCATCTTTCCCATATTTTTGTGCCTGTCAGTGAATCACCACTTCAACTAGCTCCTGAATTATTTGGGTTATGGAAAAAAAGCTTATCTATTTATCTGTTGATCACATGGAATGCATTGTCCTTGTAGGTATAAGGGAGCTGCTTCACTTTACCATTTTAAAGGGAACATTCCCACTGCACTTGTTTTTAATGAAGCTACATACTATTTTGGCACTGCAAACAGTCTTTGGAGAGAACTTCTGCAACATAACACAAGTGGTACTAGATTAAATAGTAACAAGATAACAGTGCTGCAAACCCGCTGTCTCATCACTAGGAGAAGAGGTCTCTCAAAGATTTGCCCTACTGTATCAAATGAATGCAACTTGGGTACATTTTGTATGTTTACCTGTGAGAATGAGGCCCATAAGTCTGTACTCTGCTGTTGCAGTGATCAGGGAACTTGCTTGCAAAGCTATTCACTTTCAGAATACATGTGACACTAGAAAAAAAATGATGAATGTCATGAACTGTCAGAGTATCATTTTGGAAGTATGCAGGAAGGTATTCAATTCACGTGTCACTACGAGGCAGCTTGAATGTAAGAATGGGATCAGCCAAGGGATATTCTACAAATACCACAATCTATTGTACACTGATCAGCCGGAACATTATGACCATAGACCTACTATCAATATAAACTCATCCAGATGATATCAGCGTCACCTGGCGAGGAATGACTGTTAATCAGACAGACGCACAGTGCATGTAGTATCAGTAAGCCTCCTGTCTGTGTGTACAATGGGGAAGGTGCACAATCTGAGTTTGACTGAGGGCAGATTGTGATGGAATGGAGGCTCGGCATGAGCACTTCGGAAACTGCATGACTTGTTGGTTGTTCGAGGAATGCTGTGCTGAGTGTCTTCATCAAGGTAAAACTATGTCCAGATGTTGTGGGGTTGGGCAGCCACCCTTCAATACAGATGTTAGACATTGTAGGCTAGCAGCCTGGTAAAACAGGACAGGCAGTGAACTGTGGCCGAACTAACATCAGACTTTAATGCTGAGCAGAGTACAAGTGCGTCCGAACACACAGTGCACCGAACACTCCTAACAATAGGACTCTGCAGCCAACCACCCATGCATGCACCAATGTTAACACCACTAGGCACAACACTATCACCACTGGGTGTTGGCGCAGTGGCAAAGCATTTGGTGGTCTGATGAATACCAGTACTTTCTTCAACATGCCAATGGGAGGGTGTTAATCTGTTGTCTTCCAGAAGAACAGCTCCTTGACACCTATACGGCGGGTTGGAGACAAGCTGGCGATAGCTCCATTAAGCTCTGGGGAACATTCACGTGGCCACCACGGGTCCAGCAGAGCTCATGCAAGGCAGTGGGTGCAATCCACATACACCCCTTCATTACAATCATATTTCTGGATGACAGTGACATTATTCAACAAGATAATGTGCCCTGTCACAGGGCAAGGAAGGTGATGGAGTAGTTCGAGGAAAACAGTGGTGAGTTACAATTTATGTGCTGCCCCCCAGCTCCCCAGAAATGAACCTGATCAAACACATCTGGGATGTGATTGAGTGTGATGTCAGAGCTCATCGCCCCCTTCCACTGAATTTACAGGAATTAGGTGGCTTGTGTGTGCAGATGTGGTGCCATCTCCCTCCAGTGATCTACCAAAGCCTCATTTCTTCCATGCCATGTTACATCGCTGCTGTTATCTGTGTCAAAGTTGGACAAAATGGTTCAAATGGCTCTGAGCACTATGGGACTTAACAGTCGTGGTCATCAGTCCCCTAGAACTTAGAACTACTTAAACCGAACTAACCTAAGGACATCACACACATCCATGCCCGAGGCAGGATTCGAACCTGTGACCGTAGCAGTCGCACGGTTCCGGACTGCGCGCCTAGAACCGCGAGACCACCGCGGCCGGCAAAGTTGGACATACTGGCTATTAAGTAGGCGGTCATAATATACTGGATGGTCAGTGTATTTCATTCTTTCCATACTTCATTCTGTCAACAACTTTGTAGCAATTACTTTCAAGTTCAGTTACTGTGCTCTGAGTGGTGTCAACAAAAGCATGAAAGTGATGTAGCATTTCCATGCAAGATTTTGTTTATGGATGAAACATTATTTATAAGGCCATAGGCAAATAATCTTCACAATATGAACTACTTATCAGTAAAAAATCCAAGCTTGCTGAGAGAAGTGGGTGAAAACTGGCTCTTGTAAAAAAAAAAAAAATCTACTCAACAAGCGGCATCAGAATGCACAAACATTAAAGAGGGATGAGAAGGAATCCCATGCAGTAAGTATACCTTGACCTGAGGTTCTGGGCGACCTTCCCAAAATCTACCCCTTTTCCTAGATCTCTCCAGCCCTTTTCCTTCACCTCTCTTCCTTCCCCTTCAACCCTTCTGCCTGAAGAAGGAGCCACTGGCTCTGAAAGCTTGCTTAATTACAACCCTCTTTTATGTGTGTGTTCTGCCACTACTTGGTGAGTAGATTTTTTTAACTATCCAATTAAATTATTTTGTCATAAATGTATGGTGTAGGCTTCTCATGAAACACTTCACTGATTCCTACTTCATTGATGGAATTCTAAATAGCCACAAGTATCTACAAGTTCCTGAAAGATATGAGGCCACAGATATTGGAAACGATCTCACTGGGTGTAAGACGACCTATGTGGTACAAACACGATGAATGTTCTGCCCATTATGTTCATATAATTAAAGAACTTCATAACAGAACATTTAGAGGTCACATGATTGGACACTCAGGATTCGCGAATTGATCTGCTGTTTGTTCTGGACTTTAATCCATATGGAAAATTAAAACACGAAATCTACAAGTAAACTTCAATGACTCCTAAAGATATTATATGCTGTATAACAAAGGTCTATGCTGCAGTTCATAAGAAATTCATTGTGTAGTCTTGTCTATCCAGAATCATTTTATAGCATGTATCAGCACTGTAAGTACCACACTTGATGTAACAGACATAATAATAAACATGTGAATAGTACCCAAGTTACATTTTTGTTTAAATTTGCTATGATACAGCATAAATTTGTGAGAATTCTCCTCCTGAAGACCAAACAGTAGTTTGTGGTCATTAAGTCCTGCAGATGTTATGTTGTTTAAGTTTTCTTCAAATATTCTTTCCAATGCCATAGAAAAAACACAGTTTAATTTTTAACCTTCTGATAGGTGAAAGTATGTGTCAGATATGCAGCAACAATGTTCATTACCTTTTCTTGGAAGGCAGGAGGGAGAGAAATTGCCCCTTTGTTCTAGCCTCCTCTTTCGACCCCAGCCCAATTCAGTCCTGTCCGCTGCGGTAAACAGCACTAGTAACACGGAAAGAGGTGAAGATTCTGACATGGAACTGAGTGCTCAATCCAGAAGATGAAAGCACCAAATCGACATTTCAAACTGATCAAAGGAAATATAAAAAAATAATCAAGGTTTGGTCATGGCACAAAAAGCCAAGGAACAGGCAAAGAGGAGGTAAACAAAATATTTTACTTCACCTGCCCAAGAGTAATCGGACATGCAAAAAACGTGACTAATATTCTAGATTCATGGAAATGCCTCATCTCTGGCACAATGATTGAACATATTGTAGAAAATACAGTCAAATTTATTCTTACAATACAAGATAACTATTCTCGTTCAAGAGATGCTCAACAGACAGACACAGCGAAAATGAAAGCCTTATTCAGGTTGCTTTATCTCGCTTGGGTGTACCACATGAATTTTCTGAATCTCGATGATTTATGGTGGATGGATGGCTTCCTAACTGTAATGCGATTTGTTCATTTTGATGATGTGAAGACAAGAGGAGATTGAAGAAAAATTGACCGCCCAGCCCCTATATGAATTATTTTTGAAGAATTCCTTGTGAACTGCCAAAACTGCTTTCACTTGATGGAAAAAAAAAGCATAAAAATTTATGCTTTGGTCGACTCTTGGCTATATTATACATATAATATGGAAGTATGCACTGTAACCCAATCAGAAGGTCCATTTAGTGTAAGCAATAAACCATTCAATGTTGTGAAAAGGTTAGCAGTACCCATTTTCTACAGTGGGAGAAGTATCATGGCTGACAATTGGTTTATGGATTACGATTTGGTAAAGGAATAGGCACTAAAAAATTTCATACATTGGCACATTACGTAAAAATAAGCTTCAGATTCCTCCAAAATTCACAGCAACCAGAAAGCGAGAGACCCACTCAAGTCAGTCTAATTTTCACAAAGAGGCAACTCTTGTTTCATACATGCCTAAAAAGTACAAGAATGTTTTGTTGATATCCAGTCTTCACAACAATGGAAAACTCTATGAAGGAACAGGTGATCTCTAGAAACCAGAAATTATAACTTTTATACAGTCACACAAAAGGAGGCATTGACACTGTTGACAAACTTTGAGGGGTCTTTGAACATTGCAAGAAAAACAAAGCGATGGCCTCTGGTGGTTCGATGACGAACTTTGCTGCCGAACTTTGCTGCCATAAATTCATTTATAATCTGGAAAGAAAACACCAGCAATAATCTCAAGAAATGAAAACACCTCAGATGTCTTCTGAACAAACTTGTGCAGGAACATGTAAAAACGAGAAGTACTAAAGTCACTGGAGACCTCCGTACAAACATTTTAAATGTGCTGCACATAGAAGATGAACACCAATAGCTACAAGGAAGAGGAGAAGAAGATGAACCTCGGGAGACTCTGAAGAAGAGATGTAGGCCATGTTTAGTTAATAAGAAAATGAGAATCACTCATTTCAAATGCGAAATATGTGGAGAGTTTATTTGTTTACAGCACTCCAGAAATGTTTGCAATGATTGTATTTCAGCTTCTAAGTAATCACCCATTTCAAATGTGAGATATATAGATCATATGTTTTCTTCACATCATTCAAGGAATGTTTGCATTGATTTTATTTCAGCTTCCAAATAACTTTTATATATTGAGAAACCAAAATTTCAAGCATAATACTGTACAAATTTGACATTTGTACACGGAAAGTAGGTATCAGTACCTCGAGAAGCTGTGGGAAGAAACTGTGTGTTCTGAAACATAACTTTATTTTTAAATAAATTTTTTACCTTGCTGTTGCTGGTATAACCAATGAATAATACCTAATATTACTTTTGTGATAAAAATTTAATGTTTAAGAAGACATAAAGTTTATTAACAACAAGTGGCATCTGTGAGAGATGCGCAATCTCCCTTGTCCGACTAGAAGGCACACATACCGGAAGGCTAAAAATTTCTGTGTATAATTCAGTAGCTATAAACATTAAAAATTGCTGGTGTACATCAGAAAATTCACCACATTGTTCACTGTAACTTCAGAAAAACTGGACCTTGATATATTTACTTATACTCAGGTGAAAACTGTCAGTGAAGGCTTCTTCCACTACTGTTCAGTCATTAATATCTCATATCTTTGGAAAATGCCTGCCTCTCATAATTCCTCTGAAATACGCTAACAAATAGAAGTGCACTGGATGTTAGAGAACATTGATGCAGTACTTCCACCCAAACCTCCAGATGTCAGGACACTCAGATCGCTACTGAACACTGTGTGTTGATAGAGTATCAACCAAAACACTGATTTAGCTCATGCTGTGTGCTGTCGTCCAGTACAAGACGCGTAATAGGTAATTAAAAGTACCAACAATAGTATTGAGTATAGCGAAAGCATACCTATGAGATGTAAATATAAAAAATCTATGATAGGTGAACTGAACATCTGCACGGTAGCTCAGCGTCTTTGGTCAGAGGGTTATCTGCCCTCTGTAACAAAACAAATTGAAAAAAATTTTAAAAACACATTGGATGGATCAATGATGTAATGAACAATAACTAACAAAATGAGATTTAAAAAATAAATAAATAAAATTGGTAGAGCACCAGATTCCCGTACTAAAGATCCCGAGTTCGAAACTCATTGATGATGATTTTTTTTTTAACTGTTTATGCATGAAATTATTATAAGGAAGAATATTTTTCTGACATGTAAAAGGATGTTTCGGAGTTTGTAGCAATGTTCTTTTGGCAGTCTGCTTTTGCTTCATTAGTTAAAAGCAACAAACCTATAGAGTACATTTGTGTAGATAGGTGTGGTGTTATCGACACAAATGTACGCTATAGGTTTGCTACTTTCAACTAACGAACTGCCAAACGAAAACTGCTACAAACTTTGAAACATCCTTTTATATGTCAGAAAAATGTTCTCACATATAACAATTTCAAGTGTAAACTGTTTTTTTTTGTTTTTTTTTTTTCAAAAAAGTAAAGAAAAAAAAGGAAATTGTCACCAGTGGGATTGAAACACTGGATGTTCAGTACAATAATCTAACAGTCTACCAACTCACCTACCACACATCTTGAGATCACATCTCATAGATATGCTTTTCCTATATTCTGCAGTTGTGTGTTACTTTTAATTACCACTTACACATGTTCTACTGGATGACAGCAGACAGCATGAACTAAATTGATATTTTGGATGATATTCTATCGACACACAACATTTGATACCGATATGAGTGTCTGACATCTGGAGGTTTGGGTGTCAGACATGAAGCTTCACACACAATTTCGTCACAAAGTAAACTTAACTTTCCAACTTTCACAGCTGCAGCTTAACACAACAGACTCACAACAGCTAACATTTCAAAAATGGCTCCCAGAATCTGATGTTAGTGATTTGATGTCTAGTTCATAAATTCCTGGTCAAGCATACTGAAGCTGTCAAAAGAACTGATCAGCACTGTCTCAATTCTGTAGACTCCTCTTTCTGGGATGTGAGGAGTCCAATGAACATCAGTCCACTGATTGTCTTGTTTATTAGAGTGTCGCTGAGTTCCACTTCTCATAGTGCAAAGAGTTCTTCAGCAACTGTTTAGTTTGTGTATCTCTCAGAATGTTGTTAAGTGACCAGATTTTCCTAAACATAAACACTCAATATACTTGAAAAGGCTCATAACGGAGTTATGAATTACACTATAACATACGTAGCAACTGGAGTATTTGACTTTAATAACAATCCATTGGTTGCCACTCAGACTCTGGGTCAAATTATTGAACTAGGTTTCATCTCCTGTGATTATGGTTTGCAGGAAAGGTTCATCTCAGTCACATTTCATAAAATTTCCAGACCTTTCTACTTGTCTTCTGTTCGTCACTGTATTTGTGCAGCACAAATAAGGGAGTGATTTATCTGCACAAATCTTTTTGAATTATACGTAAGTTCAATACGATCCTTGCTGATCACAATTTTTCTGATCAAGCTGTGTGTTAGTCACAGATTTTGTTCCAGTATCTGTTACAAATAGTTAAAATGTCCAGAATGAGATTTTCACTCTGCAGCAGAGTGTGCGCTGATATGAAACTTCCTGGCTGATTAAAACTGTGTGCCCGACCGAGACTCGAAATCGGGACCTTTGCCTTTCGCGGGCAAGTGCTCTACCATCTGAGCTACCGAAGCACGACTCACACCCGGTACTCACAGCTTTACTTCTCCCAGTATCTCGTCTCCTACCTTCTAAACTTTACAGAAGCTCTCCTGTGAACCTTGCGGAACTAGCACTCCCGAAAGAAAGGATACTGTGGAGACGAGATACTGGCAGAAGTAAAGCTGTGAGTACCGGGCGTGAGTCGTGCTTCGGTAGCTCAGATGGTAGAGCACTTGCCCGCGAAAGGCAAAGGTTCCGAGTTCGAGTCTCGGTCGGGCACACAGTTTTAATCTGCCAGGAAGTTTCAGTTAAAATGTCCACCATTTATGCTTGCTGATTGTCCCCTCAAATGTGGCACATCATCAAAGGGTTTGCTTTACATGCCTGAAAGTACCTGAAAACATCAGAAACATTTTTCCTTCTCCCTGCTTCTGTTCTGTATACTTGCACTAATATTACATGTACCTATGTTGCACTTCTTTTCAGTTGTATTACGTAAATGAAACACTTATTTACCTTGTTCCAGTCTTATTATTAATGTAAGACCTACATTTTGGGTTAAAGCCCATTTTCCAGTACACAAGCGATCCCAAAGGTGGCAACCAAACGAAGATAAATATACCAACTTCCTAATCTACTGAATATTGACTTAATCTATGAAAGTTACATTTGTATTCTAAAATATTCATTAGACAGTGTTTGGATAACTATGAATAGCAAACACTGGAGCAGAGTTATGTGCACAGGAATTTGTGTCATTATCTATTTATGAATGAAGTCACCCAAGTTTTTCTCTTTTGTCAGTGTTATAACAGTGTCTGAAAGGGGTAAATAACTGAACTGAGTCTACTTATTCAATATCAAGTGTGGGGAAATATACTTTTTTTTTTAATTTCTAATATTTCTAACTCAGTGAGTTTTGCATCCTTTCCCTCTGAGCGTAGAACTTTTACACCTATTACATATATGTGGTTTTGGTTTAAGCAACACTCAGCATAGGATGAACCAGGATTCTTTAACCTCTAGCTTCTATTTGTGTTCTTTGAACCTAGTACAGACTGACCTCCCAATCTGTCCAATTACCAGAACTGACACTCTTGTCAGATGATCTTATAAACTCCACTTTTCATGATGGCCAGTTTTTTTTCTCTTTTGGACTGAAACAGCATCTAACTAATGTCTGTAGGACATAGAGAAACACAGACATCGTTTGCCTTTGAAATACTGCTTATCCTATTATAAACTTTGCCTATAAAAGCTGAACTGTACCATTCCCTTTCTTGTCTACCTACATTGTTCAGTGGGTATGGTTGGGATCTGCCTTGCTCCTTTTTTTTTTTTTTTTTTTTTTTTGAGAATGTTGTACATAATGTTGGATAAAAATTCATTAGTTGTGGCTATTATTAATATCTTAAGTTCCTGGTCATGGTCATGGTCTTCTTGGGACATGGGTGCAGAAAACAGAGGGTGGATCGTGTGGTGGAATACTGCAGAATAGTAGGCTGTTGTATGTTCAGAAGAAGCTGGGATGAATGTGTTGGTAAAGGCATCTCTTAAGGAAATTTTAAATTTATGGTTGTATTTTCTATCTGTAAGTTGATGCATGGGAACTTCATGGTGGAACCTCCTAACTCCATATTACTCCCCATTTTGGTCAGCCACCGGTTCATATTTTCCAAGAATCTATGAAGTCATCTAGTGGAACCTTTCCACATACACAGAATACCGTATTTACTCGGATCTAAGCCGCACTCAAATCTAAGCCGCACCTGAAAAATGAGACTCGAAATCAAGGAAAAAAAATTTCCCGAATCTAAGCCGCACCTGAAATTTGAGACTCGAAATTCAAGAGGAGAGAAAAGTTTTAGGCCGCACCTCCAAATCGAAACAAAGTTGGTCCATTGTAATATGAGACACAATTTAGGTCGAATGAATGACGATACAACTACAGTAGTTTGGTTCGAGTCGTAAGCTTAGCAGTTAAGCTTTACAAGGTAGCCATTGCTATGCGGTAGGCGCTCCGTCCGTATTGATATGGGTACCCTTCCTTTTTCACGTGCTTCGTCTGGTTTGAATTGATTGCTTATTTTTCTTTGATCTGATAAGTGCCATTTTCTTTGTTATAGGTGTTAACGTCACTCTAAGCTGAAAATGCATTACTGTACTGTGTCATGCATTGTTTGTCGCATTCTGATAGTGCGTGTTCATGGCCTGTCGCCGCTCGTGGCATGGCCTGCTTTTCTGCGCACTACCGCGGCTTAAAAGAGAGAGAGGAATTGTCTCATTTGCGAAACAATGGCAAGAGACTGCTATTTATTGTTACTTACACTGCTGCTTTCTTTGATAATGATCAACAAGAACCGAATAATAGACTGCGTATGATAGAAGATGTTCTGAACGAGAGTTTAGCGAAAATGTTTCCCCATTTGAAAATCTTTGCAGACGCCGCTTTAGTACATTACATTACATTCTGCACAGAAATTAGTCATCTTAGATTTAAAAATCTAGTCAATTGCCGTGCTTCATTTCTGAATGTATCACTATTAGCCATAAGAATAATACGAATATAAACAAAACATGATATGTATATTCTTCCGCGTTTGCTGTTGTCTCACTCTAGTTTCGTAGTTTATTAGGCAGATAGGATTTAAATGAGATAGCAGCAAACACGAAAGAATACATCGCAAAATGTTTATATTCGTATTATTCTTATGGCGAAGAGAATACTGCATGTGATTCACAATTCGTAAAAGTTCCTATTAGCAACCATCTCTTCTCACAGGTAGAAAAAAATTCAGAACATAGAGTTAGCCATATTGACAAAAACCCCGAACAGTCTTGCCAGTCGGATTTTCGTAGTACATTGAAATGCTGCTACATTCGAAGATGGACAATACGGAATTTGTATTTACTTCGTTGTTTCGTTGGATAATGTATGAAAATGCAGTGGTCGAAACTCGGGGCGGAGAAAAAAGCTCGTCTTCCACTTTTTTTTAACTGACGCAGAGGTTTTGGCGCCAGTATTCATCTTTGTGCCTGCAAAGCAAGCCTGTGTAGCGCTACATATTTTCAACGGCAGAAGTTAGTTGTGGCGGCACCTTCCGCTTACTTTGCACTCGATTCCAAGCCGCACGCGGTTTTTTGGATTACAAAAACCGGAAAAAAAAGAGCGGCTTAGATTCGAGTAAATACGGTACCATCGACATATATGTAGCAATACAAAACAAGTTTTTCCAGTGGTTCACTCTTAAGAAAATCACTCTTCCACTTGTCCATGAACATTTCTGCTAGCAAGGGGGATGATAAGTTCCTTCAAAGCCAGTAATAATTTTGATCTAAGCAACATTCTGTTTTACTAACTATACTCATATGTTGTTCTACATTAATGATGTGCAAATACAATGTTTGTGACACAATAACTACACAATCTTTCACAGGAGTGCTTGTGAACAAGCTTTGTGCATCACAGGAAACTAACTTTGCATTTGTTGGAATCTTAACATCTATAAGTTTCTTTATTACATCTAAGTTGTTCTTAATTCTACAGCTCCCATTTTTTGTAACAAGACTCTGTCTGTGCTTTTTTTCAAATAACTATGATCCAAGTGTTCACACTTTCTAAATGCAACTAATCTGCTTCCATTATGAGTTAAACCATCCTCATATGGGACATGTTCCTCATTGCAAAGCACACCAAATATGGCACAAGTTGTGGTTGCTGCACATTCTGAAATGACCTGCATCATCTCATGGAACATACTCGTCATTGTGATTTGTGACCACAGCATGCTTCGTCAGGAGTTCCTGGCTCCATCTGCCACGTAAAACACAGTTTCTTTACAAAAATATACACACATAAAACTGTCTGTTAACTCCATTATGAATGCTGAGGAAGAAAATCATGAAGAAGATTCTGGGCTTCTCGATGACCTGAGCAGCAAATTGCCAGTAGAGGAACCCTACATAATGCTGTGCAATCATCTGAGACACATACTATAGAAGTTATTCATTAACTCTATCAAATTTTCATCCCTTTTTTGGTTTTACATTGAATATAGTTAATGTACAGTGTCTAATGTCAGCTAGTGCAGGTATAATATCCATGTTCTCAATGTTGCTTTCACTACCAGGACTCTGAAGTAACTTATGTCATTACACAGATTTCAAGATTTAGATTAGTTTTGTAATTTTGTTTGTATGGGAAAGGAGATTGTTTTGGAGCTGCTCATCATCACCAAAAATGATATTTACTGGCAAGATAAAAATGTGAAGCAATCCATAAAAAAATCGGGACTAAGTACATATATTTTACATGAAGTTTCATAACAAGAAAACCTTCCATCCTGTAGCTTGTGTTTACTTTCCAACATATACTGGCTGCCATGGTTAAGATTCCAATCATTGGCCTATGCAACAAATAATACATCTGTTAAATTAATAAGAAAGAACTATTATATTTTCCTAAAAGTCTGGATGGTAGAGGACATGCACCTGCTACCTTTCTTTCTCACATGTCATCATGCTACAAACTACACCATGGCTTTGATGTGACAGCCAGACCTCCATATATAGTATACATTGTGTAAAGACTGTATAAACAAAAGTCATTGTTTCAAACAATGGAAACTCCAGGAAGAAATATCAACAATGTAGGAAAAGACAGATTGCTACTTACCGTAAAGAAGACACGTCAAGTTGCAGAGAGGCACTGTTAAAAGATATTTACAGGCTTTTGGCCACAACCTTCACAACCATCCCAGAAGTCTAACACAAACTCCAATCCCTGCTTAAAGCCTTAGGCCCTACAAGAACACCTCCCCTGAATCATTTTCCCTCCTCACCCCTATGGCACCCTGTAATCCACATTCTAAATGCTCCCCCATAAACCCAACATCCTGAACACCCCTTGTGGCTGGTTATTTTGCCCCCACTGAAAGACTTTCAGCCCTCATTGACCAACACTTCCTATCAATTGTCTGTAATCTAGCATACCATGTCAAAGACACCAACCATGTTCTTCACCAACTCTCCACCGTCCCCACTCCTTAACCTCCTGGTTCCCTACTCATCACCTCCTTATACATCAACACCCCTCATGCCCATGGTCTTACCACTATTAAACATTGCATATCCCAAAGTCCTTCAGACCATAAACCCACTACATCATTCCTCATACATCTTACTAACTTTATCCTAACCCACAACTACTTCTGATTTGAAGAGAAGGTACATAAACAAATCTGCGGCACAGCCACAGGCACCAGCATGGCACCTTTTTCTAGGCCATCTGGAGCAGACCTTCCTAGCATCCCAAAACACCAAAGCCCTTTTCTGGTTCTGGTTCACTGATGATATCTTCATGGTCTGGACTCAGGGCCAAGACACTCTACCTTCATTCCTTCACCACTTCAACATCTTCTCTCCCATCTGCATCACATGGTCCTCCTCCACCCAGTTTGCTGACCACCTCTTCTCTGATGACTCCATCAGCACCTCTGTCCACATTAAACCTACCAACCACCACCAGTACTCGCATTTTGACAGCTGTCATCCCTTTCACACCAAAAAATCTCTCCCGTACAACCTGGTAACCGGACATGGCATATCTGCATAACAAAAACTCCATTGCTCAGTCTGCTGAGGGTCTCACCAAGGCCTTCACAGACAGTGACTATCCCCTGAACAGGGACCATACTCCAGACCTAGCCGCAAACAGATATCCCGAGCCATTTCCCCTCACACTCCCAATCTTCCCACCAGCTCCAAGAACCGGCCACAAAGGAGTGTCCCCTTATATCGCCCTGTACCACCCAGGACTGGAACAACCGAATCATATGGTTTGCCAAGGCTTACCTGTCATTATGCCCTGAAATGTGGGACATTCTACCCAAGATACTTCGCACCCCTCCTCAAGGGGTGTTCCATTGTCAACCCACCTCCATAACATACTAGTCCATCCCTATGACACTCCCAATCCCAACCCCTTGCCACAAGGATCATATCTCTGTGGAAGAACAAGGTGCAAAACCTGCCCAATCCACCCACCCAGCACTTACTATTCCACTCCTGTCATAGGTTTATCCTACCCCACCTGCAAAAGGAGCCACATCATTTACCAGCTCTGCTGCAATTATTGCACAGCTTTTTATATTGTTATGACTACTAACCAACTGTGTATCAGGATGAATGGCCACCACCAAAGTGTAGCCAAGACCAAATTAGACTACCCTGTGGCACAACATGCAGCTGAATGTAACACACTTAATTTCAGTGGCTGCTTCACTACCCAAGCCATCTGAATCCTTCCCTCATCATCAGCTTTTTTGAACTGCACCTATGGGAGTAATCCTTACAACACATTCTCTGCTCCCATAATTATCACGGCCTCAACTTACACTAACATACTGTACCCAAAATCTCCACCCAACAGTGTCAACCCCCCCCCCTACCCCCCATCCAGCCATCTGCTCCCCAATCTCACCTCCCACCCTGTTTATTTACAGCTCTCTGCCAATACATCTGCTGTCTTTCTCCACTCCTCTCTCTCTCTCTCTCTCTCTCTCTCTCTCTCTCTCTCTCTCTCTCTCTCTCTCTCTCTCTCTTCCCCCCCCCCCCCCCCCACCTCCCTGCCCCATAGTCTCCTGATGGTGAGCCTGTTGGCAGTCTAGTCCCTGCACACTCCACCAGACAGCATTTGTCTCTCTCCCCAACTGTACACTACTATCCCCTCCCCTTCCCAGCCCCCTTCAGATTGCTGCTTGCATCCCATGTGATTGTTGCATTGTGGCCCAAGATGCCGGAATTAGAGGTGTGAGGTGTGCTTGTTTGGTTTGGTGTGTGTAGGTGTGTGTGTGTGTGTGTGTGTGTGTGTGTGTTTTACTGATGAAGGCTGCAGCTGAAAGCCTTATGTAAACGTCTTTTAATTGTGCCTGTCTGTAACTTGGAAAGGCATTATTTGATATTTAACTTCTCCTAAGAGGGCCAAACAATGCACTTATCATACATCTTCACTGTGCCACAGCATTGAAGCAGTATACTTTCATAGCACGAAAGTCATAATACTAAAAACATCAAGTACAGGAAGCCTTTAACTACAGATATGTAGCTTCCTGTCACTTTCTTGTAACAAATCGTACCTAAAATGAAGCATTTTCAAAAGAGCCCGAATTTACTGATGTTTTGAAACATCTTGTATTAACGTCACATACTCTATAATGATAATAGTAATAAAATGGAGAAGAAGAAGAAGAAGAAGAAGGAGGATGAGAAGAAGAAGAAGAAGGAGGAGGAGGAGGAGGAGAAGAAGAAGAAGGAGGAGGTGGAGGAGGAGGAGGAGGAGAAGAAGAAGAAGCAACAACTTCCAAACATGAAGTTTAACTCGATACAATATGGCAGCTCCTAAGTTATGTTAGTGATGTAAAAATGTCGTCGTATCTCACAGGCCACATTCCTCTACACGAGGCAAAGATCTGACATGTCCTGTTGTTCATCTCATACTTCACAGTGTAGTGGACTGTGGAATCCCATGAAGTTGCGATCACTGGCTCCTCATCCACTTGCACTTCCACATCCCATGAGAGGACAGCTTCATATTGCACTTCTTGACATATTTCCACAAGCATGTGGATGTACACATTTAAAAAATCATGACCTTTTTTATATCAGGCTTTGGAGTTCATGCTACAAACATAGTATGTGCCCCTTCCATGCTTGAACACCACTATATTTTGAAGGGGAATGAAAAGCACAATGATGTCCTTAAACTATGTCATTTCTTAAAAACATCTGGTATTGTGATTACCCTTTTAGTTATTATCAGCTTACATTAATAGGTCAAACAAACATTAGTGACTGAAATGAAATATACAAGCTGTTTACAAAAAAGTGTATCATACTCTTACAGGAGAATAGTACAGCTCGAGTCTATGGAGGTATAGGGAGGAGGGGAGAGATAAAACGAACATAAATATCTAGAAATAAATACCTAGTGAGATATAGGCCATTTTGCATTTGGTGAGAAGGGTCAACACTCAGTATTGTGGGCTGTCATCCTGTTCATGCTAATATCTTACCGGTTGTGTGTCTCCATGTTTTGTCCTCTCACTGTGACACTATTGTCAGACAAAGCTCTTACAACTGTCTCCAACATCACCCATTGTGTATTTACTGTTTTGAGGTTGTGATAGTAACAAAATGAGATTAGATACTCCCTGAAGTTTGAACACCATAAACAGTGAAACGAAGTCTGATTATTCCAAGCAGAAAATGGCAACTACTGCTTTCTGCAACGATTAGCTAATGGAATTAATTGAAAAGCATTTGTGGTTTGTGACACACAATAATGTTAGTGCCATACTCCATATAGAAAAAAGTTCAGCAGGTTGTTCCAGTAACTTGCAGAGACAGCATCATTTGCAACAAAGACAAGAAATAGCAGCAGACCTTGCACAGTTTGCATGCCAGATATGAAAGAGAAAGTTTTGCAATAAGAAGAAGATGATCATAAAACGTGCACAAAGAACTGGACACACTCTTGATAGATAATCCTGCTGAGCAGTTACTTTATCCATACCACTTACAACTTGTGCATATTTTCAGGCCACAGGGACACCCTATTAGATTACAGTTTTGCTAATAGATTTGAAGAATGAACACTGAAGATCTACAGATCACACTCTGAATTTTATTTATGGATGCAGGATTCACACAGTGTGGGAAACAACAACAACAATTACGTGTGTGTGTGTGCGTGCAGAAACTGTGGGTGACACATTCAAAGAGCCATACACATTACTGGGCAAATTAACAGGTACTAATTATAACCAATTTCTGTGCAACAAATTACCCATGCTAGATAACAAATATTACTTTGACGTAAAGACAACAGCTTTGATTTTGCACGAAGTGCATCAGGTGATTTCTACACCTAGTATAAATGTTTCTAACATGTGCATGTGTGTGTGGGTGTGCGCACAAGTGCACGCGCACGCGCACGCACGCACACACACACACACACACACACACACACACACACACACAGCCAGCTGAAGTGGCCGTGCGGTTCAAGGCGCTGCAGTCTGGAACCGCAAGACCGCTACGGTCGCAGGTTCTAATCCTGCCTCGGGCATGGATGTTTGTGATGTCCTTAGGTTAGTTAGGTTTAACTAGTTCTAAGTTCTAGGGGACTAATGACCTCAGCAGTTGAGTCCCACAGTGCTCAGAGCCATTTTGAGCCACACACACACACACACACACCCACACACACACCCACACACACACACACACACACACTCTCTCTCTCTCTCTCTCTCTCTCTCTCTCTCTCTCTCTCTCACACACACACACACACGCACACACACACACACACACACACACACACACACACACACACACACACACGTTATGGATTGTTAAAGATGGTCCAGTGCCATGGTCTACCTCTTCACACGAGCTTAATATCTTAGATTTCTGATTGTGGGTATATTTAAAGGCACTGCTATATCCACCATCCACTGACAAGATGCAAACATTGAAGGAACGTGTGTCACACACTATCCAATCAAAATTATTTGGACACCTATTGGTGGGTATTAAAATAGATTCTGTCCATGCTTCACCTTTATGACAGCTTGAACTATGTGGGGGACACTCAATGAGGTGTCCAAATGTGTGTGGAGGAATAGCAGCCCATTCTTCCTCAACACCCAAAACCATAGGAGGTAGTGATATTGTACACTGGGGTCTGGAGTGAAGTCGACGCTCTAACTCATCCCAAGACTTGGGTTCAAGTTGGGACCCTGGGCAGGCCAGTCCATTTCAGGAATGTCACTGTCCACAAGCCATTGCCTCGCACATGCTGTTTTACGACAGGGTGCTTTGCCTTGCTGATACAATCAATCATTGACTCAGAACTGTCCAGCTACTGTAGACAGTAAACAATGTTTTACAATGCGTTCATATCCTTCCACATTTAGTACTTTCTTCAGTGCAATAAGGAGACCACACACCAACAACAAAACACACTTTATACTGCAATATCACCTTCTCTGTACTTCACTGTTGAAACTATACATGATGGCAAATAATGTTCTCAAAGCATTTGGCAAACCAAACCCTTTCATTAACATGATTCACTGCTCCAAATCATTCATTTCCAGTCATCCACTGTTCAGTGGTGACACTCTTTACACTTTCTCAACTGTTGCTTAGCACAAACTACAGAAATGTGTGACTTATAAGGTGCTGCTCAATTATTGTATAACATTCTTTTGAACTCTCTATGTACTGTCACTGTGCTACCTGGACTGCTGGTAGCACTTTGGAACTCACGAGTTATTTCTTCCACTGATTTCATGTAATTTTTTGCAGACACATCTACTGTGCTCAACAGTCCCTGACCATCAGTAAAAGAGAGGTCTGCCTGGTTTTGGTTTAGCTATGGTAGTTTCTTCACACTTCCATGTCACAGTCATATCATCAACAGTCGACTGACGGTTTTAGAAGAGTTGAAATGTTCCTGAGGAGTTTATTACTCAGGTGACATCCAATGACTAGTCCCCATTTGAAGTCACTGAGCACTTCTGTCTGACCCATTTTGCTATTACATCTTCTCTGCTGACAACACAATACTCTCTCCCTCCTTTTATGCTAGTGTGTCTGGCTCTCATTATATCTAGTGGTCAATACCGTATTACATGAGTCTATACTGATAGTTTTTAACAGATAGTGCCCATGTTACCAAATCCAACAACAGTTTGGTATGTTCAAACAAGTTCATGAGTCTTTGAGAAAGATGACAGAATGAAGTGTCAGAACTAGTGGTAACTGCTCAGAACGTTACCTGTAGAGTCAGCAGATAGATGGATATCACAGGACAGATTGGTCTCTGTCTTGTCAAGTGTGTTTCCGGTCATATGTTTATAAAACTTTTTTCTAGTGTTGACCAGTAATAGTATGGAAGATTACGGCTTAACTTCCATTAGAGATAGAGCATAAGCTTGGACACAGAAAGGATGGGGAAAGAAATTGGCCATGTCCTTTTCAAAAGAATCAGCCCAGCATTCACTTTAAGCAATTTAGGGAAACCACAGGAAACCTCAGCAAGGATGGTCACATGCAGATTTGAATTACCATCCATCCAAATGCGAATCCAGTCTCTTCCACTCCGCCACCTCCCTCTGTTCAGCCCGTAAGTATTTCCTGCATAAATCTGACACTTTTTTTAAATGTGCCTGTGTGTGTGTGTTTAATATTTTCTAAACAAGGGAGCTATCTGCATCACTTTACATTTGTATAAATTAAATTAAATACTTTTAACTGTTCAAACAGCAGTGTTTTAGTTTTCAATTTTGAGATGAGCCAAAGGTTTCTTTTCTACAAGAACCATTATGTTTCAGAAAATAAATGCATGACAATATGTTCCACCTACCTATGCATAACAGCTTTTATAATTTACAAATTACCAAGTTGGTAGGGTTGTAGCCTATCCCTGATGTTATTCAATCTGTATATTGACCAAGCAGTAACGGAAACAAAAGAAAAATTTGGAGTAGGAATTAAAATCCATGGAGAAGAAACAAAGACTTTGAGGTTTGCCAATGACATTGTAATTCTGATCATACAATGTAAGCTTTCACAGCGGTATTGTCTTCACTTAAAACTTCCGGGCTGATAGGCCGTGGTCGAAGTATAAAACTGTCTCCTGACGTTTCGTCTCCGACTGCGGGAGACATCCTCGGAGGTAAAATGGCGAACTGCAAAGAGAACTCGAGGAAGCACTGATTATATAAGCAGTACAGAGGGCGCCACAGTCGATCACGTGGTGTTGGCTATGAGATTGTCTCTGGTGATGCCAACATTCTCGATTGAAAGTAATCTATCGTCACGCTTGCGGTGCAACACTGACATCCAAATTTTATCCAGTTTAACACCTTCATCTTTCCTGTTAAAATTATTATGATGTTTATCAATCTCGATAGCCTCTCTATATAAGCATGCATAATAATGCGAGGTTTTTGATATGACGCTTGTCTCACTGAATTTTATTTCATGATCACCTTCCTGG
This sequence comes from Schistocerca cancellata, assembly GCF_023864275.1. Lineage (NCBI taxonomy): Eukaryota > Metazoa > Arthropoda > Insecta > Orthoptera > Acrididae > Schistocerca > Schistocerca cancellata. The sequence continues at coordinate 511,107,209 of NC_064631.1, forward strand.
TAAACATGTTCAGTTACGGCCGATTTATCCGTGTGACCCAGGCGGCAATTCCTCTTATGTTCAACAAGACAGGTGTTCACACTTCTCTTTGTGGTACCGATTTAAACCTGTCCACAACTACAAGGAATTTTATATACCCCCGGTGTAGCCAAAGGGTGTCATGCATCTTTTGCCAACCTTAAAAATTCTTTTATTTTCCAAGTGGGTCTGAAAGTAGTTTCCACCCTATACTTGTCTAAAACTTTCCCAATGCGATCTGTGACCTTACTAATGAACGGAAGAAAAACTCTGCCCTTGGGCGACTGTTGTTCGTCGTTGCTCCTGATTCTCTGCCTAGAGCGAAGTGTTCAATCTATATCCTTGCTGGAATAACCATTCTTCACGAAAGTTGACCGTATATGTTCAATCTCATCTTTTAAATAAACAGGTTCACAACGTTTGTATGCCCTGTCTATCAAAGTTTTTCATTACACCTCTTTTTTGTCTAGGGTGGTGGTTTGAATCTTTATGTAGGTAACGATCAGTATGTGTGGGCTTTCTATACACCTTATGGCCCAACGTTCCGTCCCGTCGTTTAATCACAGACACATCCAGGAAATTCAATTGCCCATTCCTTTCCGTCTCCATAGTGAATTGAATTTTTGGATTAATGCTATTTAAATGTGTCAGGAAGTCATCCAACTCCTCTGCTCCGTGTGTCCATACTACGAATGTGTCATCGACATAGCAATACCATTTGGCTGGTCTCTTACTGGCAGTCTGCAATGCCCGTTGTTAAAAAGTCTCCATAAATAAATTAGCCACAGCAGGACTGAGACTACTGCCCATAGCCACCCCGTCAATCTGTTCATAAAAGTCATTATTGTATTGAAAGTAGGTTGTGGTGAGGCAGTGTCGGAATAATGCCACAATATCCGTAGGAAAAAATCCGCTATGCATGAGATAGCTTCGTTTACTGGAATCATGGTAAGTAACGACACAACGTCAAAACTGATGAGGATATCATCCAGGCCTACGCTCATTTCCTTTAACTTGTCAATGAAATGAGCTGAATTTTTAATATGACTGTCCGTCCTACCAACATAACGCTGCAGCATTGAGGCACAGTGTCTAGCTAACTCATGTGTTGGTCCACCTAAAGCGCTGACAATTGGCCTCAATGGGATCCCGGGTTTATGAACTTTGGGTAAAGCATAAAGTCTAGGTGGGTACGCTTTTGATGATCGATTACTTTAAATCGAGAATGTTGGCATCACCAGAGACAATCTCATAGCCAACGCCACGTGATCGACTGTGGCACCCTCTGTACTGCTTATATGATCAGAGCTTCCTCGAGTTCTCTTCGCAGTTCGCCATTTTACCTCCGAGGATGTCTCCCGCAGTCGGAGACGAAACGTCAGGAGACAGTTTTATACTTCGACCATGGCCTATCAGCCCGGGAGTTTAATGAGGACATTGTAATTCTGTCAGATACAGCAAAGGACCTGGAAGGGCAACAGAACAGAATGGACAGTGTCTTGAAGGAAGGATATAAGATGAATATAAACAAAAGCAAAACATGGATATTGGAGTTTTAATTAAATCAGGTGATGCTGAGCGAATTAGATTAGGGAATGAGACACTTAAAGTAGAGAGGAGTTTTGCTATTTGGGAGCAAAATAAGTGATGATGGTCAAAGTAGAGAGGATACAAAATGTAGGCTCGCAATCGCAAGGAAAGTGTTTCTGAAGAAGTGAAATTTGTTAACATTGAGTATAGATTTAAGTGTCAGGAAGTCTTTTCTGAAAGTGCTTGTGTGGAGTGTAGCCTTGTATGGAAGTGAAACATGAAAGATAAATAGTTTAGACAGAAAGAGAATAGAAGCTTTTGAAATGTGGTGCTACAGAAGAATGCTGAAGATTAGATGGGTAGATCATGTAACTAATGAAGAGATAGTAAACAGAACTGGGTAGAAGAGAAATTTGTGGCACAACACGACTAAAAGAATGGGACAGACGGTAGGACACTTTCTGAGGCATCAAGGGATCAACAAATTAGTATTGGAGGGAAGTGTGGTGGGTAACAACTGTAGAGGGAGACCAAGAGATGAATACACTCAGCAGATACAGAAGGATGTAGGATGCAGTAGTTACTCTGGTGAGATCAAGAGGCTTGCACAGGAGAGGGTAGCATGGACAGATGCATCAAACCAGTCTCTGGACTGAAGACAACAACAACAACAACAACAACAACAATTACCAAGTACACATAAACAACACACTACATGAAAATGCAGCAAATCCCCATCTTCTCTCCCCAACAAAGCTCAAATCATGGTAATATTTTTATATACAGGTCTACATATTATGATAATATTAGATGCAGGTAGCTGTTCTAGTTATTATCATTATATCTTATTTCTGATTTATTTTACTCATATACTGTACAACTAACATTGCAGATCAGAGAAAGGTATATAATACTTTCACATACATAACAAATGATCTTACTTTCTAAAAATATTTGTAAAGAAGTCAGCATTTCTAACTACAACCATTAATAAAAAAAATGGCTCTTACCTGAGAGCATCTTTCCAGAAATTCTTATTGCCAACATTTTTAAGTAACTGGTAAGTTGTTTTTCTGATAACTTCAGTAGAACCTTCGACAACATTCATTATACTCAGGACGGGGGGAAATTCTCGTTTAGGTGTCATAGGCTAAGGAGGAAAAATGTGTCATTAAGAAACTGAACATATTATGATTACAATATGAAATGCACAGATATTAGTGAAAATTGCAACAGCCAGAAAGAATAGCCTTAATGAAACCAAACTTAAGAATGCAGAACAGTGTACCCATAATAAGTGAAAAGGATGTGGAGTGAGCATACACAAATGCTATGAAACATGCACTCATGTTGATGGAAAAGTCAGAAGTGTGTCAAATTTGGTGACAAATCACCAAACAAAGTGAAAATTTAACGGGATCTTACAGGAATGTGCATCTCCTGGATGAGACAATGTGACCACAGCAGTAGGTGACCACCTCCTTCTTTATGCGACTGTAACAGGCCATTTACATTTGCCCCTCTCCCCTTCACATCCCATTTTGGCTTGGTGCTGGTGTTATTTACTAGGTGTGAATCTGTCCGCATAGATAGTTAGGTTTCCTACGCTACAGTCTACACTGGCAGCACACCCATCATTGTGTCAGATTTCACTGCTGACAAACACAAACACCTTCGACTGCAATGAGTATATAATGCTATTACAGTCACGCTGAGAGTAGAACTGTCATCTCTCAGACATAAACACCTTCAGCTTGAAATACACTGCTGTTAGATGCAACCATGATGGTCACAATACAGCAGACTACATTGTCCAAAGGTGTAATGGACAAACAGTATGTGTGTGGCTCAGGGGTCTAACTGGAAATAATGTAATGTGTGGTCTCTTTAATCTAATGTACTGATGGTAATCTGAAAACTAACCTCTATATCATAGATTTTTAGAGCCCAATATACTGCCCCTCTCCCTCCTTCAAGTAAATCCACACAGCAGGGTATTTGTAAGTCCCATGTGGAGATGAGTGTACAAGTTCTCAGTGTGAAACTTTTGAGCAACATTGGTCTCCATCTTTATCTGATATGATGCCTATAGAACATTTTTGTTCACATATTCCCCAGCAATGATTATTATTTCTTTTGTGAACACTCCAGCAAGCCATGTAGGGGGTGATTTCCCACGAACATACCACAGACCACCTTGCTTCCAAACCGTAGTGTTAGAATGCTCCTACTGCCACTCATCAGGGCTTCACACTACACTGAATTCTCGAAGTCAGAGTCGATGTACAGTTCCAAAATCCTAGGATTGTCATATCATCATACATCACCAATTTAATAACATGTATCATAGATGATACTTTAATTTTTGAAAATGTTACTGTACTAAGGGAAATTATTTATGTACCATTCACACATACTAACATGATGATAATGATTTCCATAAAAAGTGATAATAATAATAATAATAATAATAATAATGATAAAGCAATACAAGTGATATTTTTTACTTCAGATGTAGTGCTGTTGATATAGTTGTCTGTGTTTAAGTAGCCCGGAGCCAAAATCTTTAAACTAACTTGTACAATACTTATGAGATTATCAAGTATCAGACATATAACAAAATGTTTAATGTACATGCCAGACTGGGGATCAATTTGGATATCTGTCTCCTGCTGAGTGTTCCTCCAAATAAGCCATGTAATGGGTATGACTCAGACTATTTTCTTCAATAAGTTGTTCTTACCTATTTCCTCTAACTCATAGTTTCCCAAACTGCGCTCTTTGGAACACTGATAATCTGTGGGTAGTGAATAAGTGTTCCACAAAAACTATTAATAACATGACATTCCTTTCTTTGACAATTTTTCTAGTTTTTTTTTAATTTTATTATGATTTCTGTGTTGATTAAAACAAGGTTTCTGCAATGTTTAAAAACTTTAATGCTCTTTAAAATAAACAAGGTGCCCCATCAAAGTACCAGACTCTCAAAGTGTTTTGTCAGAAGAATAATCAGTAACAAAACTAATTTTTTAAATTACGATGCATTTCAGATGCTTTTTTCTATCATTAGGCAACATTTTTAGTGTTTAGCTCACAGCATTACTCCCAGGAAACTTTTGATGCTGACTGCCCCAGGACAGAGCAGAGCCTCTGAACGGAAATGTAATTTTTTTAAAAAGAAATATGTTTTTGTGACTGGTTACATTGTGCATCATTATTCAGTTTTATAGGAAGAATAATTTAGTAACTGTATCAAAAGAAAACTTAACTGTGAAAATTAATACAGTAAAAGTCAGAATTGCTGGTCAGCACTTATCTTCATGAAGCAAAATGTGTAGTGCTGCCAAGAGACACATGCAGAGGCAAAAGCAAGACACTTCCTTGTTTTGGAACTAATACTTTCTTCCCCAAGGAAGAGATACAGGCAGATTGAAGAAGGTTAAAAGGAAGGGCAGGTCACTCAGACCACAGGATGAGAGATACCACCAATGCTGAGGACAAAAGTAGACAATAATGAAGTGGAGGTGTCAGGGAGAGCAGGTACAACAAGGTAATAGCTTAGCAAGCATTGTGCTAATGTCACAGATAAGGAGAGAGTTGGAAGTAAAGACTGCTAGGTCAATTAGGGGGAAGAGAAATGACTCGTTCCACATCATTACGAAATATCGTATTCATGATCCATGGAACTAGTATTAATCTAATCGAATCTAATCTAATCTAATGAGGAAAAAGAAAAATGAAAAGAGCAAATTCAGTAACAAAGTTCAAGTCATCAGTCACAGAATAGAGGCTTTCACAGCAGACATCTGTATTATTGTTGGTATTTGTTTTAGCAGCATTAGAAGAGTGGGTAAGGGCTTGGAAATCCTACAGCCATTTATAGGAAAAACTTACATTTATGTTACAGATTCTGGTCATTTTTCTGAAAACTTAAAATCATTCACACTGAGGTCAAGTGATGTTATGGTCAGTTTTGATGTTGTATCACTATTTACTATTGTTCCTCTAAATGAGGTAATATCACAGTTGGAAAACATTTTCACAGATGATACGGCAGTTATCTTAAACACTGTCCCATATCAACTTACTTTCAACGAGACGACAAATTCTAGGAGCAAACTGATGGTGGGCTATGGTGAATGCACTAAACACAGTTGTAGCAATTTTTACAAACGTAGGATGTATGGCAGGGAAGGTTCCCACCTGCGCATTTCAGAGATGCTGGTGTTGGTAGGAAGGATCAATATGGCACAGGCGGTGAAGCAGTCATTGAGATTAGGGATATCATGTTTGGCAGCGTGTTCAGCAACAATTTTTTTGGCCACAGTTTGTCGGTGGCCATTCATATGGCCAGACAGCTTGTTGGTTGTCATGCCTACATAGAATGCAGCACAGTGGTTGCAGCTTAGCTTGTAAATCACATGACTGCTTTCACAGATAGCCCTGCCTTTGATTGGGTAGGTGATGTTAGTGACCAGACTGGAGTAGGTGGTGGTAGGAGGATGTATGGGACAGGTTTTGCATCTAGGTCTATTATAGGGGTATGAGCCATGAGGTAAGGGATTGGGAGCAGGGGTTGTGTAAGGATACACGAGTATATTGTGTAGGTTCGGTGGTCGGTGAAATACCACGGTAGGAGGGGTGGGAAGGATAGTGGGCAGGACATTTCTCATTTCAGGGCACGACGAGAGGTAATCGAAACTCTGGCGGAGAATGTCAATCAGTTGCTCCAGTCCCAGATGGTACTTAGTTACGAGGGGAATGCTCCTCTGTGGCTGGGCTGTGGGACTTCGGGAGGTGGTGGGAGACTGGAAAGATAAGGCACAGGAGATTTGTTTTTGTACCAGGATGGGAGGATAATTATGGTCAGTGAAGGCTTCAGTGAAACCCTCAGTATATTTTGAGAGGTACTGCTCATCACTGCAGACGCGACGACCATGGGTGGCTAGGCTGTACAGAAGGGACTTCCTGGTATGGAATGGGTGGCAACTGTCGAAGTGGTGGTATTGCTGGTGGTTAGTAGGTTAGATATGGATGGAGGTACTGATGTAGCCATCTCTGAGGTGCAGGTCAACATCTAGGAAGGTAGCTTGTTGGGTTGAGTAGGACCAGGTGAAGCAAATGGCGGAGAAGTTGTTGAGGTCCTGGAGGAATGTGAATAAGGTGTCCTCACCTTCAATCCAGATAGCAAAGATGTCATCAATGAATCTGAACCAGGTGAGGGGTTTAGGATTCTGGGTTTTTAGGAAGGATTCCTCTAGATGGCCCATGAAAAGGTTAGCATAGGATGGTGCCATGCGGGTGCCCATAGCCGTACCACAGATTTGTTTGTAGGTAATGCCTTCAAAGGAGAAGTAATTGTGGATGATGATATAGTTGGTCATAGAGACTAGGAAGGAGGTTGTTGGTTTGTAATCCATAGGGCGTCTGGAAAGGTAGTGTTTGATAGCAATAAGGCTATGGGCATTAGGAATGTTAGGGTACAGGGAGGTGGCATCAGTAGTAACGAGCAGGACACCATGTGGTAATGGGAAAGGAACTGTGGAGAGTCGGTAAAGGAAATGGTTGTTATCTTTTATATAAGATGATAGGTTCTGGGTAATAGGTTGAAGGTGTTGGTCAACGAGAGCAGAGATTCTCTCAGTGGGGGCACAGTAACCGGCCACAATGGTGTGTCCTGGGCAGTTGTGTTTATGTACTTTAGGAATCATGTAGAAGGTGGGAGTGCAGGGAGTGGTAGGGGTAAGTAGAGAGATGGACTCTGGGGAGAGGTTTCTGGGATGGGCCTAAGGATTTGAGTAGTAACTGGAGATCCTGCTGGATTACTGGAATGGGATCACTGTAGCATGGGTTGTAGGTGGAAGTATCTGACAGCTGACGGAGTCCTTCTGCCACATAATCCTTGCGGTTCAAAACAATGGTGGTGGAGCCTTTGTCAGCAGGTAGGATTATGAGGTCGGGATCAGTTTTTAGATAGTGGACTGCGGTTCTTTCTGTGGATGTAAGGTTAGTTTGCATGTTGAGGGATTTGGCAAATGATGGTGAGGCAAGGTTCGAGATTAAGAAATTCTAGAAAGTTAACAGGGGGTGGTTTGGATAGAGGAGTGAACCGAGCTAGGCAACGTTCAATAGTAGTCTTTGGTTGAGTCTGATTGGTGATGAAAAAGTGTTTCCACTCTAGGGACCAGGAGAAGGAGAAAAGGTCTTTAACTAGTCCTGCATGGTTGAATTTTGGAGTGGGGCTAAAGGTGAGGCCATTGGAAAGGACTGATATTTCTGTGGGACTAAGGCTTCTGGAGGAAATGTTCATAATTGTGTTGTGGGTCTGTTTAGGTTCTGGGTTCTGTGCAGTGGTGGGAGGGAGTTTTGGAGGGTGGGATAAGTGTAGTAGGTCTGCGAGAAAGAGTTTGTCAGCTATGAGAGGGTGTGGGGGAGGGTTGGAGGTTGTTGTAGAAGTGGTGGACAGTGGTACTCCGAGGTGGGAATTGGAAGTGAGCACGATGGAGTGCTTTTTGAGGTGGTGTTGTCCATGTTGTTCAAGTTCCTGCTGGGCAGGAGTTTTAATGTGTGTTATGGGTTCCAGGAATTTAACATTACATAGCAGGAGAATTTTGCAGATGGAGAGAAGGTATTGCAAGGAGGATTGGGCTTGGTTGATATGGTTTTGCAGGACTATGTTGGTGAGTGCTAAGGATTGGCGGAACCTGAACAGGTGAAGGTCATTGTGGAAGGAGGGGTGGCAACCAGAGATGGGTAACTTGATGGTAAGGCCATTAGGGTGGATTTCATGAGCCAAGCAACAATGCAGGAACAGTATGTGGGACTGGGATCTGGCTAGGGATAAGGAAACCTTTCTGTATTGACACATATGGAAGAAGCAAGGATCCATGGCGGTGCAAAAAATGCGAAAAATTACAAGAAAGTACACTTATGTCTGAAAGATTACACAAAAATTACTCAAAAATACACTCAAATACTTTTGAAAAATAGGAAAAGGGTGAAATGGATGCACAAGGGGGAAAAAACAAGATGAAATCTGAGGAAGACGACGGTAGTGGAAGGCGAAAACTCACCAAAATTTGCGAGAAATCACAAGGGTCAAAGTAGAGAATAACTATGAAGGAGAGACGATCTTTAACTAGTCCTGGATGGTTGAATTTTGGAGTGGGGCAAAAGGTGAGGCCTTTGGAAAGGACTGATATATCTGTGGGACTAAGGCTTCTGGAGGAAAGGTTCATAACTGTGTTGCGGGTGTGTTTAGGTTCTTGGTTCTGTGCGGTGGTGGGAGGGAGTTTTGGAGGGTTCCTCCAGAACCTCGACAACTTCTCCTCCATTTGCTTCACCTGGTCTAGCTCGAGCCAACAAGCCACCTTCCTAGATGTTGACCTCCACCTCAGAGATAGCTACATAGCTACCTTCATCCATATCAAACCTACTAACCACCAGCAATGCCTCCACTTTGACAGCTGTTACCCATTCCATACCAAGAAGTCCCTTCTGTACAGCCTAGCCACCCATCATCATTGAATCTGCAGTGACGAGCAGTCCCTCTCAAAATATACCTAGGGTCTCAATGAAGCCTTCACTGACCGTAATTATCCTCCCATCCTTGTACAAAAATAAATATCCCGTGCCTTATCTTTCCAGTCTACCACCACCTCCTAAAGTCCCACAGTCTGGCCACAGAGGAGCACTCCCCTCGTAACTAAGTACCATCCAGGACTGGAGCAACTGAATTACATTCTCTGCCAGGGGTTCGATTACCTCTAGTCGTGCCCTGAAATGAGAAATGTCCTGCCCACTATCCTTCCCACCCCTCTTACCGTGGTATTCCACCGTCCACCAAACCTACACAATATACTTGTCCATCCTTACACAATCCTGCTCCCAATCTCTTACCTCATAGCGCATACCCCTGTAATATACCTAGATGCAAGACCTGTCCCATACATCCTCCTACCACCACCTACTCCAGTCCAGTAACTAACATCACCTACCCATCAAAGGCAGGGCTACCTGTGAAACCAGTCGTGATTTACAAGCCTAGCTGCAACCACTGTGCTGCATTCTATGTAGGCATGACAACCAACAAGCTGCTGTTAAACATGCTGCCAAACATGATATTCCTCATCGCAATCACTGCTTCACAGCCTGTCCCATATGGATCCTTCCCACCAACACCAGCTTTTCTGAATTGCGCAGGTGGGAGCTTTCCCTGCAATACATCCTACATTCCCGTAACCCTCCTGGCCTCTATCTTCTTTAGTCACTGTCGCCACCCATCCAGCCACCTCCCTGTTCCCATTCCAGCACTACATAGCCGTCATTTCACCACTACACCCAGTCTTTTAATTTCTTTTTATTTCTCTCCTTTCCGCTACTTACTCCCTCCCCCTTCTGCACCTTCTCTCCTGCCTTCCATCTAAACTGCAACACTTCACTGTCCGCCACTCCCACCATAGTATCCCTCCCCCTCCCCTCCCCTCCACCCGCCGACTACTCCTTACCCCCACCCAGTCGCCACTTCCATCAGGCACTGATGCTGCTGCTCACAGTGTGGTTTCAGTTCTCTGAGACTGCAGACGTGTATGCGAGTTGTGTGTGTGTGTGTGTGTGTGTGTGTGTGTGTGTGTGTGTGTGTGTGTGTGTGTGTGTGTGTGTGCGCGCGTGCGCGAGCGCGCGCGTCCGTGTGTGCGCACGTGTGTCTACTGCTGACACAGGCCTTTACGGCCGAGAACTACAATTGTGTGAATCTTTTTGTTGTGCCTATCGCAACTCAGCATCTCCGTTATATGGTGAGTTGTAACTTTCCTCCCCTGGTACTAATACGAAGTTCACTACAGAAAAAGATAAATAAGGTAAAATTTCATATCTGGATGGACAGCTACTTACAAAACCTGACCCAAAGGTTAGGGCATAATGTCAGGAAGCCTATTAACATGGATAGATACCTTCACAGAAATTCCAATCACCATCTCAAGCTGAAAAGCAGAGATATTAAATCACTGGTGGATCAGGCTAAAAGACACTGTGAACCACAGTATTTCCAGGATAAGGTTGATTATTTAAGAATTACTCTCAGAAGAAATGGCTACTCTGACAAAGAGATAAATCGGGTAATTCAATCCAAAAGGTCTAGGGCTTCTAATGACAAAGAACCAACTAAAGGAAAAATTTCCCTTCCACCTGTAAAAACTGTCACAGATCATATCAGCAAAGTACTGATAGGCTGTTTAATCCAAGGACCCAAATCTGCTGCTTGCCACAGCAGGAATATACAAAATCCCTTGCACTTGCGGCCGAATGTATATAGGAACTACAAAAAGAAGCATTAACACACAGCTCAAGGAAGAAAAAAGCAATTGTTACAAGGGCAAGACAGATATATTATCAATAGCAAATTGTGCTTGGGACTGGGGAACCACCAAGTTTGTTTCTCTGACACTGTGGTTTTAGTAACATCTAATCATTACTAAGCTAGGATACGTAGGGAGGCCACAGAAATTCAGAAGGGCAAAAACAACTTTAACAGAAAAGAAGAAGGCTAGGCTTGAAATTAGACAAGGTGTGGGTCTTCGTGTTAAATAAACCATACAGTGCCAACTCTTCCACATTATAAGCTCGATGACGGAAGTTGGCACATCTCCTTGATCTTACACAGCAGCCTAATGTCACAAACTTACTGTTGCATGGATACAAAGAAACACTTCAGCTTCTTGAGCTTGTTTGATAATGTATGTGCTTTCTGAGTTGTTAAAGCCTCTGATGATGTCTCCAGCATTGGAAGACAAAATGTTTGGCAGAGATAACACCCTGGACCACAGCCTAATGCCCATAAAACAAATATCAGGAATAAAGTTTTAATAAATTGTTCTCAGCATCGTAATTTCTTTTGTGGTCACTAATAGTTATATCAGGAATTTCTTACAATTTGTCATGTGGACTGATCTAGCAAATCACTTAGAAGTAGCAGACACAGTAATGTTTGCAGATGATAGCTAGTAGTCTTTTTATCAACCCTCTAAACACAAGCAAAGCCATTGCTTTGCTCCAACTGATTGTGCTTCAAACATGTCAAGTGGCACATACCATAAATGCTTTCTGAATTTTTTTTTGTTTTGTCCAATATGACAGTGTGGAAGAATTTCTCGAATATAAGATGACAGAGTTTTTATTTGTTTATCTAATGAGTGACATACTTGTGAGCATTTTTGAAATTATCTGAGCACAGATGTATATCGTAACATAAAAATCATATGACTGGAAGAAAAGTGACACTAGTTCCTATACAAAACCAAACTTTAATGAAAGCATGCTGAAACAGACCCTTAATTATTATGGCATAAATAAATCAACAAGCTGAAAATTTCACATGCAAGAATAGGGAAAAGGGAGGGGGAGAGGGGGGAAAATAATAATACCAAATAGAAAGTATTCAGAAGTGGTTTCTACTAAATGTTGGTTATGTGACTATTTGTAAAATTAAGAGCAAATAGTAAAGGAAAGGACATAGTGCAGAAGGACAAGTCACTTAAGACATAACACCTCACATTCTGTAAACTGTTCAAGATTCTGAAACAATGTTTGTGGCAAACGATAGTAGGCAGAGGGGCAGGAAATTTTGTTGCATGGCTAAGTCTCTGAATTCAAGGGAAAACCACATTACTGAAACAAGTATTTTTTTTTTTTTAATAGAACAATATACTTTTTAAAAAGTAGTATCCTCTTGAATGGTCTAGTACGATGATATAACACTTTCTAATGTTGGTGTTGAAACTATTCACAAACACATCTGAGAAATTTACAACAAGTGAAAGGCAATGCACCTGAAATTGGCTATTGTGGTGTACAAACTGATAAGTAAGGTTCTTCTGGCAGGTTCCAACATTTTATCAAGCCTTTTGAAAGCTTACTTGCCTGCACTGCAGAAATAGCTAGAAATGTGTTGTCTATCAACAGCTCATTTCTGTTTCAATATTTCCTGTGAGCAAACGCGTACATCAATGAGAAGAATTTAGACATGTTACTTGTATATGGTGAACGCCCAAGAAATGCTGTCAGAACAGTATGGCACTATTGGAATGTTTATCCTGATTGCTGACAGTATCTGACACATCAGGCATTTACACGAGTTATTAGGACATCAGTGCTAACACACAGCTCAAATGTCAAACAGATGATGACGGAGAAGACTGCAACTGACAGAACACATGAAGAAGCTGTTCCAGTCATGCTGCTTATCAGCTCTCAACACTGGCATGAGATTTATCATGAAGGAATGTGGGATCATTCAGACAAGTATCCTTCATGTCTTGCATCAACATACATCCTGCCACTGTAAGGAAATGATGAATCTCATTGGTTTGCTCAGCAACACCTGGGAAATAATACTATGTTTTTGAAATATGCTGTTTGCTAATGAAGTGACATTTACTAGTCAGAGTAATGTAAATGTGTGAAACTTTCATTAATCTGTAGCAGAAAATCAGCACTGGTTTTGTCACATATGGTGCAGTAATGTAGGAAATTTCATCATGGGGACTTATTTCATTCCTGGTGCATTAAGTGGTCATACATATGGATGCCTTCTTACAAACATTCTACCCATTGTTCTTCATGACATACCACTGGAAAAGTAACAGTTTATGTGGTCCCAACATGATAGCTGTCCAGCTCACTCTCTCCATACAACAATATTAATATTAAATGAAAAATTTCCTGACCATTGGATAATATGGAATACTGCAGTATTCAAACAATACATGTCAAACAATACATGCCGAAAAATCATTGCAACATGAACAGCTGTATCATTCAATGATATCCCATATATTCATCTATACCTCCCATGGCAACTGCAAATCTGCCTTGATGTTGATGAGATCTGCAATGGATCTATGGAGTTAATACCACCAACTAGTAGTGGCACCACTGAACAGGGATAATACAGCATTCATAGATTCCACAGGGTATAATCAGTATTGCCATATGGCCTTCAATTTAAAAAGAAAAAAGCACCATCAACATTTCAAAGCCTGCTAGATGATATATTGCAAGAACATAAAACTGGGGAATTATGACCTTTCTGGACAACATAATAGTTTTTTCTATTACCTTAGATGAGCATGCCTTAAGAATGCAAAATGTTATATGCAGGCTCGAAGATACTCGTCTCACCCTGAGCATGGAGAGATGTCAGTTTGCTCTGCAGGAGGTACGCTATTTGTATCATATAATTTTCCAGAAAGGAATCAAATTCAACCTGCAGCTGCCAAAAGCTGTGTGCTATTTCCCAGCACCTGCCATGGTAACTGACTTCCACTCCTTTCCTGATCTAACAAATTATTATAGAAAATCTGTGACTGATTATGCAAAAATCACAAGGCTGCTCTCCAAAATGTTTAAAAGAGTGCCAAGTTCCATTGGACTGTGGATTGTGAAGAAGCTTTTGCACAGCTACAAGCTACTAATACCTAGCAACATCTCGCATATCCAGTCTATGAAAAACACTTATCTTAACATACAAGTCCGGTAATTTTCCAATTATGCGTGTGTTCTCAAAGGAAGTAGACAAAATAGAATACCTAGTTGCATATGCATACCATCAACTGATAAAGCCAAAAAGATATGCTCTACAACAGAGTAGGACAGTAATTGAGTAATCTTCTTTCACTGCCATTTCTACTGCAGGCACTTCCAAATAATTACTGTCTGTCTGGCCTTAATCTCACATATATCTGGCAAGTAGATTCATAAGCTCGACATTGTGTCTTAAGGAATTTGAGTGAAGGGGAGCATAGACCAGGAAAATCACTTGGTAATGTGGATTGTCTAAGCTGGAAAATATGTGTAGTGCAACATGTGAGAGAGAGTGAAGGACAAGCGAAGCATATAGAGCACAAGGATGTACAATGTCAGCGATTTGCGACCCGTCCCCAGTTCAACTCCATATGATGGAATCTTTTAATGGGAAACACTATGTGGCCAGCAAATTGTCATCCCAGAGAATTTGCATGCAAATCTGCTAGGTCACGTTTATGATAATACTTGCAGAAAACTGAGGGCAGATTATGACTTTTCACTCATAATGCTGAAGTGTACTGATGGAAAAACACAAAAAAGAAAGTTCAGCAATACATAAAACACTGCATGTCTTGGGCTCCGTGTGCTAAACTCATAAGAAGTAACACCTTTACAGCAATTACGGGAAATAATTGGATTAGACAGCAATGGTTCCTGAAGGGCAACACATGTGACACTTTTGTCATAGACCTGGGTCCAAAATTCACTTTTGAAATAACTGACAACCTTGCAGTCTTGTTGTTGTTGTTGTTGTTGTTGTGGTCTTCAGTCCTGAGACTGGTTTGATGCAGCTCTCCATGCTACTCTATCCTGTGCAAGCTTCTTCATCTCCCAGTACCTACTGCAACCTACATCCTTCTGAATCTGCTTAGTGTACCCATCTCTTGGTCTCCCCCTACAATTTTTACCCTCCAAGCTGCCCTCCAATATTAAATTGGTGATCCCTTGATGCCTCAGAACATGTCCTACCAACCGATCCCTTCTTCTGGTCAATTTGTGCCACAAACTTCTCTTCTCCCCAATCCTATTCAGAACTTCCTCATTAGTTATGTGATCTACCCATCTAATCTTCAGCATTCTTCTGTAGCACCACATTTCGAAAGCTTCTATTCTCTTCTTGTCCAAACTATTTACCGTCCATGTTTCACTTCCATACATGGCTACACTCCATACAAATACTTTCAGAAACGACTTCCTGACACTTAAATCTATACTCGATGTTAACAAATTTCTCTTCTTCAGAAACGCTTTCCTTGCCATTGCCAATCTACATTTTATATCCTCTCTACTTCGACCATCATCAGTTATTTTGCTCCCCAAATAGCAAAACTCCTTTACTACTTTAAGTGTCTCATTTCCTAATATAATTCCCTCAGCATCACCCGACTTAATTCGACTACATTCCATTATCCTCGTTTTGGTTTTGTTGATGTTCATCTTATATCCTCCTTTCAAGACACTGTCCATTCCGTTCAACTGCTCTTCCAAGTCCTTTGCTGTCTCTGACAGAATTACAATGTCATCGGCAAACCTCAAGGTTTTTATTTCTTCTCCATGGATTTTAATACCTACTCCGAATTTTTCTTTTGTTTCCTTTACTGCTTGCTCAATATACAGATTGAATAACATCGGGGAGAGGCTACAACCCTGTCTCACTCTCTTCCCAACCACTGCTTCCCTTTCATGTCCCTCGACTCTTTATAACTGCCATCTGGTTTCTGTACAAATTGTAAATAGCCTTTCGCTCCCTGTATTTTACCCCTGCCACCTTTAGAATTTGAAAGAGAGTATTCCAGTCAACATTGTCAAAAGCTTTCTCTAAGTCTACAAATGCTAGAAACGTAGGTTTGCCTTTCCTTAATCTTTCTTCTAAGATAAGTCGTAAGGTCAGTATTGCCTCACGTGTTCCAGTATTTCTATGGAATCCAAACTGATCTTCCCCGAGGTTGGCTTCTACTAGTTTTTCCATTCGTCTGTAAAGAATTCGTGTTAGTATTTTGCAGCTGTGGCTTATTAAACTGATTGTTCTGTAATTTTCACATCTGTCAACACCTGCTTTCTTTGGGATTGGAATTATTATATTCTTCTTGAAGTCTGAGGGTATTTCGCCTGTTTCATACATCTTGCTCACCAGATGGTAGAGTTTTGTCATTTTGTCAGGACTGGCTCTCCCAAGGCCGTCAGTAGTTCCAATGGAATGTTGTCTACTCCGGGGGCCTTGTTTCGACTCAGGTCTTTCAGTGCTCTGTCAAACTCTTCACGCAGTATCGTATCTCCCATTTCATCTTCATCTACATCCTCTTCCATTTCCATAATATTGTCCTCAAGTACATCGCCCTTGTATAGACCCTCTATATACTCCTTCCACCTTTCTGCTTTCCCTTCTTTGCTTAGAACTGTGTTTCCATCTGAGCTCTTGATGTGCATACAAGTGGTTCTCTTATCTCCAAAGGTCTCTTTAATTTTCCTGTAGGCAGTATCTACCTTACCCCTAGTGAGATAAGCCTCTACATCCTTACATTTGTCCTCTAGCCATCCCTGCTTAGCCATTTTGCACTTCCTGTCGATCTCATTTTTGAGACGTTTGTATTCCTTTTCGCCTGCTTCATTAACTGCATTTTTATATTTTCTCCTTTCATCAATTAAATTCAATATTTCTTCTGTTACCCAAGGATTTCTAAGAGCCCTGGTCTTTTTACCTACTTGATCCTCTGCTGCCTTCACTACTTCATCCCTCAAAGCTACCCATTCTTCTTCTACTGTATTTCTTTCCCCCATTCCTGTCAATTGTTCCCTTATGCTCTCCCTAAAACTCTGTACAACCTCTGGTTCTTTCAGTTTATCCAGGTCCCATCTCCTTAAATTCCCACCTTTTTGCAGTTTCTTCAGTTTTAATCTACAGGTCATAACCAATAGATTGTGGTCAGAGTCCACATCTGCCCCTGGAAATGTCTTACAATTTAAAACCTGGTTCCTAAATCTCTGTCTCACCATTATATAATCTATCTGATACCTTTTAGTATCTCCAGGGTTCTTCCATGTATACAACCTTCTATCATGATTCTTAAACCAAGTGTTAGCTATAATTAAGTTGTGCTCTGTGCAAAATTCTACCAGGCGGCTTCCTCTTTCATTTCTTAGCCCCAATCCATATTCACCTACTACGTTTCCATCTCTCCCTTTTCCTACACTCGAATTCCAGTCACCCATGACTATTAAATTTTCGTCTCCCTTCACTATCTGAATAATTTCTTTTATATCATCATACATTTCTTCAATTTCTTCGTCATCTGCAGAGCTAGTTGGCATATAAACTTGTACTACTGTAGTAGGCGTGGGCTTCGTGTCTATCTTGGCCACAATAATGCGTTCACTATGCTGTTTGTAGTAGCTTACCCGCATTCCTATTTTCCTATTCATTATTAAACCTACTCCTGCATTACCCCTATTTGACTTTGTGTTTATAACCCTGTAGTCACCTGACCAGAAGTCTTGTTCCTCCTGCCACCGAACTTCACTAATTCCCACTATATCTAACTTTAACCTATCCATTTCCCTTTTTAAATTTTCTAACCTACCTGCCCGATTAAGGGATCTGACATTCCACGCTCCGATCCGTAGGACGCCAGTTTTCTTTCTTCTGATAACGACATCCTCTTGAGTAGTCCCCGCCCGGAGATCCGAATGGGGGACTATTTTACCTCCGGAATATTTTACCCAAGAGGACGCCATCATCATTTAATCATACAGTAAAGCTGCATGCCCTCGAGAAAAATTACGGCCGTAGTTTCCCCTTGCTTTCAGCCGTTCGCAGTACCAGCACAGCAAGGCCGTTTTGGTTATTGTTACAAGGCCAGATCAGTCAATCATCCAGACTGTTGCCCTTGCAACTACTGAAAAGGCTGCTGCCCCTCTTCAGGAACCACACGTTTGTCTGGCCTCTCAACAGATACCCCTCCGTTGTGGTTGTACCTACGGTACGGCCATCTGTATCGCTGAGGCACGCAAGCCTCCCCACCAACGGCAAGGTCCATGGTTCATGGGGGGGTTGCAGTCTTATGGGGTCAAAATACAACAAACTTGTCCATACTGACCGACAAGTCATGATCATAATCAATTATCAACCATGAGCAAGGTACTCAGACATTACATAAACGCCCAACACAAAAATTGGGATGAACTCCTTGTGTACAAGATCACAGGTCTATGATAGGAAAATGGCCTCATCCTTAAAATTATGAAGTCTTCCACCAGAAAAAAGCCTTCTTTCTTACAGGTGTTCACCACAAGACTGAAGGCCATTTGGAGGCAAGTAAAGCGCACCAATATGAGGGTGCTGGAACACCAAGAGGGAGCAACAGGAAAGAAAAGTTTATTGTTAAAATAGCATATTAGGGAATACATTGTGTTAAATAACTAAAACGCCACTAAGAGAGAAACTAAAAAGTTTATCACTAAGCACAAGGGTCCATTACAAGCTGCTGAGATGTCATCTCCAGTCACCATAAAAATACAGTTTCCCACCAGAATTACAATTTTTCATGTGGACTGAATATGAACCTTTGCAGTAGATGATGTTAACATGCACCAGCAGGCCCACAACCAGAGGGGAGGGTGACATCTCAAACAAGATTGAACAATGGCATGAGGAATTCTGAAAGTGAGGAGAAGCACTGAAAAATCACCATTCTGCCAGAACCACCCACTACATAGCAGTCTGGTCCCTTTCATCCCCCCCCAAACCAACCAACCACCCACTACAGTTTTCAGCTGTGCCATGCTAAATAGCTGTAGTAGCAGGGTGATGAACATATAATAAAGAAGGCTTGTATGCAACTTGTTTCAAACTAGACTAGAGTTCCTACAGAACGCTAAGTTTCTCTTAACTTACGTATGTGCACGAGAGAAACTGTGCACTTTGGTAGCAGGTGCTCCATCACACACTAGTTGTTAGAAGACACGCAAGGGGCACTGGTGCAGCACATTTGCACTGAACTGTGTGTCACCCTGTGATACATGACAAGTGCAGTGGCACTGTTAGCCCTTGCTGTAAGGCAGCATTACTGTTGCTAAGTCAACATCCAATTCCAAACAGCATGCAAAGCTGGCAAACACTGCACCAAATGAGTTGTTCTCATAGCAGAGCCCAAGGGTAAGATTGTTGTTTTTTATATTATAATGTTAGACAGAAAGGACTCAGTTCTCATGAAGGGCTATGTCTTCACTTCATGACTGTCAGGGTTTAAAAATATGTTCTACATAGGAAGGAAGGCTGAGGTGAACTTAAAACAGACACAGAAAAAGAGGCGGCATGGGGGAGGGGAGGGGAGGGGGTGGGGTGGCAGCAGAGGAGGGAATCTACATAAACACTTCTCTGTTCACAGTATGTGCCCTCAGCAACTCCACTATCTGATGAGTGGCAACTTTCATAATATTGCTGCATCCCAGTGAGGATCAAGACAGATGAGGCAATAACATCTGTTGTGTGCTGTAACCAATGGCAACCTGGCACTATTTGTCAGATGGCATCAGAAGGAAGTGGAATAATACTTAACAGAACCCAATGTGACTTGCAAAGCTTTCTGCTTACAACCCACTATTACTGGAAGTACCAAGATGAATGTAATCCTGCCTGAAGAGTCCTTCAAACAGTTGCCTACCTAAACTACTTAAGATACCACTACTGACTACAGCCTGCTACCCTCACTTATTCAGCCTGCTACCCTCACTTATTCACATAGCCACTGCTCACCATGGCCAGATCAGCATGGCACACCTAATGCATCATAACAAAACAGTTTCACAAAATCAACCGACAACACATGCTTGTGGCAGGGACTTTCTCCTCTGCTTTGCTCCTTGTAATCCTCATTGCATTAGCATAAATGTAGTAGAAAAGTTGTGGTAGAATGTGAATAATTTAAGAGTAAAGGAAACCATTCACTGAAAAGCAGAAGTGTTGTGTCGTCAACAAGCACACACAAAGATGACAAAAACTTGCTAGCTTTCAGAATCAATCCTTTCTTGACAGCAGTACAAATATACACAAAAGAAATGCACAACCCCACCCAAGCCCCAATCCCCCCTCCCCCAAACACATTCTCTCTCTCTCTCTCTCTCTCTCTCACACACACACACACACACACACACACACACACACACACACACGTACGTACATCTGTCCACCTAAATAGTATCCACTGGACATACAAGCCTGCAGCCGCACAGAGTGTGTAAGCATGCGCGTATGTGGGCGTGCACGCGTATTTTATTCAGTGAGTGGTCTCAATGAATTAGCAATTATTTACTGCTACTGGCTTAAGACCCTCACCCTAGTGGCACCTGTTCTAGCATCCTAATAAAGACACTGCCACTGACACACCAACTACATAACCTGGTGATCAACAGCTCCAGCTGCCACAACAATCCATAGTGGAAACAAATCTCTGGTGTTATGGACACAGTGAGCAGTGGTTATACGATGGCCTCTTCACAAAATACTAGAAAAGCATTGCTGACAACTGAAAATGTAATCTCTCATAGACTTTATACATCTATGTCTGTTCCTTTTTGGTTCTACTTTTTATTTTGTTTTGCGATTTTTTTCTTAACATTCCTTCTATGGTAATATGAAATGCTACCCAAAAGTTCCCTGAATGTATGAGTAGCTGATGAAGTCTAGTTAGTACAATGAAACGCACCCAGGGGGCATCTCATATATCCTTCAAGAGTTAGTGGCTCAAGTGTCTGTGATCTAGGTGGTCATGCTGCATGTCTTGTGAAACTGATGATGATGGCAGTCTGGGAACAATCTGTGTGCATTAACTTTTGTTTCAGACTCAGAAAAGCTGCTATACAAACACATGACATGTTGAAGCAAGCATTTTGGGAAGTCACCTTACACCACTGCCAAACTTACAAGCGTTTTAAATGTTTTCAAGATGGCAGAACATAGTTTCACAGTGATCCCCATTTAGGACAGCTGTCAACTGGTGTTACTTCTGAAAATGTCACTGCCTTTCAGAATATGCCGGAATATCGGAGGCAAATCATCCAAGATGCATGCAATAACACAGGGCTGTCTTAGGCTGTGTCAGAGGATTCTGTCCAATGAAAGTGGTGCATAAACGATTGGTTCCTCCCAATGACAATGTGAGGTCACACACTGCATTGATCACCTAGGAGTTTCTGACAAAAAAATAATTAAAAAAAGACAGTTCCTCAACTGCGATCTTCACCCAACCTGGCAACAAGTGTGAATTTTTTAATCCCCAGTATGAAGCTCCAGTTATAAAGTTGAATGTTCCACCCAGTTGAGGAGATACAAACAGAATTGCAAGTCATACTAAACAGGCTCATGAACACATTTCAAGGAGCTTTAAGTTCATGGAAAAACTGCTGCAAGTTGTGTATACACCCCCTCAGGGGGACTACTTTGTAGGTGATGGCACTAAATAAGGTCCAGGTAAAGAGTAATTTTATTTACTGGTATATTCTGGTAACTTTTGGGCAGCACCTCATAAACAACTACGTCCCCCTCATAGACACTAATGAACTGTGGTAACTGAAAATTTTACAGTATCTGGGAGTACTGGATCCAATAACATTCTCCATGATTATTGTTACTCCACGATACTTTTTGCACACTCTAGACCAGGCCATTAGTGGCCACTCATTCAGGATGGGCTGATTTGTGGCCATGAAGGACAGCCATTGATCTGCACAAGAGAGAAGGATAGTGGCCCCTGCCAGATAGGGTAGCATCTGTTTAAAGTACTAAGCCCTTAGCTCACCTAGATTTCTAGGGTTTGGTCACCATTAGACTTGCCACACATGTGGGCTATATTCAAAAACTGCCATAATAAATGTACTGAAGTTGTCTTTATCATTAGTTATTTACTGGACCTCAACTCCAATCAGCTTAGCTGCAACTGCAGACAGAATCACCACAGGTACTGCAATCATAATTACCACTCACAGCCTTTCAGTGTTTGCCTTTGTTCAGGAACCACCGAAGTACAGATTCTGTATCAACTACACAATACGTTGTTACCAGACCATTCTGAGAACCCTCTGCAGTTCCACTTCACCTCCATTACAGGTGGTGATAGGCACCAAATCATTGTGAATACAATGTTTAGTTAATTGTCTTATATACAAGATTTAATTAAACTTTTGAACAATATCTATAACCACACTTGTCCAACATCACGTGTTTTGCTTTCAAGAAGCATTCAGGCATATCAAGGCAAAACTAGGTCAGGTAATTTTTGTAGAAACTCTGAATTTAATGCAGTAATTCTTTTTTCCTGAGCACAGGGCAATTTTTCACTATGGAGAATGAACAAGCAATGTGTCTACTTCAGCAGTGACAACAGCCACAGGTCTGTTTTAAACAGTAAACAATAAAATGAAAATTCAGCTGTTTCCATAAAAGCTGTGAAATATGAGGATGTATATATATTTGGAATAGTTTTCCTAAACCCCTGTGATATGCTACAGTCTGATCCATGAACAATGGCCGTTTGTACAAGTCAAGACAAATTTTGGGGACAGCACTGTTGTCATTTCCGAGCAAAAGTTGCAGCACGCGCTTACATGTGGTATGCGCTTGATGAAAGTGTGCACCCCACAAATTATGTCTCTTTCTTGCTTGTGTAGAGCTTGTGATTGACCAACACCATCAGCTGTGGCAACTCGCAATTCACTAAATAACTCACTACGGTTGAGTACAATGCATGCATGGCAAACAACATTCAGAACACTACTGAATGCTCACTGCTGACAGGGAAGGCGTGATGTACACGCACAGAACAAGCCTAAACTCGACTGCCATCATTTGTGACTCCAACTATACACATTAGCATACAATTCCATTTACAGACATCTTAGCTGATCTTGTATCGAAGTTCTATAAAGTATGGGCAAAAGAAAATGTATTTCATTTTACTAGTACAGACCTACAGTATCTTCTTGCCATATATGATTTTAACATGTGTAGCAGATAGTTTTGCAAAAAGTTTCAGCTCCAACATCATCAAGCATTGTATCATATACTTGTCTTTTCAAGAGGTATTGAGTACTGAAATACATTGTTCCATTTAAAAAACTGTACTCAGTTCTATAATTTACCAAGATTCTGAACTTGCAGAATTTATTCTGGACACCTCCCTATTCTTGAAACTAAATTCCCACATTCTAAATCTTCCTGCCAAATGAGTCTGATTCTTTCTAGCTCTGCATTTATTTTTACTCCATATCTTAGAGCAGTTTATAATCTCTTAAAATTGTAAAGTGGCTTAGGACCTTCACATTCTGTATGGTTTCTTTATTGTTTGGTAAAACATAGTCACTCATGGTTCAGGACCTAGGTTATCCTTGCTAAGACCAGCTCCACCAGTTTTTTCTTTTTTTGCAGGAAGTATGTGTTCAGGAAAAACATGTTCACTTCAAAGCTAATTCTAATAATGTATGACCACAGTCTTTTTTGTTATCTCATATGAAGTTTTCCACTGAAGAAATGTTCTTTAGTTTTTGCCCTCTTTGCAAAATAATTATGTTGTTTCCTTCACAAAACATAGTAATTGCAAATAACATTGAATTCAAGGCATGTTACACAACACAGAGAAAAATAAATACACTAAATTTTGATAGAGACGGGGCCCAAAGCTGCTGAGTATTGTTTGAATGATTTCATACCATCTTCAGCTGTTATATTTTTTATATGTCGTACTATTGTACAATTTCAGTCCTAGACTACTTTCAAGTATACAATGCTTCTATTTAGCAGATATGCTGAGTCACAGATAGGCACAACAAAAAGACTGTCACAAATAAGCTTTTGGCCAACAAGGCCTCTGTCAAAAATAGACACCACACACAGTCTCTGGCAGCTGAAGTCATACAGATTGCATCAGCAGCAGCACCAGCAGTGCATGATGGGAGTCACAACTGGGTAGGAATAAGGAGGAGGCTGGGGCGGGGAGGGGAGAGATAGTATGGCAGGAAAGGGCGACAGTGAAGTGCTGTTGGGGAGCGTGCAGGGACAAGGTGGAAAGAGGGTAGGGCAGCTAGGTGCAGTCAGGAGGTTAGACAGAGTGCAGGGGAGAGGTGAGGTTGGGGGTGGGGGTGGAACGAGTTAGCAGGAAATGAGAGAAGTAAAAAGACTGCGTGCATTTGTGGAATTAGGGCTGCGTAGTGCTGAAATGGTTACAGGGTAGGGTCTGGAGGTGAGAGCAACAACTAGCAAAGGCTGAATTTCCACCTGCGCAGTTCAGAAAAGCTGGTATTGATGGGAAGGATCCAGATCGCATAGGCTATGAAGCCGTCATTGAAATGAATTGCGTAGTGTTCTCAGCAATAAGATGGTCCACTTGTTTCTCAGCCACAGTTTGTCGGTGGCCATTCATGCAGACAGACATCTTGTCGGTTGTCATGCCCATATAGAATGCAGCATAGTGGTTGCAGCTAGCTTGTAGATTACATGACTGGTTTCACAGGTAGCCCTGCCCTTGATGGGATAGGTGATGTTTGCGACCGGACTGGAGTAGGTGGTGGTGGAACGATGTATGGAACAGGTCTTGCATCTAGGTCTATTACAGGGATATGAGCCATGAGGTAAAGGGTTGAGAGCACGGGTTGTGTAAGGATGGACAAGTATATTGTGTAGGATCAGTGGGCAGCAGAATACCACAGTGGGAGGGGTGAGAAGGATAGTGGGCAGGAGATTCCTCATTTCAGGGCACGACAAGAGGTAGCTGAAACCCTGGTGGAGAATGTACTTCAGCTGCTCCAGTTCTGGGTGGTACTGAGTTATGAGGGGAATGCTCCTCTGGGCCCAGACAGTGAGACTTTTTGGAGATGGTAGGAGACTGGAAAGATAAGGTAGATTTGTTTTTGTACAAGGTTGGGAGGATAATTACAGTCTGAGAAGGCTTCAGTGAAACCCTCAGTATATTTCGTGAGGGGCCACTTGTCACTGCAGATGTGATAACCACAGGTGGCTTAGCTGTATTGAACAGACTTCTTGGTATGGAACGGGTGGCAGCTGTCAAAGTAGAGGTATTGCTGGTGGTTAATAGGTTTGATATGGACAGAGGTACTGATGTAGCCATCTTTCAGGTGGAGGTCAACATCTAGGAAGGTGGCTTGTTGGGTTGTGTAGGACCAGGTGAAGCGAATGGTGGAGAAGCTGCTGAGGATGGGACGAGAAGTTCTGCTTTATGCAAGACACCTTTTTTGTTTTGTTCCACCCATACACATTTCAGCATTTTTGTGCTATCATCAGTGGGTACAATTTTTATTTTTAACTGTAAAATTGATGTTATATATTAACATTTGTGTTGTTTACAACATTATGTAAAGGTTCCATTTATAGCTTAATTGGAGAAAAATGGATGTAAGCATTAGTTAACATACCTTACATGATTTAATGTCCATTTATTTTGGTAGCTATTCTGCTACACAATATACAACTTGTCATCTGCAAACAGCAAAACTTAATTTATTTTCTCTTTGTCATGCATTTATGAATGGAAATGAGTCTGTATCGCATTTTTTGTGCGAAACTTACAGTTTTGAAGTTGTGGTACGTTCTCCTGTGTTGTTGGGGAAGTAAATAGGCTTACTTCTTAATCTATGGTCACTTGGCACTGCACTTTTTTCGATTTCTGAAAACATAGGTGGAGTTTTTGCTGCCATTATGTGTTGTTGTGGCTGTGTGGTGTTCATTTGTTTTGTAGCGTGTTTTACTGCATGAGGCGTGTTAGTTTTTAATAGTATTTGGCGTTAGTGGTGTATGGTTTGTGTGGGTTTTCATGTGTGTGTTGAGTACTGGGGCAGAGAGAGAGGTAGATAGGTAGATAGAGAGAGAGAGAGAGAGAGAGAGAGAGAGAGAGAGAGAGAGAGAGAGACAGAGACAGAGACAGAGACAGAGAGAGGGGGGGGGGGAGATGGAGTGATAGTGAGGGAGGGAGAGGGAGGTAGAAAGATTTTTATTTTTATTTATTGGTTTTTTTCCCATGAATAGTTTTGGCGTGAGTGTTACTTGTATAGTTCCTCTATTGTGGCAAAGAGGGTTTTGTTGCAAAGTGATGTGTATTCATTGAGTACTTTCTTTCCTTGGGCTATTGATTTTTGGGTGTGATAGTTTTCTTCTATAGTTAATTTTTGATATTGGCTGCTACTAGTTTTTAGGATGTGTAAGTCAGTTTCAATGTTTGTTGGGTGGTGATTGTGTGCTACAAGGTGGTCGGCAAATGTTGAGTGTGAGCTATTGCTTTTCAGTGCTCTGGGGTGTTCTGTATATCTCATTCTGAAATTCCTACATGTTTGACCCACATATACAGATTGACAGCAGTTGTAAGTTGGTAAATACCGGACTGGCTGTGTTTGTCAGTTTTGGTGGTATTTCTTCCAAGTCTGTTTTGTATTGTGTTGTTGGTTCTGTATGTGATGTTTAGTCCTTCTTTCTTTAGTATATTACCCACCCTGTGTGTGACTTTGTTGTTGTAAGTCATTATGTACCATTTGTTGCTTACTGTCTGCTGATTTCTTGTGTGTTGTGTTGTGTTGTGTTGTGTAGTGTTGTTTCTGTGAGTGTTCATGGTTATGTGTTGTTTGTTTTTGTATCTTGTGGTTTATTTTGTCTACTCTCTTTGCATCATATCCATTCTCCTGTGCAATTTGTTTTATTGTGGTCAGTTCTTCTGTGGAATCATGTTTGTTCATGGGTATTTTTTTCAGCCTGTGAAGTAAATACCTGAAGCTGACTTCTTTGTGAGTTATGGAGTGATTGGATTGGTTATGAATAATGGTGCTTGTAATTGGAGGTTTTCTCTAGATTGTGAATTTATGTTTGTTGTTTCTCTTGTGTATAATGAGATCTAAGAAATTAAGTTTTTCATTTTTTTGTGTTTCAATGGTGAATTGTATTTGTGGGTGGATGGAGTTTATGTTGTCATGAAGTTCTTTTATGTGAGCCTGTGGCTCATCTACTAAGCATGTCATCTACATATTTGTATCAATACATTATTATGTACTGTTTTGGTATTAGTATTCTGTCAAAGATTTGTTTTTCTATCTGATTGAGGAAAATGTCAGCTAGGAGGCCACTGATTTGGGATCCCATGGGTAGTCCATCATGCTGAGAGTAAAATCTGTTGTTGAATGTGAAGTAGTTTTGCTCTGTGATGAGCCTGAGTATGACCGATTTTCTTGTATGTTTGTTGTGGGTATGTTTCCTTGTAGTTGGAGGTTTCTTTCTATGATGTTGATGGTTTCTTCTGTTGAGATGTGTGTGTACATTGAAATTATGTCAAATGAAACCAATGTTGGTATGTTTGGTATGTTTTCATGTGTGTGTGTGTGTGTGTGTGTGTGTGTGTGTGTGTGTGTGTGTGTGTGTTTTGGCTAAGTGGTATCTTGGTGCTTCGGTGAAGTTTATCAATGGACATATAGGTATTCAGGGTTTGTGAAATTTTGGCAATGATTTTAGGGTGGGGGGGCCTTGGGATTTTTCTGTATCATTCTTTTAATCTGTGTTTCTCTGAAAATTGTTTCTATGTTTTTCAGGGTTTTCTGTAATTTACTTTGGTATCGGTTTGTTGGGTCACTTATTAATTCTGTGATGTTGCTTTGGATGAATTCTAATGTTTTGTGAATGTATTACTGTTTGTTTATGACTACTATTGAATTACCTTTGTCAGGTCTTGTGATGATGGCATTTTCTTGTGTTAATTTGCTCTGAAGTTTTCTGTAGGTTTCTTCTTCAGCAGTCCTAGTGTTTTCTTTTATGGTGGCTTTGTTCTCTTTAATTATGTTTCTTATTTCCTCAGCAACCAGTTCTCTTGTTAGTTTTGCATTGAATTCAGGTGTGTTTAGTTTCTGTTGCTTTATGATGTGTTCGGTTTCTGTTATGATATTTTCTACTGTCCTGTGTGACACCAGTGTGTTTATGTTATGTTTGGGACCCTTTTCAAGTAGGTTGTTTTCTTGTTCAGATAATTTTATGTCTGTTAGATTTATCACTCTTTTGTGAAAGATGTGTTTGTCGTATTGGTGGTGGGATTGGTAGGTGTTTTGTGGTTTATCATTCTGGTGAGTTTCTTTTGTTGGATTGTATGTTTTCTGCCTATTATGGTATATGTTCTGACCCTGCACCTTAGTTCACCAAAAAATGGTGGATATGTTATGTGATTTGCTAATTCTATATACAATCTGTATAGTTCAATATTCAGAGTCCATTTTCTGGAATACAATGAGGGCCAAACATGTAGGAATTTCAGAACCAGGTATACAGAACACCTCAGAGCACTGAAAAGCAATAACTCACACTCAACATTGTCAGATCATCTGACAGCACACAATCACGACCCAACAAACACTGAAACTGACTTACACACCCTAAAAACTAGTAGCAGCATATATCACAAAATAACTATAGAAGAAAACTATCATATCCAAAAATCAATAGCCCAAGGAAAGAAAGTACTCAATGAATACACATCACTCTGCAACAAAACCCTCTTTGCTGCAATAGAAGAGCTATACAAGTAACACCCACACCAAAACTATTCATGGGGGAAAAAAAAACAAATAAATAAAAATCTTTCTACCTCTCCCTCCCCCCCCCCCTCTCTCTCTCTCTCTCTCTCTCTCTCTCTACCTACCTACCTACGTACCTCTCTCTCTGCCCCAGTACTCAACACACACATGCAAACCCACACAAACCATACACCATTGACCAAATACAATTCAAAACTCGCGCGCCTCACCTAGCAAAACAAACTATGAAACAAAAAAACACCACACAGCCAAAACAACATGTAATGGCAGCGAAAACTCTTTGAGAAATTGAAAAAAATGCAGTGCCAAGCGACCATAGGTTAAGACGTAAGCCTGTTTACTTCGCCAACAACACAGGAGAACGCACTACAACTTCAAAACTGTTAGTTACACACAAAAAACGTGATACAGACTCATTTCCGTTCATAAATGCGTGACAAAGAGAAAATAAATTATGTTTTGCTGTTTGCAGATGACAAGTTGTATATTGTGTAGCAGAATAGATACCAAAATAAATGGACATTAACACCATGTAAGGTATGTTAACTAATGTTAGATCCACTTTTCTCCAATTAAGCTATAAATGGAACTTTTACATAATGTTGTAAACAACACAAATGTTACTATGTAACAACAATTTTACAGTTAAAAATAAAAATTGAACCTACTGAAGATAGTACAAAAGTGCTGAAACATGTATTGGTGAAACAAAACCAAAAAAGTGTCTTGCATAAGGCGGAGCTTCTCATCCCATTTTCGAAGCAAGCACAGACACAACAAGCAGAACTGCACCACAAGATGAGGCTGTGGCAGTTCTGGAGGAAAGTGGATAGGGTGTCCTCACCCTCGATCCAGATTGCAAAGATGTCATCAATGAATCTGAACCATGTGAGGGGTTTAGGAATCTGGATGTTTAGGTAGGATTCCCATGAATAGGTTGACATAGGATGGTGCCATGTTGGTGCCCATAGCCATACCCCAAATTTGTTTGTAGGTAATGCCTTCAAAGGAGAAATAATTGTGGGTGAGGATATACTTGGTCATGGTGACTAGGAAGGAGGTTGTTGGTTTGGAATCCATCGGGCGTCGGGAAAGATAGTGTTCAGTAACAGAAAGGCCATGGGTCTTAGGGACGTTAGTGTAAGGGGAGCTGGCATCAATAATGATGAGCAGGGCACTGTTTGGTAATGCGAAAGGAACTGTGGAGAGTCACTGGAGGAAATGATTGGTATCTTTTATATACGAGGGTAGGTTCCGCATAATAGGTTGAAGATGTTGGTTTGCGAGAGCATAGATTCTCTCGGTGGGGGTACAGTAACCGGCCACAATGGGGTGTCCTGGATGGTTGGCTTTATGGACTTCAGGAAACATGTAGAGGGCAGGAGTGTGGGGAGCAGCAGGGATGGGCAGAGAGATGTTCTCCATGGAGATGTGCCTAAAGATTTGAGGAGTGACTGGAGATCCCGCTGGATTTCTGGAATGGTGTCACTGTGGCTACGTTTGTAGGTGTATGTATCTGACAGCTGGCAGAGTCCTTCTACAGAGTAATTCTGGTAGTTGAAAACAACAGTGGTGGAGCCGCTGTCTGCAGGTAGGATTATAAGGTTGGAATCAGTTTTTATTTTTTATTTCAATGACTGCTTCCCAGCCTGTGCCATACGGATCCTTTCCTCCAACACCAGCTTTACTGAGTTGTGCACGTGGGAAATCCCCCTGCAATACATCCTACGTTCTCATAACCCTCCCGGCCTCAACCTTCATTGGTCATTGCCCTCACCTATCCAGCCCCTTCCCTCCTCCCATTCCAGTACTACATCGGTCTCATTCCACCAACACACCCAGTCCTTTTACTTCTCTCCTTCTTTCTACCCCCCCCTCACCCTCCCCCCCCCCTCCCCACCCTCTCCCCTGCCCTCTGTCTAACCGCCCGACTGTACCGACTGTACCTCTCTCCACCTTGTCCCTGGGCACTCCCCTGCAGCACTTCACTGTCCCCCACCCCTGCCTTATGATCCCTCGCCCTCTCTGCCCCAACCTCCTCCTTACTCACACCCAGTTGCCACTCCCATCATGCACTGCTGATGCGCGCAGGGTGGCTTCAGCTGCCAGAGACTGCAGTCTTGTTTTGTGTGTGTGTGTGGGGGGGGGGGGGGGGGGGGGGCTATTTTTGACAAAGACCAGACCTTGCAGGCCAAAAGCTTATTTGTGACAGTCTTTTTGTTGTGCCTATCTGCGACTCAGTATATCTGCTATATAGTAATTAGCAACTTTCCTTTTATAACATTGTTAAATTCCATGATGGATTTACTATTGTTTGATCAGTGCTTCTATTTTAGATATTTGAAAATAGTCTAGGACCAAAATCATAAAGAAGTAGAACAAATAAATAAAAATGACAGCTGAAAGTGGTATGAAATCATTTTAAAATATATTATACATGTATGTTTCCAAATAACTATGCAAAGAGGATGAAAGGTGTATTATACAGCAGACAGAGAAAAAAACACAGCTTACCGAAGTTAAGGCATCTGAGAATTCCTCCTCATCACCAGATGTTAAGTCCACACTCTCCTCAGGAATATGACTGCTTAATTGTTTGTGCAAAACCTGTGCTTCCAGGAGGCACCTATTATAATGATTACAATTAATTAAACACAAAATGCACAAAAGAAACACTCAGTTTTTTTCCAGTTATAAGTTAGAGACAATCACAGTTTTTCAGATATTAAAAAATCTGATTAGTTTTCTATTAAAGCTAAAGTAACAATATAACACAAGAAGGCCTGCTTTTCACTTCTAATTACTAGAAGAGTGAAGCTAACAATCTCTCAGAATTACAGCCCTTGATAAACATGTAGCCCTAGCTATGGAATACAATGTGGCAGTCAAAGTTTTAATAACCATTTAAAAAAAACATAATTAATTTTTGGTTTGTTTGCAGCTGTGTGTCTAAAGCCCTGGTACATACTGAAATCCTCATATTGAAGTACTGTAACATGCTACTAGAGGAGCGAAAATGAAACTCGCACAGCACAATGAGTAAGTGGAGTACTGTGCAATAATTTGTTTTCCTCATTTGTAGGGGAACAACACTGCAACAATCCATGTTGAGTTAGTATAAGTGTAAGGCAACAATGCACCACCATGTGACGGAGTCATTAGATAGTGTACATGCTACCACTACATCAAATAAATCTGAATAATGATGAATGAAGTAAAATAAAATATTTCTAAGAATCAGGAATGGCAAGAGAAGTGCAGGCCCTGGCAATCGATGACTGGTGCATCGAGGTGATAGCAGAGAAAGTGCATATCTGTTACGGATCAGTTTACAACATATTGCATTACATTTTTAAAGTGACAAAGGTTTCTACAACCGCCCACTCAGAAACCTCACAGAACTGAGGCAGCAGTGGAAATACTGCAGTTGTGTCACGCAAATCCAGACATGTTTAGCTTTGGTGTACCACTGCGACCCCTGGACAATGGATCAAAGCAAGCAGCAGAACTAGGTGGAGTCACCGCTGCTGAAAAGGATCAAGACCCAACAGTCACTGGACAAGGGGTCGCTGAATGTATTTTGAGACTGCCATGATGTGGTGCCCATAATGGTCCAAACTGACACAGCACAACACTACGTCATGGGAGGTTGCCGAAAAGGCTTGTTTTGCTCCAGCTCAATCTGTGCAAGACATAGTCACACATTCTGCTTCTTCAGGGTAGCAAATTTTACCTCACCTCCCACCCCCAATAAACTAAAAAATAACATTGCATCCAGTGTCTTAATGTCTTTCTTAGACAAAGAAATCATTGTGTGGTTGCCATTTACAGAATAAAAACAATGTGTTACCTACATCTGCATACAAACTCCACAAGCCACCATATGGTGCATGGCGAACAATGTGTTACTTACATCTCCATACATAGTTCACAAGCCACCATATGGGACATGGGGAAGGGCAACCTGTAACCCTACTAGTCATTTACTTTCCTGTTCCACTCACAAATACAATGATGGAGAAACTACTGTCTATATGTCTCCGTGCAAGCCCTAATCTCTACAATCTTATATTCATAGGTCTTATGCTAAATGTATGTTGGCAGCAGTAGAATCATCCTGCAGTCAGCATCAAATGCTGGTTCTCTAAATTTTCTAAATAGTGCTCCTCGAAAAGAAAGTTGCCTTACCTCCAGGGATTCCCATTAGAGTTCCCGAAGCTTCTCCATAACAACTGTGTGTTGTTCTAACCTACCGGTAACAAATCTAGCAGCCTGCCTGTGAATTGCTTCTATTTCTTTCTCTAATATGACCTGGTGCAGCTCCCAAACACACTAACAGCATTCAACAATGGGTTGCATTAATGTGCTCTCCTTTACAGATGAAGTGCACTTTCCTAAAATTGTCCCAATAAACCTTAGTTGGCCATTCACATTCCCTGCTACAATACTTACATGCTCATTCCATTTCATACTGCTTTACAATCTTTTGAAGGTGGAATGTTTTTGAACAGCTGAAATGCAGACTTCTACAGGTAATGTCTCTGCCATGTCAGCCATTAATGAGAAAAATGTGTCAAACTGAAAGATTAATATGCAGAGAAGGACTAAAACCACCACCGAGTTTCATGGTTGTGGCAAAGATCACTCCCGGATCTCATTCTGTTTAAACTGTAAATCCGCAACATGCTAGGTACTAACTCCACAAAAAACAGTATGCAGGTAACATGGGGTTAATATATCGTACATGAAGATGATGAGATGAATACAGTAAGCAGCTTTAGAAGGATTTAGGATGCAGTAGTTATTCAGAGATGATGAGGCTTGCACAGGATAGAGTAACATGGAGGGCAGCTTCAAACCAGCCTGAAGATCACAACAGCGAACAAAGCGTTGCGAGAGTAGACATTCGCGTGAACTCATCATATTGAATGAGTGCTTTTGCAAATGAAGACTCCAGCCAATTCAAGTAGTACAACAGGTCACAGCATTCCATATCCATAACAAAAGGGCACACAGGACACCGAGTTTCCACAATGACAAAGTGATTTCTGAGTTGGAACATTTCCTTAACAGCCAAAAAAAAGACATCTCCATCCAAAGTCTGCACCAAGTTATCCATCATTCAGAAGAATGTGTCACACTAAAGAGTGAGCTGGAAAAGAAGGACTAATACCATTACTGTCACAAACTTTCATGGTCACAGGTTATTTTTTTTGAGGTGATAATTAAAATTTTATGACTACCTCTCATACTTTAATGAAAATGTTATGTATTTTTATTTATTACTGGTCCTTGTTTTATCTAGCCTGGCCAGATAAGAGTCTTTAAGCCTTCCCTTACATCACACCACAAACTATACATACCAAATACCTTACTAAAGATTTTTTACCATGTTTCACATTTTTTATATGTACTTGTACATCAATTAAGTATACATCTGTGATTTTTTGACAGTAATTACCAAAAATTATCAGTGCATAGAGGGGGTAGTTAAATCTGGAGGTGGCTTGTTGACACTTTGGAGCTGTTTCTTATTCCATGACCATGATACACTCATTCAGGCCACTGTTAACAAGAACTACAGTGTTATTTCAACATTAACAGTGACCAAGTACTCCCATTCATAGCACATATTAATGGTGACCATGA
Organism: Schistocerca cancellata; assembly: GCF_023864275.1. NCBI lineage: Eukaryota > Metazoa > Arthropoda > Insecta > Orthoptera > Acrididae > Schistocerca > Schistocerca cancellata. The sequence goes on from NC_064631.1 coordinate 511,141,553, forward strand.
TGTGGACACACTAGCCTTCTGAGATGACAACAGCAGCCCTCAAAGGACTGCACACATATATTACAGATTTGACAAATGCTCAGGAACCCTATCTCATCTGAACACAACTACTAAAATGTCTGGTCGTAATCCCATGGAAAACATCTGGGACTGCTTGTAACAGAAGGTGAACTGTAGAATTAATATCTCCAAAATTTAGATGATTAATTGGAAATGAGGTGGCTTCCGCATATCTGAAATTTTGGACTCCCTTCCTTACTGAATTGAAGCTGCTATCAAAGTGGTGGTGTTGTTTGATATTATCATGATGTCTTTGGAGATGACTAATTTTGTTAGTTGTACTTCTCTGACAAATACAAAAATTTCCAGTATCAGTCTCATTTCTTATATGGCACTAAAATGCCACCATAAATAGTTTTCTGTTAATGTGAGCAGTATTACTGAATTTGTGTTGAGACAGTGCAATAACATGTATATAAATCCAACAAAATGTGAGAGTGTCAGTTCCCTGTTGGTTGTACTTTGATTGTATCTGCATTTGTGGGTAATTTAAACAAAAAATTACTATCATAAGGATCTGGTAAACAATATTTATTTGTTGACAACACTTTCGAAGAAGACACTAAGGTCCTCACCTTTGCTTCAATCAATAGACTTGAGTGACCCACAATCACTACTGGTTCTCAATTCCAAACAAAGGGGAGGCACTTACATATACCAAAAATGAATTGTATCCAAAATGGACCTGTGTGTAAAACCTTCAGTTAGAACGCATTGCTCTGAAAGACAAGATTGTAATTCACTTCTGTTATCTAGTAGCTATGTGCTAATTATTATTTATCGACTTATTTGCCAAGTCTCCTACATAAAAAATCCAAGCTTTTCAGGATAACAGCTTACTCAATAAAGACCAATGCTTCTGCTAAACATGAGAATATTCCTGAAATGTTCATGTAATTGTCCACAGTATTTAAGAAATGGTTAATAACATTGAAAGTAGCTCTTTCGGTTAAATGTTATGACGTAAAGCCGTGTTGCCATCTAAAAATAATTTATGTTTTGTTCCAGGATCCATTCAGTTGTTGGTTGGTTGGTTGGTTTAATGATCAAAGGGACCAAACTACAAGGTTGTCAGTCCCTCCTACATGAACAGCAAATCAACAAAACTATACACCACAGAAAGGCCTAGTGCAGAATGGAACATGGGAGAAGAAAAGGGGGAAAGGAAGGAAGGCAGGTGAGATGCCCTGTCCAAGAAGCAGTTAGAAGCCCTCAAAGGCAGAAATTGTGATGGGGACATATCGCCCGCCATTTACCAGACGCACCCCACCTAACACCACACAGAAAAGTCTAGCGATATGGATAGGGTGAGAGGAGTACAGGAAAATAGAGAAAGAACACCACATAAAACAGAACATGTGAGAAGGAGGGAGAAGAGCAAAAGAATGGATAGGGCACATGCAACAACAGAGCACCAAGTCCAGACAGTCACTGCGTGATCGGGGCAGAGGAGGCAATAGGTCAAGCAAGTATGGCCAATGCAGAGCCAACAGAGATCAATGGAGTGCTTGCAAGATACTCACATGGAGGACCTAAACAAATCTGAGGTCTTCTTTATAGCCTGTAGTTTGTTCAGAGAAGTCAAAATACGCCATTCTGTATCCCAGATCATTAGAACTTCAAGGGATAATACCGATCGAAGACCCATTTCCAGAATATCAATTTCAAGAGGGCATCTTTCTTGTAGCCAATTTTGGCAGCCTGTCAGCGAGTTCATTCACCATGATCCCAATGTGACTTGGGTCTGTAAATAGACCACCGAGTGTCCACTTTGTTTGAGGGCAAAATGGGAATCCTGGATATTCAGGACCAAGGGACAGTGAGGCTAATACTGGTCAAGAGCTTGTAAACTGCTCAAGACAGTCGCTACAGATGATGATGGACTCACCAGTGCAGGAATGGATATGTTCTAGAGCATAAGAGATGGCAACAGCCTGTGCAGTGAAAACAGTGCAGCCATCCGGGGAGAATCAGAGCTCATTAAAGCTTTCATGAACTTAAGCAAAACCAGTGTGACTGGCAACCATTGAGCCATCAGTATAGAGTACTTCTGAACCCCAAAATGCAGCAAAAATGGAGAAGAATTAGTGAAAGAGGGCCTCAGGCAGGGCTGAGTCTTTCACACCTTGTGATAGGACATGACAGAGCTGTGGATGGAGATGCACAACAGAGGTGTACATTAGCAGGCCTGGTGAAGAAGTGGTAGAGGGGAAAGCCGGAATTTTGAAAAAAGATACTGGATGCAAATGGTGACTGTAACCCCTACGCCATTGAGGGAGGATGATCTTCATATCTGGAAAGTGGAAACAGTAGCTCAAGTGCTCTGGGGAGCAGCAGATGCATAATGCACAAGCAACCAACTGTTGGCGCAGAACCCACAATGGTGGAACCCTTGGCTCCACTAGGAGGTGATTATGGGGCTAGTCTGAAAGGCACCAGTTGATACTCATACCCTGAAATGGTGTATCGTGTCCAGCATTGGAAGTGTGAAAGGTAATGCCAGCAATATGCAAGACTCTCATAATCTAGAGGGATCTGGATCAATGCTTACTAGAAATGTAGCAGAGTAGAGCAGTCCTCACTCCAACTTGTATTGCTGAGGCATCAAAGAACATGGAGGTGCAGCAAACATCTCTGCTTTAGTTGACAACGATGAGGAAGCCATGTCAACCAGGTATCAAAGACAAGTTCCAAAAAACAATGAGGGTCCACCACATTGAGGGACGAAATTAGAATTGTATTAATACCTTCATCTGCTATCGGGCGTTGATATATATAAACGGGAACAGGTGAAAATGTGTGCCCCGACTGGGACTCGGACCCGGGATCTCCTGCTTACATGGCAGACGCTCTATCCATCTGAGTCACCGAGGGCACAGAGGATAACACAACTGCAGGGACAATCTCGTGCACACCTCCTGCAAGAACCACATTCTCACCTTGTATGTCCACACACTACATTCGTAGTGTCCTGCCCCAACACACTCATTACTCGTGGAAGACGTTCTTACCAAGTCCCATAAGAGTTCAGGGTATGTGTGTGCATCTACATAGAAGAAGAAGAAGGTCATGGCCTGTGTTGCCAGAACTATATACTTATATGGATACAGCGTCTGTTCTTTTGGATATATCCGAAAGAAGATGCAGACGGGCTGCACTATACAGTGGTGACAGAAATGTATTATGCAGGTCTTGGCAGCCGAAAATTGCATTGCATTTGATGTACTGCTCCCTGCAATCTGCATTTGCAACACTCATCACAGACAAATAAAAATATGTGCAAAAGTCATCAGTATACAACGAAGGGGAAACCACAGGTCCCACAGACACCGCCAGACCATTGATAGCCACTAAAACAGAGAGGGACACTTGAAACAGAATCCAGCAGAACTTCATTCTCCTGTAGATGAGAGGTGTTATGGGAGGCACCCAAAAAGTGTGACATGAAAGAAAGTTCCAGATAAAAATTTCGAGCATGCCATGGATGCCCACTCGGGTACTGTGGCAAGGATCTGGTGGTGCTGTGTGGTATCATAAGATTTATGCAGGTCAGAGGAGACGGCAACAAAGTGTTGATGCCAGGCAAAAGTCATTCAGATAGCAGACTCCAAGTGGACTAAATTATCTGCAGTAGAATGGCCTTGGCAAAAACCATCCCAGATCAAAGCCAATTGGTCCTGGGATTCAAGGATCAAATACAATGTTCAAGTCACCAAATGTTCAAGTAACTTGCAGAGGACATTGGTTAAACTGGTCAGATGATAACTGTCCATCTGAGGAGGCAGTTTATCCAATTTCAAAACTGGAATAACTACACTTTCTCGGTATAGGGAAGGGAATTCCCCATCACTCCAGAAACGGTCATGGAGGATAAGCATATGATGTTGGCTAGCCACTGACAAGTGTTGAAGCATTTGGTTGTGCACCAGTCCACTCCAGAAGCCCTGTCAGGGCAGAGAGGAAGGATGCTGCCAAATTCCCACTCACTAAATGGGGCATTATAAGGTTCCAGCTGGTGAGGAATGAAACATAAAGGGAGTTGTTCCTGACGGTGTTTGAGAAGGTAGAATGTGGGTAAATAGTGGACTGATAGCAGGGCCTGGGCAAAATGCCACGGAAAATGCTCACTGATAATGTTCGTGCTGCTGAAGATAACAACATTTGTGAAGATAACAAAATTCAAGGAAATTCTCAGTACATCTGTAGGACAGCAGCCAAAAATCCGCTTGCTTCGCCCATACTTGTGAAGCAGGAGTGTGCAGCCCTATGGCAGCAACATATCATTCCCTATAAATACATCTGTAGCATTTAATAACAAAATGGGCCCAGGTGTGAAGCTGTTTAAAGGCCAGGAGGTGGTTGAGAGATGGATATCACTTGTAGCACTTGGGCATGACGGTGGCCTTTAATAGCTACAGCAGTTTTGGAGGTCCACCACAGGACAGTCTCCCACTGGGGAGAACCCAAGGAAGAGGGAATCGTAGAAGCTGAAAGGATGGCACTGGTCAAACTCTGTACAGACTCATCAATGCAGTTCTGTGGTGGAACAGTTGGGATGGCAGCCAAGGAAAAGGAATGTCAATAAAAATTAGTAAAGGCCCACCCAGAAGGGCGCGCTGTGAACGATGCAGAAGGAAGATAAGACAATCAGAAAATGACTGCTGTTGCACAAATCACTGAATTCCCCATGGGACAGAGGGACGAATCCAGGGCTACAGAAGGAAAGATCAATGGCCAAGATAGTGCCTTGTGCCACACTAAAGTGTGTGGGGGCTCCAGTTTTGGGAAGGCAGAGATCAAGCTCTGCCAGCAGGTCTTCAACAAACTTGTCCTGGTCAGCGGTCGCAGTGCCATGCCACAAACGGTTATGGCCATCAAAATCTGCAAGGCAAAAGGCAAATGAAGGGGTGGAGGGAGCTATCGAAAAACGGCAAGACGAGCAGAAAGCATATTAGTAGTTTGGGAGTGTGGGAGGAGATAAAGATTGCCTATCATTATCACAGAGTCTAAATGGATCTGAATGGCCGCAGCTTCAGTGTGGTTTGAAGAAAAACCCAGAAACTATGTCCATGCGGACCAATGTACAGACACCACTGAAGGCTAGCAAAGGTCTGACCCAGTTACAACACAAGATGTGGAAACCACAAAGAGTTGGCAAATGAGCATCCACAAAATGAGATTCCTGCAATACAACACAAGCTACAGTGTAGAGAGAAATAAGAGGCTGCAATTCTGGAAGGTGACAATAATAGCCATTACAATTCCACTGTAGAGGAATAGTACAAGAGGCTGGATGGACACTGAATGGACCAGAATTGGTCATTGTGCTGTGTCATTGCCAGTCACCAGTAAGGATTAAGTGACATCCACAAATGTATGATCGGACCTTGATTGAAAGCAAGGGGGTGACACCACCTGGAATGTAAAGGGGGTTCTCGTCTTGAGATTTGTGCATCTTCTTCTTCTCCTTTTGGGGGGGGGGGGGGGGGCAAGAGGAGGTGTGGTGAGGAAGAGAGCAAGACACAGCAATATCAGGATCCATAAGAGAACACATGGCCTTGAAAACCACAGAGAATGGGTCCCATGTCCGACCTGAAGTAACAATCTTCTTTCCCTGGAGACACCAGGGAGGGGGACTACTAAAAATAGCCCTGTCCCTGGCAGCTGACAGAGAAGATAATTTTTTGTCTGGCTGAGGAGAAGGAGTGTCCTGAATATTCCTGTCCTTTTTATAGATAGAGCAATATGGCTAGCAAGGATAATGTGGGCTGGAACTGTTCACTTGGGCAGTGGGGTACAAGGACTCCCCACTTGGGGAGAACAGCCACAGTCGCCACAAACAGGAGTCGCCTCACATCATAAAGATGGGTGAATGAAATTGAGCCACTGGGGACAGCAAATGGTAGGTGGGATATAGGACTTTGCATCACAACAGTAAACCACAACTTCGACTTTTCCAGAAGGATACCCCCACAAAGGCCAGGATGAAAGCGCCATTATCTAGGCGATTATCCTTGGGACCTATGTGGACTCACTAGAAAAAACAAAAGCTGTATCATGACAGATTAGTGCCAAGTTCTTCATCAGACTGAATAAGGACGTCCCTGTGGAAAATAATGCCCTGGGTCACATTTAAGGACTGGTTAGGAGTAATGTTCAACGGGATGTCTCCTAAGTGCTCACAAGTGCAAAGGGAAGCTGATTGACTGGCAGAAGAGGTTTTAATTAGAGGGAACCAAATTGATCTTACTAATCAATTTCACCAAACTTTTCTTCATTGTGTTCTACAAAAAAAGGCTGTTTGGTAGTGGCGAATGTCTCTCCATCTGTCCTGGAACAAATCAAGTAATGAGGGTTGCTCATCCAGCTAGCCACGCAGTCTAACGCGCTGCTTCCGGAGCGGGAAGGCATGTCAGTGCCCGGCACGAATCCACCCGGCAGATTAATGTTGAGGTCCGGTGTGCAGGCCAGTCTGTGGATGGTTTTTAAGGCAGTTTTCCATCTACCTCAGTGAATGCGAGTTGGTTCCGCCTCAGTTGCACTGTGTCGACAATTGCTGGCAAACACCGATTCCACGTCAGCTTACATTAGATATGCTTTGCACAATATTGCGAGAAACAGAGTTTTTGAAGGCTGCAATTCATCACAGTGACTTGGTAACCATACTCAAAAATATAACATCCTCCTGAGTCAGTGTTATCCTATAATGTAATGGTTAGCATACTAACATGCCATGTAGAAGGTCGTAGGTTTGAATCTCGTCAAGTGTCACAAAATCTTTTATTATTTCTAACTCTAATCAAAAGAGTCTGATCGTCATTTTTATTCAGTTAATTGGTTTAAATGTAACTTTTTATTCCTAATTTTTTGCCACTTCATTTGGATTCTCTTACTGACTTTTGTATTTGCTCTTATTTTTCTATCTATCATTCTTTTCTCGTCTGAAATCTGCCTGTGTTGCCTACAATCTGCAACCAAGTGACAACAAGGACAGCTCTTCGCTTGGTAATGTGGCAGCTAACGTAGCCAGAGAGAGGATGGTTTCAGGTAATCAATGTTAGCAAGAAATTACAGTATGTTTTTAGTGTTGAAAAAGAGCTTTTCCTGTCTCAGTTTACTTGTAGAGGTTAGCTTTAATCATTGTGAACAAACCGATTGTGATTTTAGTTCTGCCACAGAATATCTACTATTATGTTCTTGGATGCATTGCACATCTTGAGCTTGTGGTTAGCTTAGGACACGAGTTTAAATTCAGAGCTACAAAACATGTCTCTTGCCACTGTTCAGACATTGGTTACCTAAAATCAGCTCTCGACAAACCACCTTGCATTTCTAATGTACCTCATGGTGGCCCCCTCCAACACTGCTCCATGTTATACATTAATAGCATTTGTGGAGTGATTTGCCTTGCTTGTGTGTTACCTATAACTGAACAGTAGCTGTTGGCCAATGTGGCAACACTGTAGCAGCAAGTGACATATATCAACTATCAAGTAATGTTAAATAAACTACAGTTTCTAAATTGTAAAAGGGTTTTTTGAATGTGTAGTGCTTTATTCTCAGAAGATAATCACTGGGAAAAAGCACGTAGAAGAACATGCATAAGACTTAATGCAATATACTTGGGTCATGCCATGTCAATTCAACCAATTTGAGAAAATGTTCCAGCTGATAGTCTCAGATTTGGCTGAAATTTAGCACACCAATGCTACAAAGTGTGGAACACTCATGTACAAAATTTTAAGTTCCCCTACGAATTAGTTCCAGAATTGTGACTTGTGAAAGAAGGTGGCATGACCCGGAAATAGCAACCCGCATCTGGCAATCTATCTTCAGACCCAACTTCAGGTCTTAATAACTTTGGAACTATTCCACACAGTCCAGTGAAATTTTTACAACCCAGTAACATCCACTTAGAGAACACACTCTGTGAATCAAAACACCAACAACATATTTCTGAGGGAAAATAAAAAATTCCAAAATGTGATTAAAAAAATGTAATACGTTAAAAGGTACATATTGTAGGTGCCCTCTATGCCAAATATAATTCACTCAAAAAGGGTATAAATTTTTTTGTGGTAAGCTTAATGTAGCCTAAACACACACAGAACTCATCTTGCCCATATCAGTCACACAAACAGAGTTACATGCACATGAAAATACAAAAATTTGAAAAATTACCTGAAATACATGGGTTTTCTAAGTGTGGTAGCACAAAAGGGACAAGTGGTATCCAAGCCAAATTTCAAACACTGCATAAGTAGACCATAATATAATATGTGGCAAAATTTCAACTTGTTATTGCAAGGCATTTGTATACAAAAAAAGTTGACAGAGATGTATTTGGTTACATTTCTTTTAACACAATTTAGCAAGTAACAGTGATGATGCAGACAGCTTGTTTCAGATAAAGCTGCAGCAATTGTTGGGAACCATTAGGCAACAAAAAGTTAAACAATGGTAGTTTTCAGGGACACAATGAGTCATTGTTAGGCAGGAACAACAAAGGAAACAAGCAACAATTACAGGTTACTCATGTTTTTAAGATTCTAGTTCAGACTGGTCAGTACTGTTGTGGAAAGTCAGTATGGAGGCAGAAGAGTGTACTAGTGGTGCTTTTTTTTTTCCAAACAAGTTGCAGTATTGGTAGAGCACAAGCATCTGAAAGTCATAAAACAACATATGGAACAAAATGTGGCATTCACTTTGTACTGTATGATATGGATGAATCGGACCAAGATTTGTTGCTATGGAGATCCGGGATACACCCAGTGGGAACAAGAAGTACAGTTCCACGAACTTTAGTGTTTGTTATCATCATATGAAAGTGTTTCTGGATAAGTATTCTTTCCTACAAATAAGTTGTTTTGACCCATTTTGTATTCATAAGAAGACAGTGAAGCGTAGCTTCAGAGAAATTGATATAAAATCAGTATTGAAAGTGAATCAGTGCATGGGACTTAACATGAAACCAGGACAAAAGTTATGTTCCAGGTGTGTTACACTGCTAAAAAATGAAGAATATTCTGATAATTTACATGACAGTGACGAAGAGTATCAGCCACCTTCAACCGTGGATGAGCAATTAAATACTTCATTGACTGCTCTTGGTTTGTCTCCCATGAAGACACACAAAGTTGGAAAAGAGACAGGCCCAGCTATGGTAGAAGAAAACTACAAGAAGCTCAAATGGAATTAAAACACAAAATAGCTGACACACTAATGGTGGAAGAGGAAGAACTATCTGCTCCAAAGGAACAGAAATCATGCCGGAAATGCTATGATTTGGACAAAATTGTGCATGATTTGAAAGAAAAATGTGCCATATCCACATGCCAGAAAAAAAAGTAGCTATTCTTACCCTTGCACCTTCCAGCTGATCTATTGACTACACTTACAAAGGAATTCAATGTTTCTACATACAAAGTAAAGCAAGCTAGGAAAATAAAAGCAACCCAAGGGGTGCTCCCACAACTTCAGCAGGCTCAGGGTAAGCAATTGAGTTCAGAAATAAAGGTGCTAGTGTCAGAGTTTTATGAAAATAATGGCTACAGCCGAATAATGCCTGGCCTACTTTGGTATTGGGATACATCTTTTTTTCAATTTTTGGCCAAAATGGGTTGTGCCTATAAGTGCAAGGGGCACACACAATGTTTGTGTATGCGAGACTCATCAAAATGCTAAGCTGATGTTTGCTGCTATAAAGGATTCTGGTCTGGATTACAAAGGTACAATGAAGCTGCTAGTGTGTGACATCAGTTCCTACCAGTGCATGATACACAGGTGTGAAAAGTGTCCTGGTAAGGCAAATCTTGTAGAACACATGAATAACAAACTGTATGTTGAACTCGTTATGGATGAACTTGTTTCTTATAAACAATGGACACACATGGATCGCACAAGTCTTGAAACAAAGTAAAGTACAGTGGAAGATTTTGTTGAAATGTGTTGTCAAAAAACGGACCACACACAGCTTCACAGCAAAAGCACAATCGGCGTATCTCCAGTTTTGTAAGGATAATTTGAAACAAGATGAAAATATAGTAATACTAGACTTTTCTGTGGGGTTGTTAGTACCCCCATCGGGCACCTCCCCAGGTGGCGGATAGGGGAATGCCTCCTAGATATAGGTGGTACTGGGGAAATCAAATACCCAGGGCGGACCAAAAACTAACGAAATGTAGTGTCTGAACTCCTAGAGGAGCGGATACAAACAGCGTCTGTTCTCCATGTTAGGAGCGGCTGAACACACACTCTGGAACTTACAATCCCAGTTTTAACCTCGGAATGGCCCAAAAAGCCATCTCCCCCCTGAATTTCAAACAACTATGCATGATGTCAATTTCTCTAGATAGAACTACTCCAGGAGGTAACCAATTCTCCGCCGCTAACAGCAGCGCAATCAGGCCTAAGGATTCTGGAGAGCCTGAAGCACCATGTCGTTCAAGAAATTCAAAATCCTCTAAACTGAAGAAAAACAACGTACATTTCTTTGGAACCCTAAATATTAACTCGCTCTTGAAGCCGGGAAAACTGAAGCAGCTCACCAAAGTCTTGAAGGTATATAAAATCCAAATATGTGCGCTGCAGGAAACCAGATTTGCAGATGAAGATTTAATGGATTATGAAGGATACAGGATATTTAAAGGAAAGAAAGGCTGGAACCCATGTGAAAGAGGCCTTCCCCACCTTGGAACAGGCTTCATCGTGAAATCTAACTGGGTAAACTCAATAACCGACTTCCAGTCACCTAATGAACGCTTGTCTTTTCTCACATTCCGCGCCCTAAATAAAACCTATACACTTATTAATTGCCACGTATCCATCAACAATGACAATAAGAAAAACCCTCAGAAAGTAGATACATATTGGGAATCTCTAGACCACGAACTTTCTAAAATCCCAACATCAAATGTGAAAATACTGTTTGGGGACTTCAATGCACAAATAGGCCAAGAACAAAAATACAAAAAGCAGTAGGAAACTACCCGGCTCACAAAAGGACAAACAGAAATGGAGAAAGATTAATAGAACTATGCAAGGGTCATAACTTAAAATTAATGTCTACAAATTTCAAAAAACCTCCTAAGAAACAGAAAACATGGAAATCACCAAACACAAGTATTGGAGAGTTCCAGATAGATCACATAGCCATCACACACTATAATCAAAAAGAAATAATGAATGTGAGAGTTCGGAAAGGGGCAAACATTGTAACTGACCACTACTTATTGACAATCAAATTAAATTTCATACCACAAAGAAAGAAACAAAATACAAAACAGGAAAACTCAAAAGATAGACGCAAACATCTTGAAAGAGAAAAGAGAAGAATTCTGTCAAAACATAGTTATATGTTCGGATAAATGGGAAGATATAAAAGAAGGAATGATAAGATCTGCTCAAGAAGTCGCAAAAATGAAAAAGAGAAAGAAACACGAATGGTGGGATGAGATATGTGAGGAAGCAATAGAACAAAGGATGAAGGCATGGAAGAAATGGCACTCAACCAAAAGTGATAATGACTACCTGGAGTTCAAACAGCAAAGATCTTCTACAGCAAAACTCATTAGATCAGTAAAAAGACTATTTGAAAAGAACCAACTTATACAAATTGATAAAGATTTTAAGAGAAACAATAACAGATACTTTTACAGCACATTCAGACAGAAACTACAAAAATATGTAGCACCAAATCTGTGTTTTAAAGATACCAGTGGAAAACTGGCAATGAATAATGAAGAAAATTGTGAAATATTAGCAAAATATTTTGAACAACTCCTCAACTGTCAGGAACCTATTGAAAAATTACCAACCAACACCCCAAACACAGTAAACAATAATTCTGAACCCCCATGCCTCATAGAAATCAGAGAAATCATTAAAAACCTTAAGAACAATAAAGCACCAGGGGAAGACATGATAATTGCAGAAATGTGGAAAAGTGTGGATAATACAACTCAAGAAAAACTACTGGGAATAATCAATGAGATTTGGAGAACGGAAAGTATACCAGAAGAATGGAAAACTGCATTAATCCACCCCATCTTCAAGAAAGGGGATAAAACCGATGCAAATAACTACAGAGGGATATCTTTACTTCCGGTAACGTATAAAATTCTATTTAAGGCCCTACAAAACAGATTGGAGAAACAACTTGATCAAGAAATTGGTGAATACCAAGCAGGCTTTAGGAAGGGAAGATCTTGTGTGGAGCAAATTTTAAACTTGAAACTAATTATTAAATATAGACGATTAAGAGGAAAAGACATCTTTATCACGTTTGTTGACTTCAAGAAGGCGTACGACTCCGTTGACAGAACAACCTTGGTTAACATCCTTAGGGAGTTTGGAGCAGACAAGAAAACAGTCGCAATCGTCAAAGAAACACTTACGGATACCTATGCAAAAGTAAAGTTCCGTGGTGAGGTATCCAGACCATTCAAAATCAGAACAGGATTAAGACAAGGAGATGGGTTGTCACCTACCCTATTCAACTGTGTGTTAGAAAAAGTTATTAGAGAGTGGAGGAAGTAAACGACTGAAGAAGGAATACAAAAAATCAGATTAGGAAGAATAAGGGATGGATTAGAAGTAGATTGCCTCGCTTTTGCTGATGACTTAGCGATTCTGGCAGGAAGTTTGGAAGAAGCAGTCAAACAGATCAATATTCTGAATGAAACAGCAGAAAAAGCAGGACTGAAAATCTCCTTTGAAAAGACAGAGTACCTAACCAATGTAAAAGAGGCACCGAACAATATGATTACAAAGTATGGCCAGATAAAGAAGGTTTCTAATTTCAAATATTTAGGGGAAATCATCCAGCCCAATGCTTCAGATAAAGAAGGAAATAAAACAAGAACAAGAAAAATGGAAATGGCATTCCAGCTAACAAAGAATGTGTACAACAAGCAGTCAGTATCAATTAACGCAAAAATAAGGCACTACAACACTGTGATTAAGCCAGAGTGTCTGTATGCATCTGAATGTTTAGCAATGAACACTAACAAGGAAATGGAAGCTATAGCAAAAAAGGAGCGAAAAATCATTAGAAGAGTACTTGGGCCGAGGTTTGAGAATGGGACTTGGAAGCTTAGAATTAATAGAAAAGTGTATGACAAAATTGAGAAAGTGGGAGATACTATGAGGAAGAGAAGAGTGAGCTTTTATGCCCATGTGAAAAGAATGAATGATGAAAGGCTGACAAAGAAAATATTCATGTTTTTTGACAAGAACCCCAGAACCCAAATTACCTGGTTCAAAGAAGTCAAAGCAGACTTAGAGGAGATGGGTATAGGAGAAGATGATATAACCAACACAGACTTAATGAGAGACAAAATTCAACATTTTGAAGGATTTGAAGTGAAGAAGAGAAGAACTGGAGGAACAGTGTGGACAGAAGACCGAAGGGAGCAGCACAGAGAGAGGATGAAGACATATTGGCAGAATAGAAAAGAGGAGGAGCGCAATAGGAGAAATGTACATTGAAAAATAGTTGTTTAACGCGGTCCCTAGATGGCCAAATCGGAATTAAAAAAAAAAAAAAAAAAAAAAAAAAAACTAGACTTTTCTGAAAATTATGCATTTATAGTTCAAGATGCTATCCAAGGATATCATTTGGACAACAGTCAAGCAACTCTCCAGCCATTTGCGATTTACTATATAAGTGAATCAGGTGATGTGTGTGTCATGAACCTGTGCATTTTTAGTGACTGTTTAATTCATGATGCCATTGCAGTTCATGCCCACATTCGCACTGTCATGGCATATGTGAAAAACAAGCTGCCTCACATACATTTTGCGAAATACTTCAGTGATGGGGCAGCTAGCCAGTACAAAAACTATAAAAATCTCAAAAATTTATGCATTCATTACCACGATTTTCAGATTCATGCAGAATGGAATTTTTTTGCAACAAGTCATGGTAAAAATGTATGTGATGGTATTGGTGCTACCATTAAGCACATGGCATCATGAGCTAGTCTGCAGCACCCTACAGAAGGTCACATTCTGACACCTCATGAATTATTTACCTGGGTACAGAAAAATATCTCTGGCACACAATCATTCTATGTTTCGAAAGATGAGGTGAAATCAGTCAAAGAGTTGCTAAAAAGTAGACTAGAACACCTTAAAACTGTTGCAGGCACAAGGAGCCATCATCACTTCTCTCCAGCGGACTCTGACAATGTGCAGATGAGCAGACTGTCTGGTTATAACTATAGGTTCATGCACAACATGTGTCTTCACAGTGTGTGTGACTCAGGGTTCAGAAGCAAAAGCAGCAACATACAACCAGGTTGCTATATTATTGCTGTTTATGATGACAAATGGTTCTTAGGATGTGTTGCAGAGTGCTGTGAAGCAGAAGGTGATGTATTTGTGAACTTCATGGCACCAGCAGGACCAGAAAGATCATTTCATTGGCCACATTTGGCAGAAAGGTGTTGGATTCCTTTTGAACATATTCTTATGACAGTTCCAGTTCCTATCACAGTGTCAGGAGGACAGTACAATTTGCCACTCAATGTACAGAGTACAGTAGCTAAAGTGTGGGAGAAGTTCTGTTCAAAGAACAATCGACTGGTTTTTAGCAGTTACGGTGCAGTAAACATTAATGATAGGTTGTGTTAATCTGTCTATTATATGTTGTTGCCTAGTGATTAAACAGTTGTGGGAGAGGATAAGAAGAGGCAGAACAGTTTACGATATGTCTTTACAAAATTGTGTTGTGGAACAATGGCCACATCACCAAAAACATCTGTCAACATCCATTGTACTCAAATGTCTTGCAATAACATGCTGCTGAAATTTTGAGATATATATCATTATAGTCTACTTATGCAGTGTGTGAAATTTGGCTTGGATACCACTTGTCCCTCTTGTGCTACCACATTTTGAAAATCCATGTTTTTCAGGTAATTTTTCAAATTTTTGTATTTTTGTGTACATGTAACTCAGTTCTTGTGACTGATATGGGCATTATGAGTTCTGTGTGTGTTTAGGCCATATTAAGCTTACCACAAAAAATTTATACCCTTTTTGAGTGAATTATATTTGGCACAGAGGGCACCTACAATATGTACCTTTTAACGTATTACATTTTTTTAATCACATTTTGGAATTTTTTATTTTCCCTCAGAAATATGTTGTTGGTGTTTTGATTCACAGAGTGTGTTCTCTAAGTGGATGTTACTGGGTTGTAAAAATTTCACTGGACTGTGTGGAATAGTTCCAAAGTTATTAAGACCTGAAGTTGGGTCTGAAGATAGATTGCCAGATGCGGGTTGCAATTTCCAGGTCACGCCACCTTCTTTCACAAGTCATAATTCTGGAACTAATTGGCAGGGGAAACTAATACTTTGTACACGAGTGTTCCACACATGGTAAAATTAGTGTACTGAATTTCAGTCAAATCTGAGACTGTAAGTAACTATGTAACAATGGCAACTATGAACAGCTTTCCTGTGGCTAACACCAAATAATGAAAAAAAGTGGAATAAATGCAGGTAGGCACACACTTTATGAAGTCCTCAGTTTATCAGAGAAACGACACATCAGATCTGTCAACAAAGTGGGCAGTGGTCACTACTAAATGATATGAAAACAAAGTAAAAAAAGCATTTGTATCTAGCACTATGTAATAGTAAACTAAACTAATTAAGAGCACAAAACATGATGCAATTGAAATAATCAAATAAAATATGTTATAAACATGTACTACATCCACTGGGCTAGAAAGTCTAAAGCATATGATGTACTGAATAGTACCTGGTTGTCAGGAGCTTATCCAACATGTCTGGCTCACAGTGCAGGACAGCAAAAGAAAGAAAATCGCATCGCTGCTGTACATCAGAAAATTCTCTACACTGCCCTAGTTGCTGCACAACTTGCCACCCAATCCCATGGTTGTTGTCCACTATGTTTTTGCAGATTTCCGCACAACATTTAAAATCTTCTGCCTTATGAAGCACAAAAATAAAATACATATATTACACAAAATACACATAATCTAAAATATTAAATCTGTCAACTGTTGAATAACCTAAAAATTTAATTCAAAGGATAATTAACATTATGTAAAATAAATGTTTCATCCAGGAATTTCCATTATTGCAATAAATGACGTAAGTTTAATATGAGACAAAGTCCTGTGTGTAATACAAATCATGGAAGATGGCGTCACTATATAGTTGAGGTGTTGAGTAGTCAACAAGCAATCACAAAAACAAGACGGAGCAGATGATACGTCTACATCTTTCAATATGCTCTCCCCTCAGTGCAAATGTGCCATAGTGCATATTATGAACTGAAACTTTGAGAGATGCTCTATCCACTGATATGTGTCATTTTTCTGTGGTGTCATGTAGTTTTCTAATAGTCGTCTTCTGGAACCCAGGAGGTACTTATAGGACCCTGCCTGGAAGCTTAACAATCATTTCAGTCTCATTTATGAGCAGTCGTCCACTCAGTACCTCAATTATACAGCAAAAATTATCTTTACTATTAATTACTAATATCATTTTACGTAGAAATTATATTTTGTTAAAAAAATTTCTTGAAAGTTTGTTTTTTAGATACAGCTAGAATCTGTGCTTACAACAGGTATACTGATAAATGACCCAAATACATCAATATCAGATACATTCAGCATAACAATGGAACAATCTCACAACTCGTTCATAAGTAACAGCATACAAAAACTTAAATATTCTATTCCAAACAGATAATAATGAATTACAGGTACCTGATGTAGAGATCAGTGGGCATATGCTGGATAAGGTTCTGTGTGTGAAGTTTCTAGGCATCCACACTGATAATTAATTGAGATCGCAGCAGCACATGGATGAGTTAACCAAACAGCTCAGTTCTGCCTGTTTTGAATTTAGAATTCTCTGTGTCAGCTCTAAACTTCTCCTTTCATGAAACTCCAAGACTCTAAAACTGTGTGCTGGAGGAGGACAGGAAATTGGGCCATTGTCTTTCACATGCAATGTTTTAATTAATTTTATGGTCCAAATCATATCAACACTCTACTCTGCCAGTACCTCAATCCTGCTTTGAAAAGGCATCCTACTTGAGCAGACATTGTAGGAGAGTTTCTGTGGAGTTTTGAAAGTAGGATAGTGGAACTGGGAGACTGGCTGCCTGATAGGAAGCACGAGAGATACATCTGTCTATACTCTGCAAAATACCATGAGGCACATGACAGAGGGTACATTCCATTGTACCAATTATTAGGGTTTCTTCCCTTTCCATTCCATTCAAAGATGGAGTGTGGGAATAATGATTGTTTGAACGCCTCTGTGCAAGCAGTAATTATTCTAACCTTATCCTACACGATCCCTATGTGAGCGATACATAGTGGGTCGTAGTATATTCCTAAAGTAATCGTTTAAATCCTATTCTTGAAACTTTGTTAACATACTTTCTTAGGATAGTTTATGTATATCTTGAGAAGTTTTCCAGTTCAGTTCCTTCAGTACCTCTGTGACACTCTCCCATGGATCAAACAATCCTGCAACCATTCGTACTGCCCTTCTCCGTATACTTTCAGTATCCCCTGTTAGTCCTATCTGGTAATGGTGCCACACACTTGAACAGTATTCTAGAATTGGTCTCCTTTGTAGATTGACTGCACTTCCCAGTATTCTACCAATGAATTGAAGTCTACCACCTGTTTGACCCACGACTGATCCTATGTGATCATTCCATTTGATATCCCTACAACGTGTTGTGCATCCAGGTACTTGTATGAGTTGCCTGATTCCAACAGTCACTCATTGATATTATAGTCATAGGATAATACATTTCTTCATTTTGTAAAGTGCAAAATTTTACATTTCTGAACATTTAAAGCAGGCTGCCAACCTCTGCACCACTTTGAAATCTCATCAAGATCTGACTCAATATTTATGTAGCTTTTTTCAGATAGCACTTCATTACAGATAACTGCACGATATGCAAAAAAAAACCATTTCACTATTAATACTATCTGCAAGATCATTAATATACAACAAGAACATCAAGGGCCACAAGACACCCCCCTGGAGCACACCCAAAGTTACTTCTACATCTGATGGTGACTCTCCATCCAAGGTAACATGTTGCATCCTCCCTACCAAAGAGTCCTCAATACAGTCACAAATTTCACCTGACATTCGATATGGTCATACTTTTGACAAGAGGCGTAGGTGTGGTGCTGAGTCAAATGCTTTTCCAAACTCAACACATACAGCATCTACCAGAATGCCTTGATCCAGAACTTTCAGCATCGCATGCGAGAAAAGTGTGATTTGTGTTTCATATGATTGATGTTTTTGAAATCTATGTTGGTTGGCACTGAGGAGGTCATTCTGTTCAAGATACCTCATTGTGTTGGAGCTCAGAATATGTTCTAAGATTCTACAACAAATTTATGTCAAGGATATTGGATGATAATTTTATGGATCACTCCTACTACCCTTCTTGTAGACTGTTGTGGCCTGCATTTCCTCCCAAGACCTACGCTCCATTTTTTGTTCAAGGAATCTATGATCGATTAGAGTTAGAAGAGGGGCTAACTCAGTTGCAAATTCAGTATAGAATGTGACAGGAATTCCATTGGGACCTGGATCTTTGTTCAGTTTTAACAATTTCAGCTGTTTTTCAACACCACTGACACTAATACTTATTTCATTCATCTTTTCAGTGGCACGAGGATTAAATTGGGGCAGTTCTCATGAGTTTTCCTTTTTAAAGGAACATTTGAAAACAGACTTAAGCATTTCAGCTGTTGCTTTACTATCATCAATTTCAGTTCCTGTCTCATTCACTAGTGACTGGACACTAACTTTGGTGAAACTAACAGCCTTTACATATAACCAGAATTTCTTTTAGGTCTGAAGGATCGCTTGACGATATTCTGCTATGGTAGTTGTTGAAGGCATCATGCATTGCTCACGTGACACCCAAATGTGTTCCATTCAGCATTTCTCTATCTATAGCCCTACACTTCGTTTTACACCTATTATGCAGTAATCTGACTGTATACCACAGAGGTTCCCTCCGATTATGAACTGTTCTACTGGGTACACATCTGTCCAGTGCATGGTCAACTATTGTTTTACACATGAGGCAGGATTCCTCTGTGTGTTCCCACCCTGTGCTGAAACTTTCAAGTTCCTCACTTAGATATGACATTATTGATCTTTTATCTAGTTTACTGAACATATCTCTTTGCTTGTTTTAGTTGTCCTTTGTACTTTGGCAATCATTATTGCCACAACCACATCATTGACAGTGATACCAGTTTCAATGTGGACATCCTCAAAGAGGTCAGGTCTCTTTGGTGCCATTTCCTCCAATATATTTCCATCATGAGTGGGGTTCCTAACTATCTCTTCTATGCAGTTTTCAGAGAAGGCACTTAGTAAAGTTTCACAGAATGTCTTACCACGCCCACCAATAACAAAACTGTAATTTTTTGCAGTTAACTGTGGCCCTCATCCACACAGTACCTGGATAATACCGATGGTATGAACTGAGTTTGAGTTTTAGCAATCGTTCAGCACAAAATTTTAATCTCTCAGGATATTTCCAAACAAAAACTACACCAATAATCTAGAAACAGTTTTCAGTCTTTATGTATGCTGTGTGTAATAGTATCAAAAAAACCACAATGCATCCATTTTCATTGTGGGACAGTATTTCTATTGCTGTAAAAGATGGCAGAAATCACTATGAGTGGGAGTAGGAACAATTTCATACATAAACAACAAGGGGCTGCTGAACCAACATCATTAAATACCTATATTTTCATATTTTATATCACTATTGTGGGAGAAATAATACTTAAAATCAAAACACAACTATTTAAATATGAGTTAAACTAACACATTGAAGCCACGTGACTAAAATGAAAAAATTTAAAAAGCACTGGCTATGGCACAGATTTCATTGTGCAGTAAACAAAATGAATGGTCTATTTCTCATGGTTTAATAAGTATTTTTAATAGGTAACTTTACAACCACCACTGAAAGATGAAAGATTTCATCATAAATTTCTAACTCTAACAGTCATTTCTGTAAGTTGATAAGGTTTCTTTTTATTTTTTCAAACTGATGCATTCTCATAAGAAAACCTAGATTTGCGTATCTTGTTCAAAAGTTCATCAATCCCTTCAACATATAGCAAACTGATTCATGCTGAAAGGTACACTTGGCTGCACTGTGTTATAACATTGATCCCATTGTATATGAACCATGTGACTGTGGGTTCTATGCGTCAACAACAATCAAACAACTATGCTATATTTGACTTCCAACTTCCATTTTCCCCCTTTTTCCCAAAGATGTTTCTTGTATGTCAAAGTCAGATGAAAGTTACGTGCCCTGTCTTTTACAACAACAAAAATGAGGCTCACCAGATGGGATTAGATGGAAATTCTTTCCTTCCCATCCTGTCCGGTAAGTCTCCCCTGACTTTTCTGAACTGTACCCCTTTCCCTTCAACTCTTCTGCAAGAAGAAGAAACCACTGGCTCCAAAAGCTTGTAAAACTTAAACCTTCTTTTGTGCGTGTTCCCCTGCCGCAGCTTGGTGAGTAGATTTTTTACCTATCCATTTACATTTTACCCTTTTTTGTCACAGTACTCCTTGTTGGATACCAAGTCCATGCTACATTTGCCAGGATAGACCAGGAAATCTTGTTTGAAAAGTATTTGTAAGTAAACAACAAATATTTCATTTTGGAGAAAATTGATCCTTACTTTGCTGATGCTGCAATTAATTCCCAGCCTACAACTGATTTGTTTTTCAACACACGATATTCTTTGGACACGTATGTGCTGAGCAAAACTGTGAGGGATGGAAAAGTCCTGATGTGGTTTGACAGCCATTCCAGAAAGCTGCTACACAAGTAAAGATAGCTTATTTGCAAATTTAAATGTAATAAAAGTCTCAAAGATAAACCAAAACCGAATAAGGCAAAAATTAACATAAGGATGGTAATGTGTGAAGCATTCAACAAATTCCAAAGAAAAATTCTGCAAAACTGACCTGAAAGAAAATTCTAAGAAGTTTTAGTCTGATGTTAAATCAGTAAAAAGATCAAAGCCATCTGTCCCAATAAGCTGTGACCATACTGGCATTGAAACTGGGAATGGGGAATGATCACCATGATAAAATAAGGGAAATCAGAGCTCATACAGAAAGATATAGGTGCTTTCTGCGCGCTACACAAGATTAGAATAATAGAGAATTGTGAAGGTGTTTCGATGAACCCTCTGCCAGGCACTTAAATGTGATTTTCAGAGTATCGATGTAGATGTAGATGTATATGTAGACAGAGAGAAAACCAAAACACTATACCCCTTTCCCAAAACTGTTTCACTGCGTAAGAGAGCAATGTAGTTCTCCCTTTAAATCATTGTGTGAATGTCAAAATAACAGATATCAAAATATGAGACAAAGGGATAAAACTGCACCTGAAATTGCACAACAGAGAAAGACTGCTGGATTTCACGGGAAACAATTTGATTTTAGAGAAATAACTTGTTCCTCTTACAGTAGCACTGTACTAGAGATCACCGGAGAAGTGAAGCATTCCTAATAACTGGGGGAGGGGGGGGGGGGGGGGGGGGTGATCTTCTAACATATTTTACAAAACTGGCAAAGACACTTTAGCTTGTAGCTTCTGCAAACTTCTGCGTCCAGACCAATTCCTTTTCATTGAA
This sequence comes from Schistocerca cancellata, assembly GCF_023864275.1. Lineage (NCBI taxonomy): Eukaryota > Metazoa > Arthropoda > Insecta > Orthoptera > Acrididae > Schistocerca > Schistocerca cancellata. The sequence goes on from NC_064631.1 coordinate 511,163,328, forward strand.
ATACACCTCATCACACTGCATTTACAGAAATTCTTCCATTTAAATAGAACCTACTAAATTATCACCTTCCAACATAACCTATACCTATTGTTTGTAGTCTGTGATCTAATATTTTAATTTTGAAAGTATTTTACATTATGATGCACGATTTCTAACAGCAGGTATTTATGCAGTGCACAGACAAGGATGTTGCCTGGATTTTGTCAAAAGAGGTTGTCGATTTGTTAAAGATGATCTGAACAAAAGAACTCATGTTTTTCATTTATTCTGAAAATTTTCATAAGGAACGATAAACCATTTTATTCATCAATAAGCCAGATGGTGATATCCAGTTATATACAGAGTGCTGTATTTTGGTAAACCACTAATAAGCAGTCATTCTCCATTCTCACTCTAAGGTCATTTTACACTCTTCTTCTTTCAGACTGAATTTGAGTTGAGGAGTGGATGAGCACTAATCTTTTACAACAATGATAATTATTGACAGCATTTTTGGAATAAAAACAACTAGAATAATTTTTGGTGGCAAAAGTGTAAAGGATATGCAATTATTCAACCTTAATCTTTCTTAAATTTCCACATTTAAGTATGCATTTGTCACATTGTAAGAAAAATCATTTTCTGCATTAAAGAATGTTCTGTTAGACAATTGCATGAGCCTAAATGAGGAGAATTTTGATCATTATTTATAAATCATATGGTTTTTTAGTGGCAGAAGTCTCCAAAAAGATGCTTGGCTCATCTTCAGTGCAGCTTTCTCCATTTAAACAATGGGGTTGCATCTTTAAGGGAATTGGAATCTGTCAGGAAAGAAAGGCATTTGGAAGTAATTTGCTGTGATTTACAGTAAAGGATCTCCCTGACATTTGCCTAAACTGAAAATGGGAAACCACAGAAAACCATTTTTCAAGACTGCTGGTGGATGGATTTAAACCACCTCACCTCCCGAACCCATGGATTGCAAGCTCGGCAGCTCAACATGCAGAGACAGCCCAAGTTGGTGGAGAATTTGGAAAAACTAGTTGTTGTACATTCTTTTAAAACCAAATAAAATGTATCACAACAAACTGAATTCTGACATGGCATGCTTTCCCTTTAACCATGCATGTTTAGTCATTCAACAGTTCATGAATGCATGCATATTTTACGATTTCAATGTGCTGGGAGTTGCTGGCTTCACTTATTATAGCATAAATAGATTTTGGATGAAAGGGGGAGGTTGGGATGCAGGGCGTAGTCAGCTTGCATGAATTCAAGCAGCCCAACAGAAACAATCTTTTGCAAACAAACGAACTAGAGAATGTGCTGTTATCACATACCCCTACTGCTCTCCACAAACCCCTCCCCATCATTCTGTATTGTAACTGGTTTCCACATCAGCCGGGTGACCAGACTGGGCGATATTTTGCCTCTTGGACTACTAATGACAGAATATTGAGCAAGTTTTTTTAAAGAAATGCTGTCATCATCATTTGGGTGACCAACGTGACAAAACAAATCCGAGTGTATTTTTATGCAATGATTTTAGTTTAATGTGATTTGTAATGATATTTACTGCTCCACTGCCATGTGAACTACTGAAATAGTGTAACCCAAAAGTTCTGCCAGCCTCTAAATCGCAACTGTAGTGCTAACATTAAACTGCTATAGATCGGTAAATAGACTATTACATTAGTGTGTATATATTTTTAAATGATTAATGGAAAATCTCATATAAAGATGTGTAACAAATACTAACAAAGAGGTAGAGGGGCTGGCCAGTACTTACCTCAGCTCGGTACAGCCGATAGATACACAAAACAGAACTGAAAATTTACGTTCCTAGCTTTCGGAACTTTGTTCCTTCATCAGGATGGAGAGAGAGGAAAGAAAGGGAAGGGAAACTGGATTCAGTTACTCACAACCCAGGTTATGAAGCAACAGGGAAAGGAAAACAGGGAGGGTAGCAAGGATGGAGGACATCCATGCCTCCTTGTTTTCCTTTCCCTGTTGCTTCATAACCTGGGTTGTGAGTAAGTGAATCCACTTTCCCTTCTTCCCTTTCTTTCCCCTCTCTCCTCCCTGATGAAGGAACAAAGTTCCGAAAGCTAGGAATGTAAATTTTCTGTTCTGCATTGTTTATTTATCGGCTGTACTGAGCTGAGGTAGGTACTGGCCAGCCCCTCTATCTCTTTGTTTGTATTTGTATATATTTTTAAGTTACAGTAATGTTAGTGGAGGAATCAAAATCTGTTTTCCTCTTCTTTCTTGTTACAAACTTTTTCATAATTCAAAGATATCACAACAGCACAAAAACAGTGAATAGTACACTTACATTAAATTCAACTACACCCAAGAACTGAACTGATTAACCAAACAACAACTGAACTCAAGCAACACAAACAACTAATCTTGGCTAAAACAGACATGGGTGATAGCCGATAGTGTTATAAATCTATCATTGGTTTTACTGTCTGAACAATGTGTATCCCTCCCTATTCCATCGTATGACTAAAAATCAAAATATTTTTCAATTTCACCTCACAGCAACTACGTCGTGTAATTTCATGTAGGTGACTGGGGGTGGGTGGGGGGGAGGGTCAGGACCCCCATGAACCACCCCCCCACTCCACCTTTGACTACATCCTTGACATAGGTACTCTGGACTGTACTGGCTATCCTTTTAGTTGGGGAGGGGGGTGAATGGGCAGGATTTATTCCCGGTCAAAAGCTGTGCTAATGTTTCCTCCCTAGGGGGGTGAATGGGCAGGATTTATTCCCGGTCAAAAGCTGTGCTAATGTTTCCTCCCTAGGTGGGCTAAGCTATTTTCAGGTCAACTCGATTTTTATTCACTGATCAACATACTGACATGCATCATG